>NC_092747.1:15375667-15679517 GCF_047496795.1 Chiloscyllium punctatum | reverse complement strand
GTTGAAGCTGTGCATCTTGTGTAGGATTGCCGGTCTCTATAGGCTGTGCAGCTGCTCGGTGGATCTGTGCGATTGACATGCCAATGTATTTTTTTTTAAACTCGTTTATAGGACTTGAGCATCACTAGCTCGGCCAACATTTAATACCCATTCCTAATTGCCCAGAGGGCAGGTAAGAGTCAACTATCGTTGTGGGTGCAGGTAAAGTCAGCATTCTCCTTCCCAAAGGGCATGGGATAGGTTTCTCCAAACAATTGCCTACAGTTTCATGGTCACTATTAGGCATTGAATTCCATATTTATTAGTGAGTTCAAATTCCACTATCCGCCAGTGGGAGATTTGAACCCAGGTCCCCTATATATTACCCGGCTCTGTGAATTGACGGACTCGTGATAATACCACTCAGTAATTTCCTTGGACCCCTGTTTCCAGAACCCACTGCTATGTAGAAATCTTGGACGTCTGTGCAGCAGCAGGAAAACTTACAAAGTGTACACTGACACCATGATGCAATAATGCTGAAGGCAGTGAACGTTGAAGGTGCTGGATATGGTGCCAATCAAGTGGATTATTTTGTCCTGGATGGTGTCAAGCTTCTTGAATGTCGTTGGGGCTGCACTCAGTCAGACAAGTGGAGAATAATCCATCACACTCCTGGCGTGTGCCTTGTCGATTATGGACAGACTTTGGTTAGGCAGGAGGGGAGTTACTCACTGCAAAGTTGCCAGCTTTTGATCTGCTCTCATGGACACATTTATATGGCTTGGAGAAAGTGAGGACTCCAGATGCTGGAGATCAGAGTCAAAACCTGTGGCACTGGAAAAACACAGCAAGCCAGGCAGCATCTGAGGAGGAGGAGAGTCGGTGTTTCAGGCATAAGCACTTCAATGGCCGATGCCCAAAACGTCACCCCTCCTGCTCCTTGAATGCTGCCTGACCTGCTGTGTTTTTCCAGCGCCACAGGTTTTGACACAACATTTATATGGTTGATCCAGCTCAAGTTTTGCTAATGGCAACTGATTCCTCCGCCCCCACCCCAGAACCCCAGATGTCGATAATGGGGAATTTAGAGATGGTAATGCCATTGAATATTGGAGATTAGATGTAAACATGAGCCTCGTGCCAGTTAAGAAGCTGGAAGGAAATTAGACACAGAAAAAAAAAAGTTCCTCTGACAGGAGGAAATCCTGAACAAGGGGACATCATCTTAAAATTAAAGCTGACACAATAAGGAAGGGAATCAGTAAAGATTTTTCACAATGGCAGTAGAGAAATTATCCAAGAGGTTGCGGATGCTGGAACAGTTTCAGCACATCCAGGACTAAGGTTGAAAGATGTTTCTTGAATAAAATATCAGGAAAACTGAGGCTATTATGGATGAATTAGGTCATAGATTGAATTGAATAACAGAGCAGGTTTGAAGAGCTGAATTGCCTTCTTGTTCTTCTGCGTTCCTCATAATGTAATGTCTATATTGAGTATGGGTTCATCAATTATCTTCATTTACCCTTACTGGATCCTGCCTGCCCCAATATATCCACTTTCCAAACCAGAGCCAAGAAAGTTATTCCAGAATGGACGGTACAAAACATTCTACTGACAGGAACCATATTTCAAACAAGTGCTAATGAATGGATGGAAACCTTCTTCGGCTGGGTGTAAATGGAAATACAGTTTGAACCCTCTCAACCCAATTGTCATTAGATGTGTCACCAAAGCTGTCACCAACTTGACCTTCTTAATTATAAAAGAAACCTGGCTTTGGAAAGAAAAATGCAATTCTTGTACAATTGAGCCGCATCTTTCTGATTATGTGGTTCAAGCTTTTTGATAAAGGGAGCTTCACTTTATTATGGCAGAGGCTACAACTAATCTTGATGATGACACTAAACTGAGTACTTCCTATCTTCCCATCACCAGCTAGATTAAGATGAATCAAAAGTAGAAGGTCATGCAGCAGAATGCTATTGCAGGTTTGCAGTATGGCTGAGAACTCATCAGCCTCAAAGTTGCATTGTTTGATATGGTATATAAAGTAATTGGTCTGAAAGAACGCAATATTTTATTCAAGATATTCGCACACCTGAGACATATAATGTTCAGATTACTGCAAACGTTTGAAAATCCTAAACAAGCACAGAGAATGCTAAAGAAATTCTAAGTCTGGCAGCATCTGTGGAGAGAGAAACAGAGTCGACCTTTCGAGTTTGATATAGTCCTTCTTCATTTTCTGCGTTGTTCCATCCCGTACATTGCTTTGAAAATATCCAACGCTATCACTTCCTGAGTGAATTTTGAATGTTTCCTTGGATCGTTAACACAGGATCAGGGTTAGAGCATTCAGTTCTCTCTACCTTCAATTAGATGACGGCTGTGTTCCTCTCTATTTGACTGGTTTCCCTTGACATGTTTTGCTAACAAAACTATGTCAATCCCAATTTTGAAATTTCCAATGGACCCTAATTCTCAATATGTTTTTAGAAGGGCAGGATGTTTCAGATACATGAGTATCACTGAATGGCCTGTTTTAATTTCAAGATTGTGCCCTCTTTTGCATGAAAGGAATTTGGTTGCTCTGCCTGTCCTAGCAAAGGCTTTAAACACATAGCACTGCAATTAGATTACCCTGGTCATCTATTTTCAAGGGTATTCATGCTTAATCAATGTAACTTCCTTTAGAACTTATGTTAAATTTAGGAAGGGGGTGATATGAACTTTACTTTAATACACAAATATTAAAGTAAAGTCACCTTCAATCTACCAGGCCATAGGGTTGCAGTCTCAGAAAGAGATGCCTTTTTGTTTTCTTATTCATTCGCAGGATGTAAGCATCCCTGGGTGGGCCAATGTTCTTCCCTCATTGCTCAGGGAGCAATTAAGAATCAACCAGATCATGGGTTTTTCCTGCAATAAACAATGGTTTCATAGTCATCATTAACTCAATTTTTTAAAAATTAAATTCAAATTCCACCAAATGCCACAATGGGATTCAAACCCAGGTCACGAAAACATTGAGGGTCACCATGCCTCAGATGAGATTGAGGAGGAGAGTCCTTCATGGTAATCTTAGTTGGTGTATAAATAAATATTAAATACAGCCCTCAAAGCTCTTGTATTGCATTAAAATTAGGTCAAGTTCCTCAGGTGACCTACTTTAGCTTTTATTTTCTCCTTGCTGCATTGAAATTGCATCTTTTGTCATTGTAGCAGTTCTTTTTTAAGACCACAAGATGTAAGAGCAGTTGTCGGTCATTTGGCCCATCAAATATGTTACATAATTCAACGAAACATGGCTCATCAAATAGTCCTCAACTCCACTTTCCTGCATTTTCCATCTAACCCTTGATTCCTTTACTGATTTAGAATTGGTCTATCTCAGCATTGACTATTTTTGCCAACTGAACCTTGATGGTATTTGGGGTAAGGATTTAACAATTTACCTTTTGAGAGATGAAATTTGCCCCCTTTCCCCCCATTAAATACAGAGACGGCTGGGGAAACTCAGCAGTTCTGTCAGCATTTGTGGAGAGAAAAACAGAGTTAATGTTTTGAGTCCAGTTTGGTTCTTTTTCAGAATAGCTTCTTCTCATTTCTCAGAGAAATGGGGTCTCCATATTGTGCAATGATGCGCCCAGTCCTAGATTGTCCCACAAGGGGAAACATTCACTCTACATCTATCCTGTCAAGCTGTTAAGGATCTTATATATTTCAATTAGATCTCCTTCTATTCAACTAAACCCCAATGAATGCAGGCCCAACCAACTCAAACATTTCTCATCAGACAATCCCAGTATGTCTAGGATCATGCGAGTGAAATCTATTTGGCCTGTCACCAATGCCAGTGTATCTAGGCAATTAATGTATTTAACTGATGACAGAATGGTGGTGTAATGGTTAGCACTGCTACTTTATAGTGCCAAGGACAAGGGTTCAATTCCAGTGTTGGACAACTGTCTGTGTTGACTCTGCATGTTTTCCCTGTATCTGTGTGGGTTTCTGCTAGGTGCGCTGGTTTCCTCCTACAATCCAAAGATGTGCATGCTTGGTGCATTGGCTATGCTAAATTGCTCTGTAGCTATCCAGGCTCAGTGGATTAGCCATGAGAAATATGGGGTTACAGGATGGGATGCTCTTCAGAGAGTTGATGCTGACCTAATGGCCTCTGCCTGCACTGTAGGGATTCTAGACAAGATGACTAAATGCTTTCACAATATTCTGGGTGTGTTTTTGGCTAGCTTTTCAAAGGCTTCCCTTTTTTGACTTCTCCCTTTTGATGTCAAATTCTATTTGCCTTCCCTATTGCCCACTGAACTTAGATGCTCACTTTTTGTGATTCATGCACAAGTCCCTTTATTTTCCAAAGAGCATAACCTCCAAAGGGCATAACCTCATTTTACCACATTACATTCCATCTGCCAAGTCTTTGTCCATTAATTTAGCCTGTCTATATCCCTCTGTAGACTCTTTGTGTCATCCACATCACTTGCTTTCCCACCTATTTTTCTGCCATCTATAAACATGGCTAAAGTACATTCATTTTCTTCACCCAACTCGTTAATATATATTGTAAATAATTGTGGGCCCAGCACTGTTCCCTGTAGCACTCCACTAGGTTGCCATCTGAAAATGTCTTCTGTATACTGACTCAATTAATTAGCCAATTCTCCATCCATGTTAAAATGCCACACCGTGAGCTCTCATTAAGTGTCTTATATTCAGTATTAAAAGCTCTTTGTAAATCCAAATATATCACACGTACTGGCTCCCCCTTGCCTATGCTGCCTGTTAGATACTCAAGGAAGCAATTAAGAAGGTAAATGGTATATTGGCCTTCATTGTGAGAGGATTAAAAGTAGGGAAAACTTACCAGATGCTACCAGACCTGTTGAGCTTTTCCAGCAATTTGTTTTTGTTAGGGATAACTTACTGCATTTATACAGGGCCTTCGGGAATCCATACTTAGAGTAGATTAGATTACTTAGAGTGTGGAAACAGGCCCTTCAGCCCAACAAGCGCACACCGACCCTCCGAAGAGCAACCCACCCAGACCCATTCCCCTATATTTACTGCTTCACCTAACACTACGGACAATTTAGCATGGCCAATTCACCTAACCTGCACATCTTTGGACTGTGGGAGGAAACCAGAGCACCCGGAGGAAACCCACGCAGACAAGGGGAGAATGTGCAAACTCCACACAGACAGTAGCCCGAGGCGGGAATTGAACCCAGGTCTCTGGCGCTGTGAGGCAGCAGTGCTAACCACTGTGCCACCGTGCCACCCCGTGCCGTACTATTTGCAGCTTTGGTCACCCTACTTGGATGTATGTGCCATAGAGAGTGTGCAGCAGAGGTTTACCAGGCTGATATCTGGAACTGTCCAATTAGTTCAACTGGGATTGCATTCACCGGTGTTTAGAAGAATGAGAAGGGAACTTATTGGAACACATCCAATTCTAACAGGATTGGGGCAAACTAGATGCAGGGAGGATTTAAAAGCATCAAGAGTTATGGGGAGAATGTGGGAACATAGCATTAAGGTAGAGGATCAGCCATGGTCACTGAATGGTCGGCTCAAAGGGATGATTGACCTACTCCTTCTCCTGATGTCTATGTTTCTATCTAAAGAATCCTAATATATTTGTCAGGCATGTTAGCCCCCTATCGTGAGTTCATACCAACTCATTCTTGATCATAGTCTGTATTTCTAACTGCATTAAATCCTCTATAATCAACTCTAATATTTTCCCAACAGCATATTAAAATAACTGGCCTATAATTACCTCTTATTTTGTCCTTTTTTTGAACAAGGGCATCACATTGACTGTTTTCTAATTTATGGGGCTTTTCCAGGAACCAAAGACACTATCACATCCATTATTTCTGTAGCCATTTCTTTTAATATACTATGGGTATTACCTATTAGAATCAGGATCATTTTCATTTTTAACCCTATTAGTTTCCATATAGCACTTCCAGTGATATTTATTGCATTTTGTCCTCCCCACCTGAAGCCCCTTGATTTTGTATTTTTTTAGGAATGCTGTCAGTGTCCTCCACCATGAAGACTAATGGAGAATATATACTCAACTTCCCTGCCATTTGCTGGTTCCCAATTATTTCCTCCATCTCGTTCTCTAAATTGCCTATGTTCATTTTGATGCTTCTCTTCCTTTTTACATTTTTGAACAGTCGCGCATTTGTCACTTTTATTTTACCTGCTACTTGACTCTCAACATTTATTTATTCCTTTTTTAAGTCATTTTTTGGTGCTTCCAAACTTCCTGATCTTGTGGTTTCCCACCAATCTCAGCCACATTTCATGTCTGTTCTCTGGGCAAATCTGCCCTCATTCCTTCGCATTTGCCTTTAAGTTTAGCAATGTTGTTGCCAGTCCAGATTTCCCCCTCAAACTGAACACTAAATTCTATTACGTTATGTCTGCTGTTTCTTGGGGAATCTTTAATTCTGCAATTATTCATTAAGCATGCCATGTGACACATTACTACATCCAAACAAACTGATCCCTGGTTGAATCCACAATATGTTGTTCTAACAAACTGCCCCAAATACACTATGAATTCTTCCCCATGGAATAGATCACCCATTATATATGTACTGCCTCTTTTGCATACTCACATCATCTCTGATTTATTCTGTGTCCTATTGTATAGATACTATTAGAGGTCTGTAGACTATTTCTACCAGTGTCCTCTCCCCCTGTTTATTTCTTACTATCATCCAGATGGAATGTACACCTTTTGATCCAAAATTAATTCTTTCATTGTACTATTTCATTTTGTACCAAAAAGGCAACCACACCTCACTCCTCCCTGCCTGTCTTTTTGAAAAGTCACATACACTTGAATATTATGCTTTCAGCCTTGATCTCCCTGCTTCTGTAATGACTATAAGATCATATCCCTTACTGTCTTTGTGCCGATAATGCATTTACTTTGATATGATTATTCTCCTCCAATTTTACCGTCGCTGTAATGGCAGGAACTTATGGATCATCTCTGATTGCCCTCAGGCTGAGTACAATTGTGATCGACCACATTGCTACGAATCTGGTGGCACATGTCGGCCAGACCAGAGAAGGATGGCAGATTCTTCTGCCAGGGACATCAGTGAACTAAATGGGTTTTTACAATAAACAATGATAATTGTTGTAGACCCCATCACTGAGGCCAACTTTATTTTCAAGAGTTGTTCATTGAATTCAACTTCCAACAGTTGCTGTGGTGGAAATAGAGCTACAGAATGTTGATCGTGAACCTCTGGATCACCATGTCAGCAATTCAATCATTAGCCCTCTCCCCATCTCCCAATCTCTTAATAAGTTACAAACTCACTGTGACTGCACTCCACCTGCGAACTAATTGTTGCCTCCAATTCTGCACAAGACCTGCCATATTGTATTCATTAGAGGAGAAAGTGAGGACTGCAGATGCTGGAGATCAGAGCTGAAAATGTGTTGCTGGAAAAGCGCAGCAGGTCAGGCAGCATCCAAGGAGCAGGAGAATCGACGTTTCGGGCATGAGCCCTTCTTCAGGAATGAGGAAAGTGTGTCCAGCAGGCTAAGATAAAAGGTAGGGAGGAGGGACTTGGGGGAGGGGCGTTGGAAATGCGATAGGTGGAAGGAGGTCAAGGTGAGGGTGATAGTCCGGAGCCCCCACCCCCACTCCGGCCTATCACCCTAAAAAACCTCCTTCCACCCACCTCCACTCGGGCCTATCACCCTCACCTTGACCTCCTTCCACCTATCGCATTTCCAACGCCCCTCCCCCAAGTCCCTCCTCCCTACCTTTTATTTTAGCCTGCTGGACACACTTTCCTCATTCCTGAAGAAGGGCTCATGCCCGAAACGTCGATTCCCCTGCTCCTTGGATGCTGCCTGACATATTGTATTAATTCACAATATGTGGTTATCCCTGGCTAGGTCAGCATTTATTGTCCATCCCTAGTTTCCCAGAGGGCAGTTGAGAGTCAACGACATTGCTATGGGTCTGGAGTCACATGTAGGCCAGACAAGTTCCCTTCCCTAAAGGACATTAATGAGTCAGATGGAGTTTTCCTGACAATTGGCAATGGGTTCATGGTCATCATAAGACTCTTAATTTTAGATTATTATGGAATTACAATTCCATCATCTCCTATAATGAGATTTGAAGCCAGGTCCCCAGAGCATTACCTGGGTCTCCAGATTAATAGCCTAGTAACAATAACACTAGGCCATCCCAGACCAGTCTTGGGCACGTAGCTGTCGTAAAGGAAGGTGTTAGCAATGGAGAAAGCATTAAAACAAATAATCAGATGGATAGAAAAAAAGGCACCAAGGCGCAGACTGACTTGTTACCTTGTTCTTGATGTTTTTGAGCTCACATTATCTTCCAGTATGCGGCCACAAGCATATCAATGCTTTCTTGCCCGTGTGGGTGCTATAGTGAGTTGAGGTTAAGCGACTGGATTAGACAGACAGCCATTGTGCCCCATTTTAAAAAGCTGTGATAAGTTGTGAAAGGCACGTCGCATTTAATGCCATATTCATGCAGCAATATATTTCTCATGTTTGCTCAGACATAAAATCAGGACTTGATTCATGGAAACAATTACAGAGGTTGGTGAAGACTGTTTTTTTCCAGAAAAAAAGAAAATAAATTACTTGCCGAATTTATTCTGCCTCAGTCTTCTGTATTCCATTTCATTTTTAAAATTTGTTTATGAGATGTGAACATCTTTGGCTGGCCCAGTATTTATCTCCCATCCCTAGTTGTCCAGAGAACAGTTTAAAGCCACATTGCAGTGAGTCTAGAGTCACATGTAGGACAGACCAGAATCACAGTTTTTTTTAAATTAATTCATGGGATGAGGGCATTACTGCTAGACCAGTATTTATTGCTGAACCCTAATTGCCCAGAGGGCAGTTAAGAGTCAGCCACATTGCTGTGGATCTGGAGTTACATGTAGACTAGATGCAGGAGAGATATGTGACATGTTCCTTCCCTAAAGGGCATTAATGAACCAGATGGACTTGAGAGAGTTGACAAAGTAAGGTCTCAAATTCACCTGAACTCACCATTGCTAGCAAGCTGCCACTAAAGCAAATGAAAGAATAAATACAGATGATCCATGTAACATCAGTGAACCAGTGATAGCTTCACAATCTTTATACAAACTATTTTACCATTTCAGATTTTTATTATTTAATTGACTTTAAATCCCTCCACTACCATGAATTTGAACTCCTGTTCTCAGTGTGATACTCAGCCTGTGAATTGCTAGCCCAGCATTATGACCACCTTGTATCATTAAGCTTTTTGTTTAAAATCAACCTGCTTAGACATGTTATGACACACCAGGTAGGGCTTGAGCCTGGAGTTGTATCTTTTGGTTCAGAGATAGGGACACTTCCACTGCTCCACAAGAGTCCCTTGAAATAAGAGGGCAAGTCATCCTTTATTTACATTGTGCTCAGTACATGGGCTCTGACTAGCCAGCTCAGAGCCAGTCCCTAGACTGGGGAGACTCTCTGAATCCCCTGTTTACATCTGTCAGCCAGGGTTCCCTGATTGGCCCAGGTTAACGGATCAATCAAGGATCTTATGTTCAATGAAATCCAGCTGGCCTCCGTTCCAATTAATACAGGGCAGCACGGTGGCTCAGTGGTTAGCACTGCTGCCTCACAGCACCAGGGTCCTAGGTTCGATTCCAGCTTTGGGTGACTGTCTGTGTGGAGTTTGCACATTCTCCCCGTGTCTGCATGGTTTCTTCCTACAGTCCAAAGATGTGCAGTTTAGGTGAATTGACCATGCTAAGTTGCCCATAATGTTAGGTGTATTAGTCAGAGAGAAATGGGTCTTGATGGGTTCATCTTCGGAGGGTCGGTGTGGACTTGTTGGGCTGAAGGGCCTGTTTCCACACTGTAGGGAGTCTAATCTAATCTACATCCCCCCTTCTGTCCTTACAACCTTTTTGAAAGCTAAAATCTCTTTCTGTTGTTCCAATTACCTATATTTGGCTACATTTACTGAAGTGTCCTCTTTAAGTAGTAATATTTCCAATCAGGTCTACTTCGGTGAACATTCAGTACTGGGCCCAATGTGTGTCAAAGATCTCGTTGAGAACTAGGACAGATTGTAAGACATCACAGAATCACAGAATTACTACCATGTAGAAGGAGGCATTCAGCCCATTGTGCCTCTGTTAAGATGGATATGGGGAGGAACTTCATCTTTCAGGATTTCAATAATGAATACTCTTCCTCAGAAAGCAATGGGAGCCTGGATCGTTGATTGTGTTTAAAGATGAGTTGGACAGATTATTGATTGACATGGAAGTCAGGGGTTATGGAGGTCAAAAGGGAAAAGTGGAGTTGAGATCAGATCAACCATGGTATTATTGAATGGTGGAACAGGCTCAAGAGTCAAATATATACTTACAATACCCCAAGTTCTGATGTTCATATCATCTTTTCAGTCCTCTTTAAAACTTTTCATTGGTTTTCCTACAGAGATAAATGCAGTTTTGCCACATGACTCAATTTTTCTGCATCTCATCGTGGGTTAGTACATCAATCCAAATTGTCATATTTCACACTAATTCAAAACCAATTTCTGAAGTTACATGTATTTGCCTAATATACATTGATATCCAGTGGTTTTGTTGGATTAAACTCCTATCTCCTAAATAGATAAAAATAGAACCCTCCGTGCAACTATACAGAATTGTCAATGATCTGCTTGTCCCCTTTGTGGTTCTGATATAACAAACCCTTTCTCCATATTGATTCCTTGAAACAAGCTTGCCACTGGTCTGGGAGAAAGTGAGGACTGCAGATGTTGGAGATCAGAGTCAAGAGTGTGGTGCTGGAAAAGCTCAGCAAGTCAGGCAGCATCCAAAGAGCAGGAGAATCAACAATTTGGGCATAAGCCCTTCCTGATGATTCTCCTGCTCCTCAGATGCTGCCTGATCTGCTGTGTTTTTCCAGCACCATACCCTTGATTCTTGCCATGGTCTAGTTTGTTTTATGATTGATCCATTTCCCCCTTCCATTAACTGACTTTATTTACTTCCTGCAATGTACTCAGTAAAGTTATGGACCATTTCTCTTAACATTGTATAATTAATTTTGACGCGATTATGTGGCCAGTTAGGAAAAGATCACAAAGCAAAAACTAACAATGTAGGAAAATCACAGAATCTCCTTCACCAATGACCTAATTTCCATACTAAATTCTGAAAAGGGGATGTTCATTGACGGTTCCATAATATTCAGCAGCATCTACAATTTGTCCGATACTGAAGCAGTCCATGTCCAAATGCAGCAAAACCTGGATAATATGCAGGTTTGGGCTGACAAGTGGAAAGTAATATTCATCAGGTTCACCTCTTCCCTGCTGTGTTCTAGTGTGCATCTGAAGATATATAGAGTCATAGATTCAGAACCTTGGAATCACAGAGTCATAGAGTCAAAGAGATGTACACACAGAAACAGACCCTTTAGTCCAACTTGTCCATGCCGACCAGATATCCTGAACTAACCCAGTCCCATTTGCCAGCACTTGGTCCATATCCCTTTAAACCGTTCCTATTCATACACCCATCCAGATGCCTTTTAAATGCTGTAATTGTACCAGCCTCCATCACTTTCTCTGGCAGCTCGTTCCATACACGCACCACCCTTTGTGTGAAAAAATTGCCCCTTATGTCCCTTCTGAATTTTTCCCCTCTCACCGTCAGCCTATGCCCTCTAGTTCGAGACTCCCCCACCCCATTGAAAAGACCTTGTTTATTTACCCTATCCATGCTTCTCATGGATTTTATAACCCTCTATAAGGTCACCCCTCTGCCTTTGATGCTCCAGGGAAAACAGCCCCAGCCTTTTCAACCTCTTCCTATAGCTCAAATCCTCCAACCCTGGCCACATCCTTTAACATCCTTGAAAGATACAGAGTACGGACTGGCCTGGACACAGTAGATGTTGAGAAGATGTTTCCACTGGTCGAAGAGACTTGGACCTGAGGGCATAACCCTACTGCAAATAGAAGACTTTTTAGTATGGATATAAGGAGAAACTTCTTCAGCCAGAGAGTGGTGAATCAATGGAATTCATTTCCACAGAAGGCTGTGGAGGCCAGATAATTGAGTATACTTAAGACTGAGATAGATCGGTTCTTCAGTATCAAGGGGATCAAGGGTTACAGGGAGAAAGTGGAAGATTGGGGATTGAGAAACTTATCATCCATGATTGAATAGTGGAGCAGACACTAATTTCTGCTCTTATGTCTTTTGCTCTTAATCTTTTATGAGCCCCTTCAAGATTCACTACATCATTTGATAGGATGGAAACCAGAAATGCACTCAATATTCCAAAATGTGGCCTAACCAATGTCCTATACAGCTACAACAGGACCTCCCAGCTCGTATACTCAATGCTTTGAGGAACATAGTAACCGAAGTAGGCCATTCAGCCACTTGAGCCTGTTCTGTCATTCAGTAAGATCTGTGGACTAACTCCATTTACCTGCTTTTAGCCCATATCTCTTAATACCTACACCACATATATGCCTGGCAATGATCATCTACAATAAGAGACAATCTAACCATCGATCCATTGATATTCAGGAACATTGCCCCAAAATCCCCAACTATTCACATCTGGAGGTTGCTATTGATTGGATGAAGGGCTTATGCCTGAAATATTGATTCTCCTGCTCCTTTGATGCTGCCTAACCGGCTGTGCTTTTGCAGCACCACACTCTCTATATTGAACTGGATCAGCCAAATAAATGCAGTGACTTCAACACAGGTCAGAAGCTAGGAATGTTGCAATGAGTGACTCATCTCCTCACTCACCAAAGCCTGTCCACAATCTGTAAGATACAAGGTAGGAGTGTGTAGGAATACTTCCCACATGCCTTGATGAGTGTAACATTCAAGAAATCTGAGACCATCCAAAAGGCATCCTGCTTGATTGTCACCACATGCACAAATATTGACTCCTTTCACTACAGACGCTCACTAGCAGCAGTGTGCACCATCTGCAAATGCACTGCGGAAATTGTGTCCAGTTCTGGTCGCCATATTTTGGGAAGGATGTGGAAGCATTGGAAAAGGTGCAGAGGAGATTTACCAGGATGTTGCCTGGTCTGGAGGGAAAGTCTTATGAGGAAAGGCTGAGAGACTTGGGTCTGTTCTCATTGGAAGGAAGAAGGCTAAGAGGGAATTTGATAGAGACATACAAGATGATCAGAGGATTACATAGAGTAGACAGTGAAAATCTTTTTCCTAGGATGATAACGTCAGCTTGTACAAGGGGGCATAGCGACAAATTGAGGGGTGATACATTTAAGACAAATGTCAGAGGCAGGTTCTTTACACAGAGAGTGATAAGAGCGTTGAATGCCCTGCCTGCTAATGTAGTTAACTCAGCCACATTAGGGAGATTTAAACAATCCTTAGATACGCACATGGAGCGTGATGGGATAGTGTAGGGGGATGAGCTGAGAATAGTTCACAGGTCGGTGCAACATTGAAGGCCAAAGGGCCTGTTCTGTGCTGTATTGTTCTATGTTCTATGCTCTATGATGCCAGGGTCTGTAAGGATATGGCACTTGAATATGGGGATAGAATGGGGAGCTGAGGAGAAGTGGAGTAAAGGCCTGTGTAGGTAGGTGGAGATAGATCTCTGAGAGAGAGAATGACAGTTAGGCAAAGGGATGGATGATGGTGTTTCAGGGAAAACAATAGCTGATAATAGGGACCCAATGGGAGTAGAAAATGTGTTGCTGGAAAAGCGCAGCAGGTCAGGCAGCATCCAGGGAGTTGGGGAATCGACGTTTCGGACATGAGCCCTTCTTCAGGAAGGGCTCATGCCCGAAATGTCGATTCTCCTGCTCCCTGGATGCTGCCTGACCTGTCGCGCTTTTCCAGCAACACATTTTCAGCTCTGATCTCCAGCATCTGCAGTCCTCACTTTGACCCAATGGGAGCAGTTTGGATGTGCTTTAAGAAGCCAATGTCATGACAGCGCTTGGAGTGTAGGTGTGGGTAAGGGACAAAAGAGATGTTCAAGTCCTAAAGGTGTTGAACTCAATATTGAATCCTGAAGGCTTCTTTCTTTCGATTGCATATGAACATATCCGTTTCTGCAGTATCACGCAGTCAACGCTTTGCCACTGAGTAAAAATCGCTGGCACATTACCTCTCATGAGCAACATGGAGATTATAAACTGAAGTGATGTCAAGACCTTTACAGATTAGTTGATGTTTACCATCCTCTTTTTCCTGAGTCAGCTTTTGGGAATCCTCTAAGCGAGCAGCACAGCATGTTCTGTGCAGATTCAACTGTGTTCATGCTCCCAAAAAATCGATCTGGAAGCTAATATACATTTGGCACAATACATTCATTGCCTACTCTTGACAGTCAAAGCCAGTTTTATGGTATACTTTTCATCTCAAACAACATTTATCTCCCAGAGGACACCTACAGAAGTCAATGAGTCAGCAATTGGAGCCAACACAAAGGATTTAATTATTTAAAACCTTGCAATTAGCCGTTCGAATCAAATTCATGGAGGATAATATGTTAATGTGCATTAGAAATTACAAATGATACTCATTAATATGGCCCCCTTTATGACCTCAGGAAGTTTCAGGCATCTTTAGAGCCTAGAAAGCATTGTTAACAGATTCTCAGTGAATCATAGGAAACCAAAGCTCCGAAAGAGGCCATTTTGTCCAATGAGTCTGAGATGGGCTCTCGGATAATGTAGCAAAATGGCAGCTCATGTGTGTGCAGCAAGATTTCATGAACAGCACTCCCACACATAATAAGCTCGTCTGGTTTAGATATTGGCCAAAGGGTAAATATTGGCCCAGACACCTGGAGTATTCACCAGTGCGTAAATTGAGGCCTTGGTTTCATTTGGAAATATCTTCGAGTAACAATTTGGACATTCTCAAGGCAGGATCTTTTGAAGAGTCAAGGAAACACCCAGATCATTGAAGAGGCAGAAAACTTTGAGCCTGTGACAATTTCATTCACCCAAATGCAAAGATTGGAATTTTTCTGTTTTTAGTCAAAATCTATTGTTGAATGAGATATGTGGTGGAGTGACTTGGAGTGATGTTTCTCATGAAATAATCGTTCTTTATCTCACCAGCTATTACACTGAGTTGTTGGGCACTCATTCACTGCTGGATCCCCTGGCTTTCTCACTCTGCCGCTAAATTTAAAGCCCAGCCCAGTTCAAAGAAAAGAAGATCCAAGCAAGATCCTGCTGACACTCAAATGCCAGGCAGTGACTTTCTTCAAGAAGAAACAATCTAACAACAGCCCTTTGACATTCAATGATGTTACCATCATTGAATCCCCCACTATCAACGTCCTGGGGATTACCATTGACCAGAAACTCAGCTGGACTCACCACATAAACACAGTAGCCACAAAAGTAGGTCAGAGGCTAGGAATATTGAGGTGAATAACTCATCTCCTGAGTCCCCAAAGTCTGCCCACCATCTACAAGACTCAAGTTAGGAATGTGGTTGAACACTCTCCACTTGCCTGGATGGATGCAGCTCCATCAAAACTCAAGAAGCTGAGAGTCATAGAATCATAGAGATGTACAGCACAGAACGAGAACCTTCAGCCCAACTCATCATGCTGACCAGATATCCTAAACTAATCTAGACCCATTTGCCAGCACTTAGCCCATATCCCTCTAAACCCTTTCTATTCATATACCCATCTAGATGCCTTTTAAAAGCTGTAATTGTACCAGCCTCCACCACTTCCTCTGACAGTTCATTCCATAAACACACCATCCTCGACTTGAAAAAGTTGCCCCTTAGGTCCCTTTTATATTTTTCCCACCTCACCCTGAACCTATGAAATTCTGGACTCCCCCACCCCAGGGAAAACACCTTGTCTATTTATCCTATCCATGCCTGTCATGATTTTATAAACCTCTATAAGGTCACCCTTCAGCTTCCGATGTTCCATCCACGATAAATAAGCCCATTTGATAGGCACCACATCCACAAACATCCCCTCCCTCCACCGGTGGTGTTCAATAGTGTTTTGTTCGATCCTTAATATTCAAGGCATGGCTCAGAAGAAAGGAAAGCTCACTCTATTTTTCATGGACGGTGTCCTGGAGGTGTCGGTAGCCTGGGTGGTTGAAAGGAGAGCCATCTGTTCTTAAATAGCATGGACTATGAGGCCATGACACCAGACTCAGTTGGCCTGGAGACCAATTGCATCCCGAGTTAGTGCTGTCTGTCAAGTGATGTGGGATGTCCAGAAGTGCAGGCAAAAGGACAGAGATCTGTGTTGCCTCTCATAGATTGCCTTTCCACCAGTAAACCCCCACTTTCACGGCAAAGAAAGTGCTCAGTTCCACATCTCATGATGCTTCTGGCCATAATTCAATGCCTCAACCAATAAAGGCAAGTACCCAAAATGCCTTTTTAAACATTTTCTCCACCTCTCCTGTTACCTTCAAGGATCGATGGATATGCACACCAAAGACCCTGTGTTCCTCTGCTCTTCTTCAGATCCTCAGATTATTGTGTACTCCTTTGCCTTATTTGTCCTCCCAAAATGTACCACCTAACACTTTTCAGGATGGAATTCCATTTGCCATTATTCATGCCCTCTGACCAGTTTGTCTATGTCATCCTGTAATCTAAGGGTTTCCTTCCTGTTATTTATCACAACACCAGCTTTTGTGTCAACTGCAAATGTACTGATCATGCTTCCTACGTTCATGTCCAGAAACTAATGTGCACAACAAACAGCAAGGGATTGAGCACCAAACCCTGGGCACAGGCTTCCAGTCACAAAAGCAACCTTGCACCATCACCTTCTGCGTCACATAGCTAATCAAATTGTATAGCCCATATTCCAAATGCCCCAGGATTCCATTGGCAGTTTCCTTCTTGACCAGTTTCTCATGTGAGACCTTGTCAAAAGTCTTACTGAAGCCCATGTTGACTGCATTCATGGTACTCCCCTCATCTACATATCTCCATGAAAGGCTCAAATGAAATCTGTCATACATGAACCCCTCCCTGAAAAAGCTATACTAATTACCCTTGACTAATTCTTGCTTCTCCAAATGCAGATTAATATCATTAATGCTAGAGTCACTGGCCTATCATTCCCTGATTTAGCCCTTACCCCATCTTATCACATTAACTAGCCCTCTGGCACTTTTCCTGTATCTAGAGACAATTTGCAAATCTATAGTACATTCCAAACAATGGGATTGCCCATTTTGTTTTTGAGTTCTACCAAATGGCCTCAATTAAGAAACCTTTTAAAATATTATCCTTCGTTATTTTAGTAGTCAACTCCTTGATCAGTATTGTGACACCGCCTACTCTTTTTCACACCTCCTGCTTTGCATGAAGATTCTATATTCTGGAATATTCAACTCCTAGTCCCTTAACCTCAATCAGTCAGGGAATCAAGGGCAGGAAAATGAATGTGAGGAATGTTGGATCTGCTGTGATTCTATTGAAATGTGGAGCAGGCTAAAGGGACAAAATACCTCATTCTGTTCCTAGTTCTTACGGTTTAGTATAAAGCTTTGCCAATGCAACATTAGAACATTAGAAACTTAGCTGAATCCTGGTAAGTCAGCTGAAACCTCCACCAACTACACTGTCACCAGCTCCCTCCCCCTCCCCCAATTTCAAGGATGTTACCCCATTGACGTTGAGGTATAATTAGCCAGATTTGTACTAGTTCCATTTTCGCCAGAAACAGCCTCAACGATCTAAGATACTAAAGCCCTCCCTCCTGCTCCAACTCTTCAGCTACACGCATTTATCCACTCTATCCATCTGTTCCTACACTAACACATTGCACTGAGTTTTATCCAAACATTACATCTTCTGAGGCATTGCTTTTCAATTTGCTACCCAGCTCCCTAAGTTCATGTTGCAGGAACTCATCCCTCTTTCTGCTTATGCGGTTGGTCCCAATGTGAACCATGATTTCTGACTGTTCTCTCTCCCCCTTCAGGGTGCAACCATTCAGTGACATTCTTTGGCCCCAGCCGTAGAAAGACAATACACCAACCTGAAGTCATGTGTACATCTGCAGAAACGTCGGTCAGTACATTATTGAATGTCCTAATACTATCGTTCCTCCTCTCTTTCTGCTCCCGCCTTGTGCACCTGGGCTCCAACTGCACTCCCCAGAGAAAGCATCACTCTCACCATTTTCCAACAAAGAGAAACTGCTCTTCAGTGACATGCACTCTGGTGCTATCTTGACTACCTGCCTGCCTCCCTTGCTTCTGACAGAAGGTCACCCATTCCTGCTCTCACTGCACTTCCTTCAGTTGCAGTGACTATATCGTAAAATATGTGGTTCATATCACTGCCAGCCTTCCTTGACACTCAAACTCCAAACCCCAGTGCTCAGCTGATTAAACGGTTGGCACTTCCTGCAGATGTGGTCAGCCAAACTGCTGGGAGTATCTAAGGCTTCCCGCAAACGGCAGACTGAAGAAACATGCAGAACTGAATTCCCTTGGCATGCCTTTAGTGTTAAAAAATACCTCCAAGTAAAGTAGAAAGTTAACATGTAGGAAGCATAGTTAAAATCTTGTACTCTTTAAATCTCTGATTGAATTGTTCATCACCACCAGCATAGCCTTCATATCAAAAACTCCTCGTCCAATCCTGGATGAGTTATAGAGAGTGGTGAACTTGGCCCGGACAATCACAAAGGGGTAAAAACAATGACTGCAGATGCTGGAAACCAGATTCTGGATTAGTGGTGCTGGAAGAGCACAGCAGTTCAGGAAGCTACTTGGATGCTGCCTGAACTGCTGTGCTCTTCCAGCACCACTAATCCAGGACAATCACAAAGGCCATCCTCCCATCTATAGCTTCCATCTACCAGGTCCACTGTCAAGCATTCTTAAACATCCATATCACCCTGGCAATGTTTTTCTACAACCTCTACCACTTGGGAGAAGGTACAGAAGCCTAAACACACACACCAGCCAGTTTCGCAACAGTTTCTACCATATTGATGTTAGAATACCAAATGGACTCACAAATTCTTAACATGTGCCTGTACCTGTGTTTTGTTTTTGCCGCTGTTTCCCTATTATTTACGGTCTATGTTACTTAACTCTGTGATCTGCCTGTACTGCTCACAACTCAAAGCTTTTCACTGTGCCTTGGTACACGTGACAATAAATTCAATTCAAAATTCTATTCAATTCAATAAGTCGAAATCTCCTCCAATTAAATATCGGAAAGACGGAAGTCCCTATATCTTCCTGGTAGCTAAGAACAGTCCTTCACATGTAGATATATTACTGTGGTGTATCATCTACTGCTAATTACTAGATAGATACAAGTCAAAGCTAAGACAAAGGAGAACTGGTGACAGAGAACATCCTTAAACCCTTCCTTGATACCACACATGGCAGAGATAACAAATATTACGGGTGGATTCAGGGAAAATATCACAGAAAGAATTGGGGTCATTTGTAACAAATGCAAGGTTGATTGACCAAGCAGGCTTGATGGGCCAGATGGCTGGCTTCCCTATGATAAATGCTGTATCAGTGACCCCCATATTCCATGGATGAATATAAAGAAATGAGAACTCCAATTCTCTCCTTATAGATGCTGGTAGGTTTGCTGAATATTTCCATCACTTTCTGTTTTCTTTATTTGTGTTAGTTCCCATTTCTTGTCGATTTCCATGTACTTGCAGCTTATTGATTTCAGGAGCTGTGAAAGCCCATGAGTTGAAGGTTCAAAGCAGAATTCAGGATTCAACCCTCTGCCAGGTAGCTTTGTACAAATGTAAATTGCAGCCCTTTTGGTTTCATGGGTCATTTCTGCGTCTTTCCATAGAGACCCTGTTAAAAGTGGCAATTGGTGGGATGTTTGTGATTTAACAATTTTAATTCCATCGCCCTGGTTGCAGCACCCACCCATTCACCCCTCCCCCCCAGCACTTGTGTAGCAACTTTCAGACTTTTCTCGTGGGTTGAAATTTCCACTTCAGTCGCGGTTGACATGCAGGCAAGCATGCGACCAATCGATAGATAACAGAATTTAATCAAAATACTTCACACCTTGAGTTATTTGTTGGAAGTGTTAGAAAAACAAAATATTGTAGATTCAGCAAAACTGCAACAAAGATAGCAAATAGTCAGCAATTCAGTCAGTATCTGTGGAGAGGTTTTGCAACTTGATAATTGTTAGAAATTTAGATAGAAACATATTAATTAGGAATAGGAGTAAGCCAATCGGCCCTCTGAGACTGCTCTGCCATTCAATGTGCTCATGACTCATTATTCTACTCAGTACCTGTTCTTGCTTTCTCCCCACATCCATTGATCCTGTTAGTCCTAAGAACTATATTTAACTCCTTAAGTACATTCAGGAGAAACTGTACGGTAGAAACTGTTGCGAAACTGGCTGGTGTGTGTGTTTAGGCTTCTGTACCTTCTCCTTAAAGTGCCTCAACCACTTTCTGTCACAGAGAATTGCACAGGCTCACCACACTCTGAGTCAAGATATTTCTCCTCATCTCATTCTTAATTAGCTGTTGTGGGAAGCAAGGGAAGAAATTGTGGGCCCCTAGCAGAGGTGTTTGCATTGTTTGCACAGCTATCAGAGGACTGGAAAGGGACTAATGTCACGCCTTTATTTGAGAAAGGTTGCAAGGAGAAGTCTGGGAGCTATAGACCAGTAAGTCTGACATCAGTGGCGACATACCTGCAAAGACACTCATGATTTTGCCCAGTCACAGTAAAGGAACCGTGATATATTTCCAAGTCAGGATGTGAGTGGCTCGGAGTGGAACTTGTAGGTGGTGATATTTCCACGTATCTGCTGCTCTTGTCCTTCTAGCTGGAAGTTTTTATGAGTTGGAAAGGTGCAGTCTAAGAATCTTTGGGGAATTTCTGCAGTGAATCTTGCAGATAATACACTGCTGCGACTGAGCATTGGTGGTGGAGGAAGTGGATGTGTTATCATTCATGAAGGCTGCTTTATCCTGCTGGTGTCAAGCTTCTTAAGTGTTGTTGGATCTGCAGTCATACAGACATGTGGACACTCCTGACTTGGGCTTTGTACCTGGTGGACAGACTGTAGGGAGTCAGGAGGTGAATTAACCACTATAGTATTCCTTGCTTCTGACCTGCTGCCGTAACCACTGTGTTTTTCTGGTGAATCCAGTTTAGTGTATCATCTGAAAGATGACATCACCAAAAGCACAATGCTGGAATGTCAGCCTTGATTTTTGTGAGCAAAGAATAAAGAACAGTACAGTACAGGAACAGGCCTTTCAGCTCACCATGACTGTATTGACACACGATGCCTTTCGAAACTAAAACCTTTTTGCCTCCATGCAGTCTGCATCCCTCTATTCCTTGTCTATTCATATATCTGTCAAGAGGTGCAGTCTAGGAGTGGGACTTGAGCCCATGACCTTCCCATTCAAAGGGGAGTGCATTGACTGACCATAACTGGTATGCAATGAAGTACAAGAGTCCATTCAGCCCTTTCATATGTGATGGCCCTTTCGATGAGCAACCCAATTAGTCTCACTCTCCCTTCTGTTTCCCAGCACTCTGCAAGCTTCTCTGTTTCAAGTAAGCACTGAATTTTCTTTTGAAGATTGTCCTCAAAACTGTTTCCATCATCCTTTCAGATATTAACTTCCAGACTACAAATCACTGCATAAAAAAATCATATCCTCATTTCCATTTACTTCTTTTGCCAGTGACTTTAGATATGCTCAGATAACTGAGCATTCTGCAAGTGGAAACAAATCCCCCCTATTTGCTCCATCAATACTGTTCATGATTTTGAACACTCAATCAAATATCCTTTTATCCCTCACAGGCAAGGTCACCACTTATTGTCCATTTTTAACTGTCCTTGAGATGGTATTGATGAACTACAAAATGGCTTGCCAGTCATCACAAGGCTGCGGGATTGGAGTCATATATAGATCAGACCAGGTATGGATGACAGATTAACCTACCCTGAACGTCTTTAATGAAACAGATGAACTTTAACAACAATCTTTTAGATTCATGTTCACCATTTCTGAGATTAGCTTTTTTTATTCCAGATTTATTAATTGTTTGACACTTGCATTTCATGAGAAGTGGTGGTGGAATTTTGGTCAGTTAGTTCAGTTAAGTGGGCAGCCAGTTTGTGAGGTGCGGTATTGCCTAAAAGTATGCATTCAATTCCTGCCCTAGCTGACAATACTATGAAGGACTCTCCTTCTCAACTGCTCCCCTTTCCTGAGGCATGGTGACCCTCAGGTTAAACAACTACCAGTGATTTATCTCTCTAATGAGAGACCAGTCATTGGATCCAGGAGGACTATGGTGAGTTTGCCTTTTTTATAGTGGGATTCAAACTCTTATCACCCAGCAAATTAATGCAGGACTCTTACTCGCTTTGTGACATTATCACTATGCTAGTGTCTCGCTAACCTTCTGTCCACTTCATGTTTCCAATGTGTTACTTCACTTTTGAGAATTTTAACTTGCAGTTCTCACCAAATAAAATGCCTTTGCCATATCAGAGTTGAAAAATGTGGCACTGGAAAAGCACAATAAGTCAGGCAGCATCCGAGGGGCAGAGAGTTGACATTTTGGACATAAGCCCTTCATTAGGAATTCTACATGCCCATTGTGACTCAGTCTTGACACAGCCTGTGTCACAACAGGCATATGGAATTTGCTGTAAATTATGCTGAAATATTCTATTCTAAAACTACACCTCACCAGGAACCTTTTGTTTCATCAAAGCTTCCTTCTGTTTTTCCTCCTTCCTCTTCTCTTCCTTCCACTCACCAATGCAGGCAGATTCTACCATAATTTGTTGTTCTCAGTCTGCTGCCTCTCACTAAGTTTCCACCCATTTACTCATTGGTCCAGGCAGCTTTTTATACATTATGTTTCAACCTCATTTTTAGCCACTGCTCAGGGCATGTGCATTCACAGGCATTGGTCCTTTATCGATACTGACAGCCCACAAGCTATCATTTCCTGCTTTTGACCGTGTATGAAAAACAAAACTTTGCATTTCCTGTTTTGAAATGTGTTCTGATTGACTGGGTAATGGTGATTCTCTGTTATTTTGGATGTTTCTGATGCACCTGCTTGGAACTTTCAAAAACTGATTGACAATGACAAACATTTTAACAAAACTTGCTGTAAAGTTGTGACAGCTGCCTGGATGAGGAATCACATACTTGACAATTGGCAGAGCGTTGTGGTGAAAGCTGTTTCTCATATTGCAAGAGGATGTGCACCCATAATCTCCGATGGTCAGTGTTGCAACCACTGATCTGTTTGTCAAATTTAAATGTTGCCTTACAGAGCAATAATTTCAAATTCTTTTGCGTATAACATAAAACTGAGCAATTCTGTAAATGATGAAAAGATTAGTAAAAGGCCTCAGTAAACGATAAATTCTTCAAATGGGCTCAAAAGGCAGAGAATATTGGCCCACTACAGAACAAGGCCAGAGGAATAATAATGGAAAATCAGCAAATTACAGAACCGTTGAATAAATACTTTGCATCAGTCTTCGCAGTAGAAGATACTAACATTCCAAAATCACTAAATATTCAAGAGGCAAAAAGGGGAGAGGAAATATGTACAATAGGTACCACTTACGAAAAGGGAGAGGGAAATGAACATGTCTAAAGACTAACAAGTGCTCTGGACATGATGGGATTATAAGAATGGTAGGTGGCAGCTACGGAGATAGTGGATGCACTGGTAATAATCTTCGAAGAATCCCTAGATTCTGAAAAAGTCCTGGAGATTTGGAAATGTAATGCCATGGTGGCTCAGTTGTTAGCATTGCTGCCTCACAGTGCCAGGGATCTGGATTCAATCCCTGGCTTGGGTTGTCTGTCTGGAGCTTGCATGTTCTCCCTGCGTCTGTGTGGGTTTCCTCTGAGTGCTCTGGTTACTCCCACAATCCAAAGATCCAAACAGAAGGAAGCTTTGATGAAACAGAAGGTTCCTGGTGAGGTCAGGTGAAGTTGCCATGACAAATTGTCCATAGTGTTAAGTGTGTTAGTCAGGGGTAAATATAGGGTAAGGGAATGGGTCTGGGTGGATTGCTCGTTGGAGGGTCAGTATGGACTTGTTAGGCCAAAGGCCTGTTTCCACACTATAGGGAATCTAATCTAATCTTTCTTTAAAATGGGAAGGAAACGAAAAGGACAGGTAACTATTGGCCAGTCAGCTTAACATCTGTTATTGGAAAAACATTAGTGACCATTCTAAAGGATGTAATTGCAGAGCATTTAGAGAAACATAATATGATCAAGCAGAATCAGCAGAGTGTCTTTTAGGGAAGGAAATTTACCATCCCTAACTGGTCTGGTCTACATGTGACTCCAGACCCACAGCAATGTAGTTGACTGTAGAAAATTAGGGCTAGGAAATAAATATTGGTGTAGCCAGCAATATTTATATTCTGTGAAAGTTTTTTTTAAAGTAGAAGTGTGGATTTATATCTGGGCTAAAGAAAACTCAATTTGTCCACTTTCATCGTCTACAAATTCTGCACTCATGTCCTTAAAGCATTTATGTCTTTCCAGCCAGGGGCAGGATTCAGAGTGCGTCTTTCAAACCAGAATGGAATGAGCAATGAGCATGGGTATGGAAATGGGCAGGTTAGAAATTTCAATTCTACATTACGGCAGCCCAGTTCCCAATATTGTTGAAAGCCCCATTGAATTTCACCCCACCCCTGACTCATTCTTTCTGAGCTGTCACAATCCCCTATGGCACCCATGCCACCTACCATTCTCCTATGCTGTCCAATGGTCCTCATATTCATTGATGACACATCATGTCACACTGTACCATTTTAGATTTCTCATTGCCACCTCTATCAATTCATGTTCACCATGTTGCCTCAGATGCCCCATACCACCCTTTGCCTTCTGACAGTCCCCATGCCAACTCACATTCCTCATGCTGTCCATCTGTCTCTTCATGTATCCACCATAGCCAATCAACTAGTTGCACAATGTACAATTCACAGGAGCCATGTAATTACAATGGCAATTTGTTTATAATTATTTTAACTCACTCTCATTGATACTGAGCCAAAAATGGCTTATCTGAAAATATTAATTCTTTAATTGCTTATCAAGTTTGTAAACAAACAATAAATCACGTCAAATACATATGTCACTATTGAAGTCTTGTCAAAGCTTAGAATAGTTCTTGGATCAAGAAGGTCACATGATTGGCTGAGGCTTTTGAAATCTAGTCAAGCATTAATAATGTAACTACGACTGCCACAAAATCTTCCAGTGATTAATTGCAGAATGCTGATGTGTGGGAAGGTTGACTTACCCTTTCAGGATAGGTGCCTATGGTGAATTGTTGTATTAAAACATATCAACTTTGATGATTCAGCACCAATCAGTGATAGTTGAATGTGTTATAACATTTTGTACCTATCTTCCCCAATATTTCTGAGTGGGCAGCAGGATTTCCACCACCTTCACGAACTCTCACATGGGCTTCCAAAGCTTTGTGCGCCCAGATGAAAATGGTGTGCAAGAGAAAATCTGTTTAAAATGAGGGAGCCCATGCTGGGTGGAAGGGGGTGTATATTATGCATACCTCCGTACTCCCAGCCCAAAAATGGGCCAGAGAAACATGACGTGGGGTCAGGAATGCACGAATAATCATAATTCCTCCAAAAGAAAGTTCAAAATGTGGCCAATTACACAGTTAAACCAATCTCTGCACCTGGATGTAAGTTGAGCATTGCATGATAGCCACTTCCTACATTACACTTCAGGAAGTACAGTTCATTCAAAGTAAATAAAGTTGCCATTGTCTTAACAAACTAAAGGGTTGTTCTTACATTGGAGAATAACGTGTGACAATGGCTTGAAGTGAGGTTTACCACACGTCAGGCGAGTCAAAAAGATTAGGAAGGAGAATCCTTCATGGTAACCTTAGCTGGATACAGGAACTGAACCCCCATTATTGGCATCATTCCATGTCACAAACCAGCCATCCAGTCAACTGTGCTAAACCAACCCCTTATATGTTCCCAGACCCAGCTCTGATATGATGGTCTGAATGATCTCCATGAACTGAGTTGTTTGCTCAACCAGACTCAACACCATTTCCTTAGGTGGATTAGTAGTGCTAGAAGAGCACAGCAGTTCAGGCAGCATCCAACGAGCAGCGAAATCAACGTTTTGGGCAAAAGCCCTTCATCAAGAATAAAAGCAGTGAGCCTGAAGCATGGAGTGGAGTCACAGGTAAAGACTGTAGATTTCCTTCTCTAAAGGGTGTTATTAATTCAATTATAGTCGTCATGCTCACTACGCTTTAAAAATCCATTTGTGGGATGTAGGAATCTATGACTGGGCCAATGTTTAATGCCATCACTATAGTGGCTTGATAGGACATAGAAATTTACAGCGCAGTAGAGGCCCTTTGGCCCTCAATTCCAGATTTGCTTATTAATTACAAACTCCACCAGTGTGTGGGATTTGAACCAACACCTCCAAAAGAAAGTTTCTCATTTGACCAATGTAGCAACTCAGCCAATACATCACCAACCCTTACAGGGAGAGGTTAAAGACATGGACGGATTTGGAAAAATGTAAACACTTCCAGCTTCAAATGTTAACCCCATTAATTGGGATACTTGGTTAAATAGTCTCAAAAACTGAGATAAAATGAGTAAACTGGGCACAGATGAGAAAATCAAATGTCAAACTTTCCCTGCTGTGTGTGACGGTTTCATATTGACCAGTGAAACTTAACGACAAAGTCATCAGGACACTGTGAGATTCCTCTTTATTGATGTAAACCCAAGCTCTAGGCAGGAAAGCAGAACTGAGGGTTATTTAATCAGCTATAATCTCGTTGAATGGTGGATTCGACTCAATGTGCTGAATGGCCTACTACTACACATAGGTCTTATAAAGACAGACAGAAGTTTTGCCATTTGTCTCATTCTGAAGGAAGGTATTTTGAGAAACCCATAGAATACTGCAGTCGAAACCTTGTGTTAATGGCCTATTGTGTATATAGTAAGGCATCCCAAGATACTTCAACAGATTGACTACTAGACTAGGTCTAACGTAGAACCACAAAATGAGACATTAACTGAAAAACATGATTAATGTAGAGGAAAGTGAGAAAGAGATATTATGAGGATGGAATTTCAATACGCAGACAGCTGCCAATAATAGAGAGATTAAAATTGCAATGATTAAGATGACAAAACTAGAGGAACACAGAATTCTCAGAAGACTTTAAGGGTGGCCATGCTTATAGTCCTCTTTGTGAACTATTGTTGGATTTTGGAAAATTTACATGTGTTTCTTTTTTTGTCAGGTTTCGTTCTGATGCATGACAGGACCAGAATGAGATCACAGTGTTTGAGAGGACTTCTGTTTCCATTATAATTTCACACATGAACATGCCCCATTCTGCCAACTCCTACTACCCCACCCACCCACTATCCTCTGGTCTGAAACCTGACAGTGTCTCAGCAGGCAAAAAGCAAACATGAAAGTGAACATTTCGAACGAAAGGAGAGCATCAAGTGTGAAGAATTGAGGGAACTTCCCCTCATTGTAAAGTCACTATCCAAATATACAGACCCAGTAGTAAAAAATTAGTCAAAAGATTGTTCCTGCAGCCAAGGCTTTTAGAAACAGAACGGTTGAAACTTCAGTGTCCGGGAAATATGATTTGATCGAACAAAAAAAGATGAGTGATGAAGATGAAAAGATTATCTTGGTCAGACAGGATGTACTGTGGCAACCTTCCAAGGCTCTTTCAACAGCACTTTTCAAATCCCTGACTCCTACCATCTTGCAGACACAAATTCTTCTTCAAGCTAGATCAATCTTGTTTCAGTGGTAGTATCCTCACTTCTGAGTCAGAGTTTTGAGGGTTCAAGCCTGGAATTTCAGCTCTTAATCAAGTTGACATCCTAATGCAGTATTAAGGCAGAATTGCGATCGGGCTCATTGTTCCAATAACAATGAAACCCCTGGTTTTACGTGGGTATTGAAAGATGCAGAGGAAGCAGAGAGAGGATAAAGACTGAGTGCATTCACCCTATCCATGCCTTATACACTTCTATAAGAGTCCCCCCTCAATCTCCTATGCTCTAAAGAAAAAAATTCTAGCTTGTTCAACCTCTCCCTATAACTCAGACCCTTGACTCCAGGCAACTTCCTTATAAATTTCTCCTGCACTCTTTCTAGTTTAATAACATCCTTCCTATTGCAAGGTGACCAAAACTGAATACATTACTCTAAGTGCAGCCTCACCAACCTCTTGTACATAACTTCCCAACTTCTATACTAGTGTGCCAAACGCCTTCTTCATTGCTCTACCTACCTGTGACTCCACTTTCAGAGAACTGTGAACCTGAACTCCATGATCCCTCTGCTCAACTACACTCCTTAAGGCCCTACCATTCACAATGAAACCCCTAACTTGATTTGACTTTCCAAAATGCAAGACCTCACACGTATCTATATTAAACTCCATTTGCCATTTCTCAGCCCACTTTCCCAGCTGATCAAGGTCCTGCTGCAATTTCTGACAACCTTCCTTACTGTCCACGATACTGCCTATTTTAGTGTCATCTGCAAACTTACGAATCATGCCCAGTACATTCATATCCAAAGCATTGTTATAGATAACAAACAGCAATGGGGTCAGCACCCACCTTTGAGGCATTCCACAAGTCACAAGCCTCCAAACTGACAGCCATCCTTCCACTATTACCCTCTGCATCCTACCATTTTTGTATCCAATTTTGTATCCAATTTATCAGCTGCCCGTGGATTCCATGTGATCTGACAGAAGTGTGCCTTCATCTAGATACCAACCCGACTTCAGCAGAGGTCACACGATAGTTCTCAAGAGTGAGACCCAACACCTCACCAGGGACCCAGGTTCAATTCCACCCTCAGGTGGCTGTCTGTGTGGAGTTTGCACATTCTCCCCGTGTTTCCCCTGGGTGCTCCGGTTTCCTCCCACAATCTAAAGAAGTGCAGGTTAGGTGGATTGGCCATGCTAAATTGCTCCATAGTGATCAGGGATGTGTTAGTTAGTGGTGAATGCAGAATATTAGGGTAGGGGAATGGGTTTGGGTGGGATACTCTTCAGAGGGTTGGTGTAGGCATGTTGGGCCAAAGGCTCATTGTTCCAATAACGATGAAACCTCTGGTTTTAGGTGGGCATTGAAAGGTGCAGAAGAAGCAGAGGGAGAGAATTCTCCCTGATGTTCTCAGCATTAACTACTCCCTCACTCAGCATCACTTAGGCAGATTGTTCAGGCATCATCTCAATGGTCTTTGCGAGAGATTGCTGTGTACTCTTTGGCCACCATAATAATGCATCAGCAACTTTTACTTTAATAGTATTTCATGGACTGAAAAGAACTTTTAATTGTCCTGGTATCAAGTGAGATGCTGCTTAACTTCAAATTCTTTTCAATTTCATTTAAAACAATATCAACATTTGGTGTAGCACCTTTCTCCTGGTGAAAAATGCTAATGGGGTAGCATGAACAAACTAAACCCAGCATTGAGCTACGTCAGAGATATTAAAGTACAGCTGCCTGGGGTGGGTCTAAGTTATTTAGGGATGCACAAGCTCAAGGTTGGAGGAATGTAGAGTTCTTGGAAGGTTGTAAAGCTCCATTGTTGCTGGCTGTAGCTGCCAGGAGATCTGCTGGTACGTTAAACCAAATTCATTGGTGTTGCACCATCCAATCTCATCCATTTGTAGCTCTATGCAACTGCCCTATGATGTGCAGCATCTGACTATGCCTAGGTAACCTCCTTTTTCTGCTGTGCCCTCCAGAAGCTCTGACCAAATGCCCAAAATATTGACATTTTCTTTTCTGAATGTGAATTTTTAAAGTTATTTTTATTCTGACGAAATTTCAAGTGCCTATCATTTGTCTTGTGTTGTCATATTTAAACAAATGTCACAGCATCCACAGAACTGGATTATGTACGTCTAAAGAGAGCAGAGGCCACAGTGGGATTTAACCAGAAGGATGAGGTTGTTGAAATTAAGATTTTCCTCTTGGGCAGGGTTTGCTCACTGGAGGCAATTTCAATTAGGAAACTCAAATGTTACACATGAGTAAGATGGCACAAGAGGATAGAGGCAGTAGTTTATCAAATAAGCTGGCATTTATAGAATTTTCAAATGAAAGAGTTACTATGGTATGATGGACTAAAAGGCCTTGTAACTTAGAATGAATTTACTATTAGCTTTTAATATTGGTCCTTTTAACCATTTTAATTATTTGGTGACTATGGGTTAGTCACTTTTAGGATCAGTTGAAATAACTTTACAAAATGCCCAGGCAGGAGAATGCTTTTGTTCAAGTCTATAACTGAATGTATAAAGCAGACAGTGTATTATTTTCAATTAATGAGTAATGGATTAAATCAGAACAGGCACCGAGTTCACTGAGTCAGTCAATGGAAACTACATTACCTCATAGACCACATTGCCTGGAACACACTGTTTGTTGTTTGTGACAACACACGTTAGGAAAAAAAATAGAACAAGACTAGACTGCGGAAGAGCACTTTTTAAAATGTTAATTGTTCTCTTTAATTTTACAGTGCAAGAAGAATATGACTAACGTTAACCACTGTGTGGCTACAATATCAAAGTCTGAAGGGTTGCAATCGAGAGACCTGCATTTCTCTTAGCATCTCAAACCTCACCATATGTTTACCACCATCCAAAACACCCACAACCCAAAGGAAAAGAAAACTCAAAACTTTTATTGCTGTGCCGGATTTCTGTGGGCTGTTTTGATCCACAGAATCGTAGAAAGGGGCCACGTAGCTCTGTGTTGTTGATATTCCCACTTAAGCACCTTATGTATTTCCGTTCTCCTGCCTACTCACCAATCTAATTATTATCTTTCAAAATTCCTGCTGCTTTCTCACATGGGCCTCACCCTTTTGTGACTAAGATGCTTCTTACTTCCTTAGCTGAGTTCAACTCTGCCAAGTCACACAGTGTGATATTTGTTTGAAGTTGCTCTCTTAAATTACCTTGGAACATTTTACTTAATTAAAGGCTTTGTAAATGCAAGTTTTTAAAATAGTTTTCAACGCTTGCAGCCTGTTTTCCCAGTGCCCTCACCAACCTTATGTCTCTAAGGCACTCCTGTTCCAACACCTTGTCTCAACATCAGCTCCCAATGCTGTACATCCGCCAACAGCTGTTTGAAGTCTTTACTTTCTTACTTTCTTAAACCAAACCAAACCAAGCCACTGTCTGACACATCCACACTTTGGTAATTACTCGATTGACAAAAAGTTAACTCTGATTCTGGTGTTAGCTTCAGCTGGGTGCTCACCCTGCAGTTATATAGTGAGGAAACAGGGCGGGAACAAGTTGCTAATTAGGAAAACCCAGTCACGTGATGAAAACGTTTTGAATAAGTTGACATTTTTGAAGTTTCCAAAGCAAAGAGTCAGTATGGCATGGTGGAGCAAAGGGCCTTGTAACTTTCAATGATTTTGCCATTAGTCTCTAATAATGGTCCTTGCAGCCAACAGAACATGGCCTAGATAATAATTTGATGACCATGGATCACAGTCACTTTCAGGAGCAGTCAAAATAGCTTTGTGAACCAAAAGGTGGATTTTTAAAAATCGCTGGAAGTATTCTAAAGGAAGAGTTCCAACACAAAAATAAAATAAAAGTATAAATACTTGGAAATGAGTGTGCTGGTCACACTGGTAAATTATAAATTTGATTATTTTTTTTTAAAAAAGGGGCAACAAGGTGTCTCAGTGATTAACACTGCTGCCTCATAGCATCAGGGACCCGGGTTTGATTCCAGCCTCAGGTGGAATTTTCACATTCTCCCCATGTCTGCATGGGTTTTCTCCAGCTGCTCCAGTTTCCTCCCACAGTCCAAAGATGAGTAGATTAGGTGAATTGGTCACGGGAAGCGCAAGATTACAGGGATAGTATAACGAGGTGGGGTGTGTTTGAAGGGTCACTGTCTACTCGCTGGGCCGAATGTCCTGCTTCCACGCTATAGGGATTCTGTGATTCTATGACAAGTTGAACAGTATGACCCATTTAACACTGTCGCTGGGTTTTGCTTCTAGGTAGGCCAAAGATCAATGTTTGTCCTTCAAGAAGCATCGTGACCACAGATAACATGGTCACCAGGTGGTTATTGTGTGGTGGAGCAAGGTCCAACATGACTGCCCACTTTGCCAAGTTACAACAGTATTTAGACCTCAGATTCCACTCATTGGACCAAAAATAGGTAGCATGGATAGGTAGCTGGGACCTCAATGTTGCGGCCATTTCAGACACAGGGTCGGGAATGGATGTTACAGGTTCCAAGGTTTAGATCTTTCATTAAGAACAGGGAAGGTAGTAAAAGAGGGGGAGGTGTGGCCTTGTTAGTCCAGAACAGTATAACAGTGGCTGAAAGAACTTTTGAAAAGGACTCGTCTACTGCGGTAGTATGGGCTGAGGTTAGAAACAGGACAGGAGAGGACACACTGCTGGGAGTTTTCATAGGCCTCCACAGAGTTCCAGGGAGAGGATCAGCAAAACAATTCTGGATAGAACTGAAAGGAACAGGGTGGTCATTATGGGAACTTTATCTTCTCCAACATTGACTGGAAATGCTATAAGGAGAAAGTGAGGACTGCAGATGCTGGAGATCAGAGCTGAAAATGTGTTGCTGGAAAAGCGCAGCAGGTCAGGCAGCATCCAAGGAACAGGAGAATTGACGTTTCGGGCATCAGCCCTTCTTCAGGAATGAGGAAAGAGTGTCCAACAGGCTAAGATAAAAGGTAGGGAGGAGGGACTTGGGGGAGGGGCGTTGGGAATGCGATAGGTGGAGGGAGGTCAAGGTGAGGGTGATAGGCGGGAGTGGGGTGGGGGCGGAGAGGTCAGGAAGAAGATTGCAGGTTAGGAAGGCGGTGCTGAGTTCGAGGGATTTGACTGAGACAAGGTGGGGGGAGGGGAAATGAGGAAACTGGAGAAATCTGAGTTCATCCCTTGTGGCCAGAGGGTTCCCAGGCAGAAGATGAGGTGCTCTTCCTCCAACCGTCGTGTTGCCATGGCCTGGCGATGGAGGAGTCCAAGGACCTGCATGTCCTTGGTGGAGTGGGAGGGGGAGCCGAAGTATTGGGCTACGGGGTGGTTGAGTTGGTTGGTCCAGTTGTCCCAGAGGTGTTCTCTGAAACGTTCCGCAAGTAGGCGGCCTGTCTCCCCAATATAGAGGAGGCCACATCGGGTGCCGCGGATGCAATAGATGATGTGTGTGGAGGTGCAGGTGAATTTGTGGCAGATATGGAAGTGTCCCTTGGGGCCTTGGAGGGAGGTATGGGAGGAGGAGTGGACGCAAGTTTTGCATTTCTTGCGGTTGCAGGGGAAGGTGCCGGGAGTGGTGGTGGGGTTGGTGGAGGGTGTGGACCTGACGAGGGAGTCATGGAGGGAGTGGTCTTTTCGGAAGGCTGATAGGGGAGGGGAGGGAAATATGTCCCTGGTGGTGGGGTCCGTTTGGAGGTGGCGGAAATGACGGCGGACGATACGCTGGACATGGAGGTTGGTGGGGTGGTAGGTGAGGACCAGTGGAGTTCTGTCCTGGTGGCGGTTGGAGGGGCGGGGCTCAAGGGCGGAGGAGCGGGAAGTGGAGGAGATGCGGTGGAGGAAATGCTATAACTCCGGTATGTCAGATGGATCAGTTTTTGTCCAATGTGTGCAGGACACGAAGGGCCGGCAAGAGGGGAGGTCACACTGGATCTGGTGCTTGGTAATGAACCAAGCCAGGTGTTTGATTTAGTTGTAGGTTAGCACTTTGGAGAGAGTGGCCATAATTCAGTTATTTATAGTTTAGCAATGGAAACGGATAGGTACATGCCACAGGACAAGAGATATCGATGGGGGAAGGGCAATTATAATGCAATTAGGCAAGACCTAGGATGCATAGGATGGGGTAGCAAAATGCAGGGGATGGGGACAATCGAAATGTGGAGCTGGTTTAAGGAACAGATGTTGCGTGTCCTTGATAGGTATGTGCCTGTCAGGCAGGGAAGAAGTGATAAGATAAAGGAACTGTGGTTTACTACAGAAATTGCATCTCTTGTTAAGCAGAAGAAGAAGGCTTACGTGACGATGAGATTAGATGGTTCAGATGAAGCGATAGAGAGTTACAGATTAGTTAGAAGGATTTAAACAGAGAGTTAAGAAGAGCAAACAGAGGACATGAGCAATCTTTAGCAGGCAGAATAAAGGAGAGCCTTAAAGCTTCCTACTGGTATATGAGGAATAAAAGGATGACTAGGGTAGGAATAGGGACAGTCAAAGGCCGAAGTAAGTAGCTGTGTGGACCCTGTGGAGATCGGAGAGGTGCTAAAATGAATATTTCTCATTGGTTTTTCACTCATGAAAGGAGAATATTGTAGGGGAGAAGAATTAGATTAGACTAGAAAGGATCGAGGTTAGTAAGGAAAAGGTGTTATCAATTCTAGAAGGAGTGAAAGTAGACAAGTCCTCCAGGCCAGATGGGATTTATCTGAGGATTCTTTGGGATGCTAGGGAAGAGGTTCTGTAGTCTTTGGCTTTGATATTTGAGTCATCATTGTCTACAGGTTTAGTACCAGAGGACTGGAGGATTGCAAATGTTGTGCCCTTGTTCAAGGAGGGCAGTAGATGTGACCTAGGTAATTATAGACCAGTGAGCCTTACTTCTGTTGTAGGAAAGGTTTTGGCAAGTATTATAAGAGATGGAATTTATAATCATCTAGCAAACAACAATTTGATTGCAGGTAGTCAACATGGTTTCGTCAAGGGCAGGTCATGTCTCACAAACCTCACTGATTTTTTTGAGAAGGTGACCAAGCATGTGGATGAGGGTAAGGCAGTTGATGTGGTGTACATGGACTTCAGTAAAGCCTTTGGTAAGACTGGAAGGCTGTTGGAGAAAATGCAGAGGCATGGGATTGAGGGTGATTTCTCAGCTTGGATTAGAAACTGGCTTTCTGTAAGAAGGCAGCGAGTGGTAGTTGATGGAAAATATTCAGCCTGGAGTCCGGTTTCTAGTGGTGTGCCACAAGGATCTGTTTTGGGACCACTACTGTTTGTCATTTTTATAAATGACTTAGGTGCAGGCATAGGTGGATTAGTTAGTAAGTTTGCAGACGACATTAAAGTCGGTGGAGTAGTGGACAGTTTGGAAGAATGTTGCAGGTTGCAGGGGGACTTGGATAAACTGAAGAATTGGGCTGAGAGGTGGCAAATGGAGTTCAATGCAGCTAAATGTGAGGTGATTCACTTTGGGAAGAATAGCAGGAAGGCAGAGTACTGGGTCAAGATTCTTGGTAGAGTGGATGTGCAGAGGAATCTTGGAGTCCATGTACTACCCTGAAGGTTTCCACCCAGGTTGATAGTGCTGTTAAGAAGGCAGATGATGTGTTAGGTTTTATTGGTAGAGGGGTTGAGTTCCAGAGCCGTAATGTCATGCTGGAACTGTACAAAACGCTGGTGTGGCATCACTTGGAATATTGTGAACAGTTCTGGTCGTCCCATCACAGGAAGGATGTGGAAGCATTGGAAAAGGTGCAGAGGAGATTTACCAGGATGTTGCCTAGCTTGGAGGGAAGGTCTTATGAGGAAAGTGTGAGAGACTTAGGTCTGTTCTCATTGGAAAGAAGAAGGCTAAGAGGGGATTTGATAGAGACATGCAAGATGATCAGAGGATTAGATAGGGTAAGTCTTTTTCCTAGGATGATGATGTCAGCTAGTATGAGGGAGCATAGCTACAAACTGAGGGGTGGTAGATTTAAGACAGATGTCAGAGGCAAGTTCTTTACTCAGAGAGTGGTAAGGGGGTGGAATGCCCTGCCTGCCAATATAGTTGACTCAGCCACATTAGGGGCATTTAAACAGTCCTTGGATAAGCACATGGATGATGATAGGATAGTGTAGGGGAATGGGCTTAGATTAGTTCACAGTTTGGTGCAAATCGAGGGCTGAAAGGCCTGTTCTGCGCTGTATTGTTCTATGTTCAATCTGTTCTCTAAGTGTGCATTGAAATAGAGACTCTGAGAAATGCTTCCAAAATAACCATTTTCAAATGCATGTTTCATTTATTAAAATATCAGTGAAGTCATTGACTTGAGGGTTTTCCAGTGGTTTTAGTAACTATGACGGTGGACTTTGCAATACTAATTCTTTCTTCCCCTCAACCACATCCGCTGATTGAAAAAAAAATCCTTAGATTCTCATAAGGTTAATAACAATATTATCAATTATTCAAGGAACATGTTCATAACCCAAAGTCTAACTTAAAGGACACAATATTGAATTACAATTATAAATTTAGCAGTACATAACTTGAGTACTCCTGAGAAAAGACATAATTTCTCATGGGCTTCCATCTTGCACCCATCAGAACATTTACAAGAATACAAGTGTAATTAGGAGCATGTTATACTGTATGCGAAGAGAGTGTTGATTAGTTGGCAAGTGGGCCCTGAGCTGGGAGCTGGCTACGTAGAGGTGAGTCTTACCGCAGACATTTTTGCTGGAATGCAGGGACCCTGCCCTCTGTGTATAATCAAACTCTGTTAACTCTGTTTCTCTTTTCACTTCTTACTTTCAGTTCCTTACACGGCCTCTCTGTTTCTACAATTTTCTCCAGCCTCACAAGCCTCTGAGATATTTGCACTCCATCAACACCTTTGAAAAATTCCTTAAATCCAATCCTCAATTTGATACCTTCGTCATTGGCTCAGTGTCAAAATGCTGACCCATGATGCACTGGGATATTATGTAATATTAAAGGTGGCATATAAATGTAAGATGTTGTTGTAAATGCTCCTAATCTCCTGAAATGTTTCCAACATTTCTGTGTCGACTTGACATTCCTAGCATCTGCAAAATTTTGTTTTTTCCTGAACGGTAATATGCCCTATTAGTTTGTTTAGTGACACTGATAGATTATTGTAAACACCAGTCCATTAGATTGGCGTCATCTGATAATTGATTGCACTCAGAAGGATTTCAATACTTCAATAAAGCCCAAGGTTTCTAATTACATTATATTCCTATTGACGTTAGTAATACTGGATGTTGCTTGTCTTGCACACTCTGCCATTTGTAACTTTATCCAGATGAAGTGTGCTGCAGACATTTTTTTAATCTGATGATGGGATGCAGACATCACTGACTGGCCCAGCATTTATTGCTCATCCCTGGTTTCCCTTGAGAAGGTAATGGTGAGTTACCTTCTTGAACTGCTACAATCCATGTTGAATGTTTCCAAGAAGGAGATATAATTGTTGGAGCTGAAGGTATCAGACAGTTATTGGGTGAAAGTGCGAACAGTATACTGAGTTTGATGATCAGCCATGATGGGCTGAATGACCTACCTCCGCTCCTGGTTTCTATATTTCTGTAGGTAGATGTGCAATGCTGTGTGGGAGGAAATTCCAGAATTTTGACCCAGCAACAGTGAAGGAGCACGATATATTTCCAAGGCAGGATAGTGAGGGGAACTTGCAGGCAGTGGAGTTCCTATATATCTGCTGCACTTGTCCTTTTAGATGGAAGTGCTTATGCTTTCATTCTCATTGGCCAAGAGGTGGCATTTTCACACAGTGATGGAAAAGGTTAACATTGTGATTCCACAATGAGGTATCTGTAGATTCCTTCAAAAGAAGGAAATAGAACAATAAGTTCTGGAATTATATATCACCTACCACGACTTTATGTGATTAATGTTCAGATAACTTTTTTAAATGATGCTGATTGAAGGATTAATATTGGAAGGAACTCGTGAAGAGGACTTTCCTGACTTTCTTCAAAACACCATTAAGGCATCTTTCGCAGTGAAAGCACTCAGGGCCTTATTTTGTCTGAAATGTGACACTGCTGACAATGTAGCATTCCTCCAGTACTACACGGAAGTATCAGTCAATGCTTTATACTCAAGGATGTGGAGCAAGAACATGAACTCATAGCTTTCTGCAGCAGGAAGGCTGACTGAAAGGAATAGATTGAAGGAAATGAATGCTCCTTCTATGTACTTGTCTCCTGTAATCTTGTGGCTGATACTATTGTACATCCAGGGGCAAGTAACGGTGGCAGTGTAGTTAGCACTACTGCCTCACAGCGCCAGAGACCCAGCTTCAAGTCCCACCTCAGGCGACTGACTGTATGGAGTTTGCACGTTCTCCCTGTGTCTGGTTTCCGCCCACAGTCCAAAAATGTGCAGGTTAGGTGAATTGGCCATGCTGTAGTGTTAGGTGTAGGGGAATGGATCTGGGTGGGTTGCGCTTCGGCGGGTTGGTGTGGACTTGTTGGGCCGAAGGGCCTGTTTCCACACCATAAGTAATCTAAACATGCATGCTGGTTAGCATTATGATTCTGTCTAAATTTATCCAGAGGAGATTTAATATTTAACTTTACTGTTGTCACATTTTAGACAACAAATGAATAATTAATATATCGACCATAACTTTTCTTCTAAATGCCATGCTCTCTTTCCCAAAAGGCTGCAAATTTTTTTGCTGGCACACTGGGATGAATTTTCCTTGTTTTTTGACTGAGATGCAACCTTTTTTTCTTGACCTTCTGCTTCCTACCATCAGGCCAATTTTATATCCAATTTACCAGCTCCCCCTGGATTCCATGTGATCTTACAGAGGTGTGCCTTCATCTAGATACCAACCTGATTTCAGCACAGGTCACATGATAGTTCTCAAGCGTGAGACCCAACACCTCACCAGGGACTCATGTTCAACCCCAGCCTCAGGTGACTGTCTGTGTGGAGTTTGCACATTCACCCCTGTTTGCATGGGTTTTCTCTGGGTGCTCCGGTTTCCTCCCACAATCTAAAGACGTGCAGGTTAGGTAGATTGGCCATGCTAAATTGCTCCATAGTGATCAGGGGTGTGTCACTTAGGGGAGAATGTAGAGTATAGGGGAATGGGTTTGGGTGGGATACTCTTCAGAGGGTTGGTGTGGACATGTTGGGCCAAAGGACCTGTTCCCACACTGTCGGGATTCTAAATATAAACTTCTTTCCCCACCTCTAAAGGTATTCTTGTTGAGGTCCTTCTCCCTCAGTACAGTCTGGGGCTTGAGAATGGGACCTTTTTAGTGTACAGGCCTCAAAGCAATACTGCCAATCTGTGTCCTGAATGTTAAAGGGTACTTGACATTTCAGTAGAACAGGCAGAAAGGAAAAGGGGACAGACATCTCTTGTTAGTAAATGATGAGTTCAGCATAATAGTCAGAAAATATGTTGGCTCAGAAGGTCAAAATATATAATCAGTTTTGGTAGAGACAGAAATATCAATGGGAATAAGTCACTGGTGAGATTAGTTCATAGGCCCCTTAATAACAGCTTCACTCAGGTCAGAATGTAAATCAATAAATGATGGGGTTTTGTAAGGGAAGCACTGAAATGATCATGAGTAATTTTAATCATCATTTAGATTGGATAGATCATATTGAAAAGATGGGCTTGAGTATGAGTTCATAAAGTGTATTGGAAGCAATTTTTTAAACCAGTTGGGGAACAAACTATTTAACAACTGGGGATGTACAATAGAACAGGATTAATTAATGATCTCATACTCTCATATCTGCAAGCGAAGAATACCCTAGAGCATTGCACACAATTTTAGCGTCCATGTTTGTTTTGGACACCATTCAAAGAAGGTTCACTCACTGATTATTAGGGTAAAGAGCTATCTTATGAGGAAACATTGAACAGGGTTGGCCTACTATTATGATCATAACTGATGCCATTACTTGATAAGTCAGATCCTAGGCTAAAATCTGGGTTGATTGATCATAATTTTTGACAGTTAACAAGGTGGCCTTTCACTGAAACACAAGCACATAATTCTGTGGATTTTGTTTTAACAAAAAAAGCAGAAATTTATTATGTAAAGAAATAAAGCTAAGTTAGACTGAACCAAACTATTTGCATATAACATAATTTGAAAGATTTCAAAATGTACAGTAAAATACAAGCTCAGCAACCCTTACTGGTTAGCGTGGATCAGTTGGACCAAAATAGTATTCAAATACTAGAAAGAGTTTGCTTCTCTTTCACATATATAGGTTAATTTAACTCTTTCTTTTAATTCCTGATCTTCAGAATTTGATAGCCTCTTCCTTTATTAGCTACACAAGTGAGCTGAGACCTTCTTAGTTTCAAATAATCCCATAAAGGAATCCAACTAAACACTTCTGGTCTGGAGTTTTCAAATTAATATTCTTAATTGTTCAAAACTGAGTACTTCCTCTAAGAGAAACTGTTTCATCAACCAGGATGTCTATGGACAGACAAACAAAAGCTTTCCAAGTTATGATTGTCTTAAACAAGAACTATTAAAATCATAGAGTCATAGAGTCATACAGCATGGAAACAGACCATTTGGTCCAACTGATCCACTGCGTCCATTGCTCTCGATGTGGTCTCCTCTATACTGGGGAGACAGGACGCTAACCCATGGAGCGTTTCAGGGAACATCACTGGGGCATACACACCAAGCAACCCACTGCCTTGTCTCCAGCCATTTTGACACCTCCTCCTACTCCACCAAGAATGTGCAAGTCCTGGCCTTCCTCCACCGCCAAATCAAAGCCACTTGCCAACTGGAAGAAGAACGCCTCATTTTCCACCTTGGGACCCTCCAACCACATGGCATCAACATCACCTTCACTAGTTTCCAAATCTCCCAACCCCAACCTCATCCCAGATCCAACCCTCCAATTCAGCACTGCCCTCTTGACCTGTCCTACCTGTCCATCTTCCTGCCTAGCTATCCATTCCATCCACCCCACCGACCTATCACTATTAACCCCACCTGCATCCAACCATCACCTTCCCAGTTATCTTCCTACAGCCCCAGTCCCAACTTGATCCCCCTATTTATCTCTCATCCCCTTTTCTCTGCCATATTCCTGTTGAAAGGCTTAAGCCCTAAATGTTGATTCTCTTGCTCCTCGGATGCTGCCTGACCTGCTGTGCTTTTCCAGTGCCACTCTTTTTAGACTCTGACTCTGCAGCATTTGCGGTCCTCACCTTCTAATGCTCCTCAACGTTTGCTTTGTCCGATTGTAAAACTCTCCCAATGTAAATAAATCCCCACCAATACTCCTGGTCTCCCTCATTCATCCTGGTTTAAAAAAAAAGCTCCAGAAATCCTGACAAGTTAATCATTAAACTCTTTCATACATACAGACCAAAACCCTCTTGCCACTTCTTCAAAATTCAAACTGAAAAATAAATCATAGTCATAGAGTCATACAGCATGGAAACAGACCCTTTGATTCAATCAGTCCACACTGATCATGTTCCTAAATTGAACTCATCCCACCTGCCTGCACTTGGCTCATGTCCGTCCAAACCTTTCCTATTCACGAACTTATCCAACTGTCTTTTGAACATTGTAACTGTACCTGCATCCACCACTTCCTCCAACAGTTCACTCCACACATGAACCAATCTCTGTGTAAAAACGTTGCCCTTCATGTCCATTTCAATTCTTTCTCCCCTCATTCCCCTTGTTTCGAACTCCCCCACTTAGGCAAAAGATACTAATCACCTTATCCATGTCCCTCATGGTTTTATAAACTTTTATAAGGTTGCCCCTCAACCCTTGACACCATATTACACTCAGTGGCATTGAGAAGAGTGGGAGATGATCCTTTTGGGACATATAAGATTCTGAGGGGCCTTGACACATTGATGCTGATTAGGTGTTTTGCCCCATGGGGGAATCAAGAAATAAAATCGTGAGACAATAGAGTGGATTGTAATTACTATGTTTTGGTGGTTAAGCAGGTAGCAAATATAGTTTGCTCTTTGAACTGTGGGGATAGCCCTTTTCATTGGAGGAAGTCAGCTAAGAACAACTCAATGTGGACAATGTGGTGTCCACTTCCTCGTACACTTTTGCATTTTGATACCATTCTCATCATTGACTGCTGATATAACACTATGATTAAAAAGCAGAATGCTATAGTAAATGAACTGGCATGTTTAAAGTTCCCCTTAAGGCACTCTATTCTTGTAGCCGCAAACAAGTTCCGACAAAATGCTACACCAATGATACGTAGATATGATATGAAATTACATATGTAAGCAGATAGTAAATGACATTTAATTGAGCAACCCAAATGAGGCAAGATTCATCAGAAGTAGAACAATTACTGAGAATATGGTAATTAAGAGATGCTTTAATATCCTAGAGGTAAAATGGTAGACTGTAGATAATTGAGGCAATGGAAGGAAGCAATTCCATAGAGAAAATCAAAAAGTGCTTCTTAACACATATGCTAATAATTATGGTTTTGATAATGTCAAAGGAGTGAGGGACAATTAGTCATTTTACATCTCCATGATTCCTTTTTCCATCAATGTCTTTTTCCTAGGATGATGATGTCAGCTTGTATCCCTCAGCCTCCGTTACTCCAGGGAAATTAGCCCCAGCCTACTCAGCCTCTCCCTTTCGCTCAAACCCTCCAACCCAGCATCAAGCTCATAATTTTCTTATGAACCCTTTCTAGTTTCACAACATTTTGCCCACAGGAGGGAGACAAGAACTGTAAGCAATACCATAAAAAGTGACCGCACCAATGCCCTATATAACCACAACATGACCTCCCAACTCCTATATCAATGCACTGATCAATGGAGGAAAGCATACCAAATGCCTTCTTCACTATCCTAGTTACCTGTGATTCCACTTTCAAGGAGCTATGAACCTGCACTCCAAGGTCTCTTTGTTCAGTAACGCTCCCATTTGCCAGAAACAGATACTCAATTATCCAAGAAAGTCACTCGTCCTAATTGTTTCCACTCTCCACTCTTTATAAAACTACAACATTATAGATGACAATTCTGCTGTCTGGAGTATGGTAAGTCTTCACTGCCAATGAAAGTGATTGGTTCAGTTTTCTGAATGAAAGTCTTCATGTCAAACAGTTCTTGAAACAAAATCTGTAAGTGCCACCATTTGTGATGGAATTAATTGGACACTCGGGGTAATCAATATAAAATAGTCACTGGCAAATCTAAAAACGAATTCAGCGAAAACCTCTTTACCCATTACATGGTTGGTATGAGGAACTGATTTGTCAAAAATAATTGCAATGAATATCAGAGATTCAGTTAAGGGGAAACGAGATAAGCACATGGTGAGAAAGGAATATCTGGCTATGTGGATAGTGGGAGGAAGCTTGTATTTAAAAAGAAATTCAAAGGAAGTGGGCATTGCTGACTAGACCAGTATTTATTACCCATCCCTAGTTACCTTTGAGAAAGTGGTGGTGAGCTACCTTCTTAAACCGCTACAGTCTATGTGCTGTAGGGAGACCCACAATACCTTTAAGGAGGGAGTTGCAAGACTCTGACTCTGCGATGGTGACAGAATAGTGATATATTTACAAATCAGGATGGTGACAGCTTAGAGGGGAACTTGCAGGTGGTGGACTTCCCATGTATCTGCTGCCCTTGTCCTTCTAGACAGAGGTGGTCGTGGGTTTGGAAGGTAAAGCCTGAGGAGCTTTAATGAATTTCTGCAGTGCACCTGGTAGATAGTACACACTGCTGCTACTGAGCTCGGGGATGGAAGGAGTGGATGTAGCGCCAATCAGGTGGACTGCTTTGTCTTGGATGGTGTCCAGTTTCTTGAGCATTGTTGAAGCTGCACTCAGCCAGACAGGTGGCAAATAAACAACAGAATATACTATTTTCAAAAAATTATTTTCATGAGATATAGATGTTGCTGGCTAGGTCATCACTTGTTGCTCATTCCTAATTGCCCTGAAGTGAGTGGCTTGCTGGACAAGTTCAGAAGGCAGCTAAGAGACAAGCATTTTTCAATGTGTCTGGAGTCACATGTAGGCCAGACTGGGTGAGGATGGCAGATTTCCTTCTTGAAGGAACATTGGTGAACCAGATGAGTCATTACAATAGTTTATGATAGTTTCATGATAACCAAGACTAGTTTTTAATTCCAAATTTACTAATTAAATTTAAATTGCCCAATTGTCACGATGGAATTCTTGTCCATGTCCATACAGAGTAGTTTGCTAGTCTAGTGACACTGTACCAGATGGTGTGACTAACCGGTGACCAATGTTGTCTTAAAAGGTCAAAGAATAGTTTTTATTTTCATGGGTGGTCTGTCTGTTAAGAACAGATGAATGACGGGTTTTGTCATGAGTTTTAAAAAATAAGGGTAATTCTTTATTACTCAGTACCTGAAATGTATTCGCAACACTACCCACTCGCACAGTCATAGATATCCAAGAAATGGTGCTTATAACCAAAGTATCATGCACTCAGGTCATATAAGTCCAAAAAGATTCTCTGTCATATATGTTTCTTTTGAAATAAAATTGAACCATTGTACACCAGCACTTTTGTTTTGAAGATATAAAGGTTGGTGGTTTATGAAGGTGGATTTCCAGTGGTTTGCTACTTGCACCAATAGCTTTCTCTGGCTTCATTCCAGTTGGGATGTTGTCTAAAATCTGCAGTGAAAATCCTTTTTGGCTGTTCGGGTCAGTAGATAAATGCAACTCTTCATTTCCTGATGGATTTTCAGTGAGGTTCGTTGCTGGTCTGAATTTACTTCTCTCTCCTTGCTGCTCTGAAAAAAAGTTCCAATTGAATCCTCTTTTTCAAAAATTGAGTTTCTATTCTGTGACCATGCTATCTCATTCACACCATTCTTTGGAGTTTCACTGCATTGTCAAGAAGTCTATGAGGCTGTTCTAAATGGGTTTCTGCAATTATTTGTCAACAGCAGCCACTGACCTCGAGGAAAGATTTGTTATATTTTAATGACTTGTCCAGACATACATGACAGCTTACAAGGTCTTGTGTCTATCCATGTATGTTGACAGAAAATGAAAAGATGACTCATCTCTCAACTCTGTTGTTTCAAAAGCGGAGTGTCCCACTTCGAGTCATTGAGTCACAGAGGTGTACAGAATGGAAACAGACTCTTCGATCCAACTCTTTCATGCTCCAGGAATCATAAATTAATCTAGTCTCATTTGCCAGCATTTGGCTTTACCCCTCTAAGCCCTTCCTATTCACGTACACATCCAGATGCCTTTTAAATGTTGTTATTGTAGCAGCCTCCATCACTTCCTCTGGCAGCTCATTCCATACACTCATCACCCTCTGCGTGAAAAGGTTGCCCCTTAAGACGCTTTTAAAATTATCCCCCCTGACCGTAAACCTGTGCTCTTTAGTTTTGCACTCCCCTATTCCGAGGGAAAAAAACCTTGCCTATTTACCCTATCCATGCCCCTCATGATCTTATAAACTTCTATAACGTCACCCCTCAGCCTCTGATGCTCCAGGGAAAATAGTCCCAGCCTACTCAGCCTCACCGTATCGCTCTATATTTTGTTGTTTTTTAAATTGCCTATTTTCAAATCAGATTTCATAAATCCACGTGTCTACTCATGCATGCAGGTCATAGTATAAGTAAACTTTATGTTCTAACTTGCATTTAAATGACTTCTACACAGGGTAAGTAGCAGCTTCAGTTGGTTGCTGATGGAATAAAATATCATTGCAAGTACACCCTGTGGATTAATATTTGTGAATTGGAAATTAGATACAGTAATTAGCCATAAACCATGAGAGACTCTCTCTTTATAATCTAAGGGGCACCACTTCATGTGAAGGATTGGGTCACCATGGAAGCAGCCCTCTCTGAATGACTGCAATTAGTGTGGGAATTGAACCTATTGTTGGCTTCATTCAACACCACATTCCAACCATGCAACTGATTTAAGCATAACAACACCTCACTGTGAATTAATACCAGGTAGGTAACATTAAGGATGCAGTTGCAATCAGTGAAGTAGGCATTCATGCTTCACATCAACAAGCGATAATGCAGTTGATCAGATATGCAATTGTCACCGCAGCGAGAAGACAGGGAAGAGTAAAGAAATACCAAACAAAATTGATGAAGGCCCAGAATTTCCTGTGTCATACTTGGGCACCGGTTGTTCTGTACTATTGGAACTTTTTGAGCTTTTTTTTTGTCGAATCACAAAACACAGAGCTGTTAGAGCTTAGAAAGGAGGCTCTTCGTGTCTACACGAGCTCTCTGAATATGCAATTCACCTGCTGCCATTTCTCTGCCTTCTCCCTGTAAGTCTGCACATACTTTCTGTTCAGTTTGTAGTCTAATCGTCTTTTGGATGCTTCAATTGAACCAACTTTCACCATGTTCCAATACACTGCTTTCCACTAACGCATGCAAAAGGTTATTCTTTTGCCAATTTGCTGATGGGGAATTCAAGGGTAATTTCCCACAAAGCTCATTTCCCTATGTTAGAAAATTAAAATACAACGCATTACAAGCTTTATTTAATGCATTCACTTTCATAATATAAATGGCTAGATATTGGATTACGTTAAGGATTGTTTTAATCGTCTTGAAATACCCACGATATTAAACAATATTACCATTTCTAAATCTCTCACCATCAACACTCTGAGGGTTATCAGTGACCAGAATCTTAACTGAACCAAGCATGCACATGTTGTGGCTGCAAGAATAGGTCAGAGATTGGGACTTTCTTGGGAAGTGAGACACTTGATGTCTCTTCAATGCCTGTCCATCATCTGCAGGGCGCAAGTTAGGAGTGTGATGGAATACACTCCTGTTACCTAGATGAGTGTGACTCCAGTCCCCCACAAAAAGCTTGACGCCATCCAGGACAAAACAGCCCGCTTGATTATTTCCCCATCCATTATTTTAAACATTCAGTCCCTTCACCACCAATGCACGGTGGCAGCAGTATGCAACATGCACAAGATGCACTGCAACAATTTATTGAGGCTCCTTAGAGAGCACTTTCCAGATCCATAGCCTCTGTAAACTAGAAGAACAAGGGCAGCTGATGTTCAGGAGCATCAAATGGCACAGTGGCTCAGTGGTTAGCACTGCTGTCTCACAGCAGCAGGGACCTGGGTTCAATTCCAGCTTCGGGCAATTGTCTGTGTGCAGTTTGCACACTCTCACAGTGTCTGTGTGGATTCCTTCACAGTCCAGAACTGTGCAGGTTAGCAGTTGGGTGAAGAAAGCGAGTAGGGTAGCAAATATGTAGGATGGCAGGTGTTTGGGTTGGGTAGGTGCATAGTTGGCTTCGGTTCAAAGGTTGGGGCCAGCTATTGTTGGCTCAAATTTGAAGAGTTAGTTAAGTCCATTCAGAATGGGCAGGCTCAGAATGATAGGCAGGAGCGGTAATCTGGTCAGGTTGTGTTAAGGGGCAAGTTGAATTGAGTTTGGGGGTGAAATTGAAGGTTGGCTAGGGTACCTGGGTACAAAATGGCTCTGAATGTGGAAGGGGGGTTCAGTGTGAAAGACTTGAGTCAGTGTGGAAGTTAATTAAGTGTTCGACTAAGATGTTTGAGTCTGATATTTCCTGGATAAGAATCCAGATAAGTGCATCTGAAGTTTATGAGTCCATTGCAGAGTCAGAGGGTTGAACCTTCCCATATATTGGTTGTGTATTACTTCGGACATTTATGAAGAATTTTCCTCTGTTGGCCATTTTCTCATGCAATCTTCCAGTTTTCACCTCATTAATGATGCATCTCAGCTCCAGGATGCCCCTCTCATTGAACTGTTCAGCCACAGAGGTGGCGTTGATGACACAGAGCTATATTTAAATGCCAGCTGCGACCGGTTCAAATACTGCCAGCCGGGAGCTGTCAATCAAACCTGCCCCTTGATTGTCATTGCAGAGGAGCTGGCTGAGAAAGGGAAATTATCATCCTGAACCAGGGTCAGGTATCTGGGAATGGAGAGGAGACGTGGTCTGTTTCCTCAAGCCTGGACCAAGTTAGCCATACTGGGTCAGTGCTCTTCCCCGGTTGAGGGAGACACCCAGAAATCATGAGGGCCATGGATAGGGTGAATTGTCAAAGTCTTTTCCCAGGAGTCCAAAACCCATGGGAACAGGTTTAAGGTGAAAGGGGAAGATTTAAAGGGACCTGAGGGGGTATCTTTTTCACAGAGAGAACAGTGTGTGTCTGGAATGAGCTGCCAGAGGAAGTGGTGGAGGCTGGTACAATTACAACATTTAAAAGGCATCTGGATGGTATATGAATAGGAAGGGTTTAGACAAATATAAGCCAATTGCTGGCAAATGGAATTGGACTAATTTAGGATTTCTGGTCAGCGTAGACGAGTTGGATCAAAGACTCTATTTCCATGCTGTACGACTCTACGACTCTAAGAAGCTCAATGACTTTTACACACTGCATGGGTAAGTGTTACCATTTCTCTTCAGTGCTTCACACTCACCGTAACCCTGCCATCGCCAAATCTCCCATTAAGGTTGGTGGTCTACAACTCTCACTGTGACATAAAGCATCTTCATACAGTGACTCTCAATCCTCTCCATCCTACAAAATTGGTCAGCCTTCCTGCTCTCAGTGCTTCCTTTGTATCCACTTGAAACACATCAACACTTTTCTTGTTCCTGCACCACCAATGACAACCACTTTCATCCTTCTCAATTCTTCTTTTTCCAAGCTGTTGGTGACCTGTGAAAGAAGAAATGCTTCCCTAATCCTCCTTGCCTTCTCAGGCTATGTAAGATTCCACTTTTATCTTTCAAGTGGCCACTCTTCAGAGTCAACATTTGCTCTGCCTCTTAGCTTTGTGATTCCCACTTGAACTTCCCACTTTCCCAGTTGAGTTGCCCGATGGATCCAATGGTCATCGTGGGTCACACATCTGATGTCCAACAAGCTGGAGATTGGAAGATTGGGTGTAACTATTATTGAACCAGAGGGAAAAAAATCATGACATGGAATAGAGGAATATTAAAGAGCAACGGTGGTGACACTGAAAGATTAACTTTGTTTTGTCTCCACAGATGCTGCCAGGCCTGCTGAATTTTTCCAGCATTTCTGCTTTAAGCTTGAAATGGGATTAGACAGAGGCACTAATTTGGAAAATAATACTGGTGCAGGATTTTTGAATCAGGTGCACTCTTTTCAAAACAGAGACATTTTACAATCCTATACTGGCAAATGCTATATTGTATCAATGTTACATGATGACATTATTTGTGGAAAGTATGAACAGGGGTCAAAGAAAAAGCCCAAGAATAGAGCAAGTAGTGTTTGTTAAGATCCTGCACAAGGCCACTTTTTCACTTATTTTCTTTTCAATTTTTTATTTAACCTATTTTTCTAACCAACTTGTTATTACATACTTCTGGAGCAGGTGGGACTTGAACCCAGGTCACTTTTTCAACTGATCGCCACCTGTGGGATTCCCCTCATCTAATTCAATCTAGTGCAGTAAGTTAGCAACAAACTTCATTAAGAGTTATACAAGTGGAACTTTACAGAATACAACCAAGTGGCTTTCCTGTGAGTCCATCATAAGCTTAGTTAGATCTTCAAAAAATATCCATTGGTGTCAACAGTAGTTCTGTACGCTGCATTCAGTAAGCTGTGGCTTGAGTCCACTCTGGGGATATGAGCGTATTATCAAAGCTGGCACTCCCACAGCAGTACTGAGGGAGTGCTACGGTATCTGAGGTGCTGTGTCTTGGCTGAGATGGTAAATCCTCTCTGCCCCCTCAGATGGATATAAAAGCACCCATGACAATATTTTGAAGCTGAGTGGGTTGTGCTGGCCCTGGCGCACTGGATCATATTCATCCTCCTCTGCCGACAATGAAACACAATGACCATTTCATATTTCTGTCTCTGGGGAAACGGCTTTTATAAAATTAAGTGGCTATGTTTCTCACATTGCATACTGACAAGTTCATCTACCAATAGGTGTGAGAACAGCTTCCTCCCCGCTGTTGTTAGATTTCTAAATGGACCTCTCAAATTTCAAAATTAACTTCAAATACATCTTCCTGTTGTGTATCTTCTTTCTCTGCAACTGTAAGTTTATATTCCTCATGCTGTTGTATCTCTCTACGATTATTGTAGGCAGGACCTGCACACAATACAAAACCTTGCACAGTACTGAGGCACATGTGATAATAATAAGTTAAAGCAAAGCAAAACTCTGAAATATCTGTCCAATTTGACTGCTGCTGATGAGTAGCATTACTCCTGTAACGTCCCTGAGCTTTACATTAGAATTCCTTCCCTAAGCCCCTTGATTTTCATTACCCTCTCTTCTTTTAGGGCCAAGTTGTCTTAAGATCCACCAATTTGATGCGTTGTCTTTCCTTTCCAAAAAGAAAGGCTGACATTTATACAGTGCCTATCATGATCTCAGGCAGGTCCAAAGGATTTATGACTAATATTTGAGGAGGAGTAATTACTACCATAATACGGGATCACTGGCTTAATGTAGCTCATTTTTGTCCAATTAAGTTTCTGTGCACCATTTTGGGATTTTACTTTTAATGTTAAATGCACTAAATAAAGATTGTAGCCTCTATGGACATGGACAAGAATTCCATTGTGATGATTGGGCAATTTAAGTTTAATTAGTAAATTTGGAATTAAAAGCTAGTCTTGGTTATCATGAAACTATCATGAAATATCATAATGACCCATCTGGTTCACCCTTGTTCCTTTAAGATGGAAATCTGCCATCCTTACCCAGTCTGGCCTACATGTGACTCCAGATGCTTTGAAATATGGCTGTCTCTTAATTGTCCTCTCAACTGGTCCAGCAAGCCACTCACTTCAGGGCAATTAGGGATGAGCAACAGATGCTGACCTAGCCAGCAACACCTCTATCTCATGAAATCTCAGTCCAACTCATCCATGTTTTGGTCCTTGAACACAGCAGTTAGAGTGTTCTCAAATGGTTGCACCATGAATCTTAAATAAATCCATGAAATAACAGGCAGATGGCTCAGTGGTTAGTACTGTTGCCTCACTGCACCAGGTTCCCGGGTTTAATTCCAACCTCGGGCGACTGTCTGTGTGGAGTTTGCACATTCTCCCTGTGTCTGCGTGGGTTTCTTCTGGGTACTCCGGTTTCCTCCCACAGTCCAACGATGTGCAGGTTAGGTGGATTGGCCAGGCTAAATTGCCCATAGTGTCCAGGGGATGTGCAGGTTATGTGGGTAAGCCAAGGGAAATGCGGGGTTGCAGGGATGAGGTGGAATACTCTTTGGGAGGGTCAGTGTGGACTTGATGGGCCAAATAGGTAAAAACAATGACTGCAGATGCTGGAAACCAGATTCTGGATTAGAGTGGTGCAGGAAAAACAGTGGTTCAGGCGGCATCTGAGGAGCAGGAAAATCGACATTTCAGGTGAAAGCCCTTCATCAGGAATAGAGGCAGAGAGCCTGAAGGGTGGAGAGATAAATGAGAGAAGGGTGGGGGTGGGGAGAAAGTAGCATAGAGTACAATAAGTGAATGGGGGTGGGGATGGAGGTGATAGCTCAGGGAGGAGGGTGGAGTGGATAGGTGGAAAAGAAGATAGGCAGGTAGGACAAGTCCGGACAAGTTATGGGGACAGTGCTGAGCTGGGAGGTTGGAACTGGGATGAGGTGGGGGAAGGAGAAATGAGGAAACTGGTGAAGTCCACATTGATGCCCTGGGGTTGAACTGTGCCAAGGCGGAAGATGAGGCGTTCTTCCTCCAGGCATCGGGTGGTGAGGGAGTGGCAGTGGAGGAGACCCAGGACCTGCATGTCCTCGGCTGAGTGGGAGGGGGAGTTGAAATGTTGGGCCACGGGGGCGGTGTGGTTGATTGGTGCGGGTGTCACAAAGATGTTCTCTAAAGCACTCTGATAGCAGGTGTCCAGTCTTACCAATGTAGAGGAGACCGCATTGGGAGCAACAGATACAATAAATGATATTGATGGATGTGGAAGGTTCCTTTAGGGCCTTGGATAGAGGTGAGGGAGGAGGTGTGGACGCAGGTTTTGCAGTTCCTGCGGTGGCAGGGGAAGGTGCCAGGACGGGAGGGTGGGTTGTAGGGGGGCGTGGACCTGATCAGGTATGCATGGAGGGAACGGTCTTTGGGGAAGGTGAAAAGGGGTGGGAGGGAAATATATCCCTGGTGGTGGGGTCCGTTTGGAGATGGTGGAAATGTCATCAGATGATTTGGTTTATGCGAAGGTTGGTAGGGTGGAAGGTGAGCACCAGGGGCGTTCTCTCCTTGTTACGGTTGGAGGGGTGGGGTCTGAGGGCAGGGGTGCAGGATGTGGACGAGATGCGTTGGAGGGCATCTTTAACCACGTGGGAATGGAAATTGCGGTCTCTAAAGAAGGAGGCCATCTGGTGTGTTCTGTGGTGGAACTGGTCCTCCTGGGAGCAGATACAGCGGAGGCGGAGGAATTGGGAATATGGGATGGTATTTTTGCAGGAGGTAGGGTGGGAAGAGGTGTAATCCAGGTAGCTGTGGGAGTCGGTGGATTTGTAAAAAATGTTGGTGTCAAGTCGGTCATCATTAATGGAGATGGAGAGGTCCAGGAAGGAGTGGGAGGTGTCAGAGATGGTCCAGGTGAATTTAAGGTCAGGGTGGAATGTGTTGGTGAAGTTGATGAATTGCTCAACCTCCTTGTGGGAGCACAAGGTGGCGCCAATGCAGTCATCAATGTAGAGGAGGAAGAGGTGGGGAATGGTGCTGGTGTAACTACAGAAGATGGACTGTTCTATGTAGCCAACGAAGAGACAGGCATAGTTGGGGCCTATACGGGTGCCCATGGCTGCCCCTTTGGTCTGGAGCAAGTGGGAAGATTCGAAGGAGAAATTGTTAAGGGTGAGGACCAGTTCAGTCAAACGAATGTGATTGTCAGTGGAAGGGTACTGTTGGGGATGTCAGAAGAGGAAGAAACGGAGGGCTTGGAGGCCCTGGTCATGGCGGTTGGAGGTGTAGGGGGATTGGACATCCATGGTGAAGATGAGGCGTTGGGGACCGGGGAAACTGAAGTCTTGGAGGAGGTGGAGGGCGAGGGTGGTATCTCGAATGTATGTGGGGAGTTCCTGGACTAGGGGGGATAGGACAGTGTCAAGGTAGGTAGAGATGAGCTCAGTAAGGCAGGAGCATACTGAGACAATGGGTCGGCCAGGGTGGTCAGGCTTGTGGATCTTGGGAAGGAGGTAGAACCGGGCAGTGCGGGGTTCCCGGACTATGAGGTGTCCTCAAGTTGGCATCTGGCTTCAGCGGTGTAGAGGTCAGTGCGCCAGATACCACTGTGCCCCCTTTATCTGCTGGCATGATGGTGAGGTCAGGATTGGAGCAGAGGGCCAAATGACCGACTTCCACATTGCAGGGATTCATTAATAAAGCATAGATGGGTTATAATGCAATTCCAGCCCGATTTGTTTAAATGGGGATGTTCTTACATGATTTTCTTATAACACAGGAATTACCCAAGAATGGAACAATATAGCAGAACGGACAGTATCCTTTTTGTAAACTACGTTGCATCTCCATGGCTGATATAGATAGTTATTAACTATCAGCTTGCTGCTTAAAGTCTGCTTTTTGCAGTTAGATGTGTTCCATTCTCACCTATCTTCCCAAAGGATCTCAGCAGAAAATGGTTGCTCATGTGTGGTTAAGCTGAGGACTATGAGAAGCTTTGACAGAAACAAGTTGGCACTCTGAAGGTTAAGATGAACAGATCTTCTTCATCTGATGCTATCTGGCAAACTTGTGAAGTTTCATACTTGTAAGGGCCAGCAATCTAATATCGGTGGCTCACACTGCTTCCTTCTTTCTCACACGCTCACCAATTTCGAGAAGTAAAAACCTTGTTTACAGCTTTTGTCTGTTTGCACATCGCACAATCAGCATCTTCATTCATTGTTGCAGCCGGCAATACAGAAACATCGAAAAGAGGAGTAGGCCATTCAACCCTTTGAGTCCGTTCCACCATTCGCGATGGTCATAGCTGACCAACCACCTGTTCCTGCATTTCCCCCATTCCCTTGGATACCTTTAGCTCCAAGTTTAAAAAGGCCCTAAGGGGCAACGTTTCCATGCAGAGAGTGGTGCACATGTGGAATGAGCTGCCAGAGCAAGTGTTGGAGGCTGGTACAATTCCAACATTGAAAAAGCATCTGGGTCGGAAGGGTTTATAGGGATATGAGCCTAATGATGGTAAATGGGACTAGATTAGGTTAGACCGAAAGGTCTGTTTCTGTGCTGTACAGCTCTACGATTCTAAGTGCTTAGAAGAAGGGTCACAAATCAAAATGACATAAAAATCAGTCTGATTTCACCTCTAGAGGTAGGAGGAAGGGAGTCGAGGAGGAGGGGGGTATCGTAGAAGGGAAAGGTAAGGTGTGTTCGAGGAAAGGATGGGAGAAGGAAAGAGGGCAGGAGAGATTGTGGAGCAGTATGTGGTCATTTGTGGTCTAGATCCACAAGAAGATGTCTTAATACTGTTTTAAACTTAGAAGTGATTATTGAATTGAATGCGCTTTATTGTCATATGTAATCATATGAGTACAGAGAGAGATTTACAAATCACCACGTACAGCGCCATCTTAAGGACAAAGGTACCCAGGTACAGATTCTTCAGAACCTGGTACAAAACAGAAAACATAATTTGAAAAAATGTTTAGCATAAGAATAAAACAATCATTTTTTTTTAAGGAAGTACATAGTTTGAAGTCCTTCCATCCCAGTCCATGCCAGCACCTAACCTCCAGACCACACCGGGCAAAGTCCAAGACCCACATTGGGTCAAGTCTCCAGATAGCACTGGGCCAAATCTGCAGACCCACACCAGGCCAAGTCTCCAGACCCACATTAGGATAAGTCTTCAGAACCGCACAAGTCCCTTGAAAGTAGAGTCGCAGGTAGATAGGACAGTGGAGAAGGTGGTTGGTATGCTTTCCTTTATTGGTCAGAGTATTGAGTACAGGAGTTGTGAGGTCATGTTGTAACTGTACAGGACATTGGTTAGGCCACTGTTGGAATATTGCATGCAATTCTGGTCTCCTTCCTATCAGAAGGATGTTGTGAAATTTGAAAGGGTTCAGAAAAGATTTACAAGGATGTGGCCAGGATTGGACGATTTGAGCTACAGGGAGAGGCTGAATAGGCTGGGGCTGATTTGCCTGGATCGTCGGAGGCTGAGGGATGACCTTAAAGAGGTTTATAAAATCATGAGGGGCATGGATAGGATAAATAGGCAACGTCTTTTCACTGCAGTGGGTGAGTCCAGAACTCAAGGGTTTAGGGTGAGGGGGAAATGATATAAAAAAGACCTAAGGGGCAACTTTCTCACCCAGTGGGAGGTGCGTGTAAGGAATGAGTTGCCAGAGGATGTGGTAGAGGCTGGTACAATTACAACATTTAAAAGGCAGCTGGATGGATATATGAATATGAAGGGTTTGCAAGGATTTGGGCCAGGTGGAAGCAAGTGGGACTGGATTAGGTTGGGATATCTGGTCAGCATGGACATGTTGGACCAAAGTGTCTGTTTCTGTGCTGTACATCTCTGTAACTCTATCACTCTAAGTCTCCAGATCAAACCAGGCCAAGTCTCCAGACCCATAGCAGGCCAAGATTCCAGACCGCACCAGGCCAAATCTCCAGACAGCATCGGGCCAAGTCTCCAGACCCACACCAGGCCAAATCTCCAGACAGCATCGGGCCAAGTCTCCAGACCCACACCAGGCCAAATCTCCAGACAGCATCGGGCCAAATCTCCCAACCCACACCGGGCCAAATCTCCAGACCACACGGGGCTAAGTCTCCAGACCCACACTGGGCCAAATCTCTAGACCCACAATGGGCTAAGTGTCCAGAGATTTGCAAGCTATATAGATTAGCCATATTTGGTATTGGGGATTGGGTGGGGGATTGTGTATGGGTGGAATGCTTTTCAGACAATCAGTGCAAACGCAATGGGCTGAATAGCCACTATCTGCACTATAGGGATTCTTTGAAAATGGCATGGAAGTTATATGACACATCATTCAGCTTCTCAGATTTATGCTTAACCTCTTTCAACGTCTTTCTATTCCTTTCTCTCTTACCTAGATCACCCTTAAATGCACCTATACTCTTATTATGGAAATGTATTCTACATTTGAAACACTGTCTGGTTAAATTAGTTCTGAATTTCGTACCAGATTTATTGTTGATGATCGCACATTGATGGACCATAGTTTTGTGGAAATATCTTCTCTACATCTATCCTAATGAACCCTTTGCTCTTCTTCATTAATGAGATGTGGGTGATACTTACTGGACCTGCATTTATTGCCAATCCCTAATTGCTCAGGGGGCAGTTAAGAATCAACCACATTGGGCTGGACTCAAATGTAGGCCAGACCAGATAAGGATGGCAGATTTCCTTCCCTAAAGAACAGACGCATTTTTCCTGACAATGTTTTCATAGTCATCATTAAAATCTCATTCCCAAATTATTATTGGATTCAAACTTCATGGTGGGATGCTTCTGGATTAATAGTTTATCAATGATGTCATTAGGTCATTGCCTACCCTACCCATAATCCTAAATACTGCTACAGAATCATCCATTTTCAAAAAGGAAGGCTGTCCACTATCAGAGCAGCTTGAGAAGGAATGAAGAGGAAATCTAAAGTGACTTGTCTTATCTTGAGGAGACAGTACTGCAACCAGATCCCTGGAATTCCTATATTGTAGAACCAGGCCTCTCAGCTGATTGAATCCACACCGACCGTCTGAAGAGCACCCTACCCAACGCTGCATTTCCCATGGCTTTTCCACCTCACCCTCACACTGTGGGCAATTTAGCACAGCCAATTTCCATCTAACCCGCACATCTTTGGATTATGGGAGGGAACCTGGGTACTTGGCAGCATGAGGTAGCAGAGCTAATCATTGAGCCACTGCACCCACATAATAAAATGCAGTAACTAGTAAAACCAAATGAAATCAATTGTTTACAAGAGTATAGGGGCGTTTGACAGCTTCTTCTGAGCAACAAGTCCAACCAGTACTCCAATACATTGTGGTACTATCAGTTTGATCTAAATCCAACAACTTGTGAATCAAACTGTTAAGTGTTGCGCCCCCTGACCATGGAGGATTCTCCCTTGCTGACTCAGCCTTTATATCTATATTAAATGAAACACAGCTGCCTGGGATTTCCCCAGGGGAATGTCCCCAAATAAAAATTTGTTAGAATATCAGAAGAAATCCGAGAATTTCTTCAGGGTTTCCAGCTGATGTTCCTTGTGTGGAAGATCACTGCATTGATCCTCACCCACCCTCCTCATCAACATCAGCAAAATACTGTGGATACTGCAAATCTGAATCAAAAGTAGAAAATGTCAGGAAAACATAACTTTTCATATTTCACAGATCCTATCTGATCATTTCCAGCATGTTCTGTTTATATTTCTGTCCATAAATATACTGCATGCTTTATGTTATTCCCATTGCCTGACATAGGCATAAGCTGACACCTAGTGGGTAAAAATGGAATTGCCCATGCTAAGGCTGCTGGAGGATCTTTCCAAACTAATCCAAATACACTAATAGATTTATGCCTTAAAGCATTTAAATTAAATAAATAGACTTTAATAAATCACCCAGAGCAATGGAAAGATAATAGGACAATTTGAAAATCATTTCCAGAAATAACCAGATGGCACAGGGTGGTACTAGAACCAATTTTTATATAGTTACAAAGTACGATCAAGGCCATGGCACAAATGCTCAAAAGAGGAAATAGTGTAGATGTGGTGCCACAGACTCAATGGGCTGAAGGACCTCTTCTGTACTAGAACCTCTACAGTGTGGAAACAAGCCATTCAGCCCATCGAGTCCAACATCCCACCCAGACCTACCCCCTACCCTATCTCTGCACATCATGGGCAATTTAGCACGGCCAATCCACCTAGTCTGTGCACTTTTGTAACATGGGAGGAAACTAGAGCACTCAGCGGGTACCTGCATATACACAGAGAGATTGTATGAACTCTGGACAGTCACACAGAGTCAGAAACAAACTTATGTGCCTGGTGCTGTGAGGTAGCAGCGCTAACCACCGTGCCATATAACTCTATTCTACAATCTATACAAACAAGCAACTCCTCACCCAAAACCCATAGTCTACTCCTTTACAAAATTAAATTCAACCAACCCAGTCAGATATACTTTTCACATCCCAGTACAGGTGAAATTTGAACTCGGGACACTACCACTGCACTACATGACCTTTCTGTTCCTTTCTGAAGGACCAAATCATAATATCAGTTGCCTGTAAACAGTTGAATACAATTAATATAAAATTCAGAACTGTATGCCCATATTAAAAAGTAATATTAGGGTGATTTACAAAGAAAGACTGTGTTTTCTTCTCCTTTCCTCCTGATTGCCCTTTATTGAAGATGAAAACCAAAAAATAAATGTTTTTTAAAATTTATTTTGGCATATGACTATCAATAGTAAGGCAATATTTATTGTCCAACCATGCAGTGAGGACAGGAGTTGCAGGATTTTGATTCAGGGACAGTGAAGGAATGGTGATATAGTTTGAAAAATAATCAATAAACATCAATCAAATGCAGAGTGCAGGAGGCGATCAGTTTTGTCCTTTAAATTTAAGGTGATCTGCACTGTGCAATGTGTTGACACTTTGGTCAGTTTCTCTGTGAAATGTGAAACATAGTGTGGAAGCACAGTCTCTGAGCTGTGGTACACCCAACAATACAGCAGTGACATTGTTCAGTCCTGGTTGCTGCTGACTATAGTGCTTATTTGGTCATTGCCATGCAGTTTACTGGCAAGGATTGTCACAAATGGTAGGCAACTGTGTGGATTCACAATGGAAAACATTTCAGCAACATCAGCAGATGAAATATATTTACATCTCACCCTGCTCACACAGCAGGGGAGGTGATGACCTGGTGGGATTATTACTGCACTGTTAGTCTAGAGACCAAGGTAATGCTCTGGGCAACTGTGTTCTAATCTTGTCAGAGTAATAGAGATATACAGCTGAGAAACAGACCCTTCGGTCCAACTCGTCCATGCTGACCTGATATCCCAACCCCAATCTAATCCCACCTGCCATCACCCAGCTCCAAACCCTTCCTATTCATATACCCATCCAGATGCTTTTTAAATGTTGCAATTGTACCAGCCTCCACCACTTCCTCTGGCAGCTCATTCAATACATGTACCACCGTCTGAGTACAAATGTTGACCCTTTGGTCTCTTTTATCTTTCCCCTCTCACCCTAAACCTATGCCCTCTAGTTCTGGACTCCCTGACCCCAGGGAAAAGATTTTGTCTATTTATCCTATCCATGCCCCTCATAATTTTGTAAACCTCTATAAGGTCACCCCTCAGCTTCTGTCGCTCCAGGGAAAACAGCCCTAGCCTTTTCAACATCTCCCTATAGCTCAAATCCTCCAACCCTAGCAACATCCTTGTAAATCTTTTCTGAACCCTTTCAAGTTTCACAACATCTTTCCGATAGGAATGAGACCAGAATTGCATGCAATATTTCAACAGTGGCCTAACTAATATCCTTTACAGCTGCAACATGACCTCCCAACTCCTGTACTCAATACCCTGGCCATTAAGGGAAAGCATATTGAACACATTCTTCACTATCCTAACTACCTGTGACTCCACTTTCAAGGAGCTATAAACCTGTACTCCAAGGTGTCTTTGTTCAGCAACAATCCCTAGGACCTTACCATTAAGTGTATAAGTCCTGCTAAGATTTGCTTTCCCAAAATGCAGCACCTCGCATTTATCTAAATTAAACTCCATCTGCTACTTCTCAGCCCATTGGCCCATCTGAGCAAGATCCTGTTGAAATCTGACGCAACATTCTTCGCTGTCCACTACACCTCCAATTTTGGTGTCATCTGCAAACTTACTAACTGCACCTCTTATGCTCACATCCAGATCATTTATATAAATGATGAAAAGTAGAGGACCCAGCACCGATCCTTGTGGCACTCCACTGGTCACAGGCCTCCAGTCTGAAAAACAACCCTCCACCACCACCCTCTGTCTTTGACCTTTGAGCCATTTCTGTATCCAAATGATGAGTTCTACCTGTATTCCATGAGATCTAACCTTGCTTACCAGTCTCCCATAGGGAACCCATGTCAAATGCCTTACTGAAGTCCATGTAGATCACATCTACCACACTGCCCTCATTAATCCTCTTTGTTACTTCTTCATAAAACTTAATCAAGTTTGTGAGACATGATTTCCCATGCACAAAGCCATGTTGACTATCCCTAATCAGTCCTTGACTTTCCAACTACATGTACATCCTGTCCCTCAGGATTCCCTCCAACAACTTGCCCACCACCGAGGTCAGGCTCACTGGTCTATAGTTTCCTGACTTGTCTTTACCATCCTTCTTAAATAGTGGCACCACGTTTGCCAACCTCCAGTCTTCTGGCACCTCACCTGTGACTATCGATGATACAAATATCTCAGTATCTCAGCAATCACTTTTCTAGCTTCCCACAGAGTTCTAGGATACACCTGATCAGGTCCTGGGGATTTATCCACCTTTAACCATTTCAAGACATCCAGCATTTCTTCCTCTGTAATCTGGACATTTTTCAAGATGTTACCATCTATTTCCCAACATTCTATATCTTCCATGTGTTTTTCTACAGTAAACACTGATGCAAAATATTCATTTAGTATCTGCCCCCATCTCTTGCGGCTCCACACAAAGGCTGCCTTGCTGATCTTTGTGCGGCCCTAGTCTCTCCCTAGTTACCCTTTTGTCCTTTATGTATTTGTAAAAACCAGTTGGATTCTCTTTAACTCTATTTGCCAAAGCTATCTTATGCCTTTTGCCCCCCTGATTTCTCTCTTAAGTATACTCCTACTGCCTTTATACTCTTCTAAGGACTCACTTGATCTATCCTATCAAAGCTAACATATACTTCCTTCTTTTTCTTAACCAAACCCTCAGTTTCTTTAGTCATCCAGCATTGCCTATACCTAACAGGAAAATATATTCCCTGGACTCTCTTTACCTCATTTCTGAAGGCTTCCCATTTTCCAGCCGTCCCCTTACCTGTGAACAGCTGCGCCCAATCAGCTTTTGAAAGTTCTTGCCTAATACTGTCAAAATTGGCCTTTCTCCAATTTAGAACTTCAACTGTTAGATCTGGTCTATCCTTTTCCATCGCTATTTTAAAGCTAACAGAATTATGGTCGCTGGCCCCAAAGTACTCCCCCATTGACACCTTAGTCACCTGCCCTGCTTGTCATGGCCGATGGTGGAATATGAATCCAAATTTAAAACTGCTGTTATGGATCAAGCCAGTTCCCCTCAAAGCATTTCAAGAAAGTAGCCCAGATCCTAACTTTGTGAGTTGTTTCAAGCAGATGTAACGCGCCTGTTCCAGAAGTGATGCAGCTGGTCAAACCACTTAGTTTCAAACAAAACAGACTTTATTTACAAGTTTACCAAATGAAACACAAACAAAAGAGAACAGAGTACAGAATAACTTAACCTATCTGAAAACCCAACAGATTATCCCAAATTAATGATGCTGTTCCAATATTTGCAACAATCCCCATAAACACCCCTTGGCACAAAAGGGAAAATCAGGCACAGGGCCTTACAGGAGAGATGTCAGAGAGACAGGACCAGCCTGGACCTGATACTTTGGGTCCAGAAGCTTCAAAAACTCTACTGTGCTAAAACCAATCCAAACCAAACCAGAGAAAAGCTGAGCTGGGAGCACTGGCCACTCCCCTTTCCTTGTACAACCTTTTTTTAGAAAACTTGAAAGCCTCTTGTCTGAGGCAATATCTGTGAGCTATAATCAAACTGGCCCTAAAACCCATCCAAACCCAGACTTTTCAGAGTCTGTGTCTTTTACAACATCTCTGAAGAGAAACCTAAGAACAACACAACCTTGTACAAGGAGCAGCCTCATCATACCTCCCCTCTTAAAAAATTAACCATCAATATCCAAGGATGGCTTCATTTTAAAACCTCTTAATCCTAAATTGTTAGTACACTATAACACACGTATACGTTACATTGATTATAAACTTGCAAACATGCACAACCACAATACATCTCAGTTCTGTTGTACCCCACCACTAAATTTCTCATTCAAGTCTCGACAATGTGTCAGCAATCACATTTTCTTGTCTTGTTACATGCACAATTTTCACATTGATTGGCTGTAACAACAAGCTTCATCTAAACAGTCTGACATTTTTGTCCTTAAATTTCTCCACAAACTTCAATGGGTTATGATCAGTGTATATGATTGTCTCAGATATGTTACTGGCAACATAAATATTGAAATGCTGTAATCCCAACTCCAAGCTCAAAGTCTCCTTCTCAACTGTCAAATATTTAAGCTATTGAATGTTAATTTTCCTGAAGAAATAGGTCTGTCTATCTTCTCATCATCTTCGTGCAGGAGCACAGCACCCACACCCACATCACTTACATTGATAGCCACGTTGAATGGCTTTGTGCAATTAGCTGTGGCTAATACTGGGGCAGTGGTTAATCCAGCTTTCAGGCTGTCAAATGCTTTCTGACAGTCTGCTGTCCACTGAGACCTCTCGTCTTTCTTTAACAATTCAGTGAATAGAGTAGCCACACTGCTAAGATTTGGTACAAATGTTTGATAAAATCCACTCATTCCCAGGAATTGTAGTACTGATCGTTTTGTCGATGATGTGTGAAACTCCTCAATTATCTTTGTTTTTGCATTCCGTAGGGCCATTTGTCCATGTCCAATAACATGGCCCAGGAAGGTAACTTCTGAAGTTGATCGAACAAGTCTGATAAATGTTGCAAAGGTTCCTTCCATGTGTGACTAAAAATCATGATGTCATTGATATATGTGACACAGTTGGGTAATCTGACAATGCCCTTGTTGGCTAGTGTCTGAAATGTGACTGCTGCATTTTTCATTCCAAATGGCATGACTTTAAACTCATGCAGTCCATTTGGTGTTACGAAAGCTGAAATTGCCTTTGCTCTTTCTGGCAAAGGTGCCTGCCAGTATCGTCTGAGCAAGTCCACTTTAGAAATGTAAGTTGCTTGTCCCACATCCTCAACACTGTCTTCCAAATGCAGAATTGGATCTGCATCAGTCTTTGTAACAGCATTGACTTTGCAATAGTCTACACATAACCGTTGGGTACCATCTGGTTTGGCACGATTACTTCAGGTGAGCTCCAGTCACTGTAACTCACTTATGTCTTCTTGGAGCATGTGTTCAATCTTTTTTTGAACCTGTAGTAATAACTCTTTCAGGTCATTTCAATTTTCCTCTGGAAGGTAACTCAATAAATTATCCCAATTTTGACAACTTCCTCATTGTCCAATTTAATTTGAGGAATGCCCAATTCAGAATCCTCTGGATTTGGTTCTTCCCTCTGTGTTGTAATCAATAACACATTCTCTTTAGGCTTTCCTTCCCAGTCAGAATACGCTTTGAGCATATTCACATGGCACATTCTGTGAGATTTTTTTCTGTCTGGAGTCCTTATCAAATAGTTCACCTCACCAATTTCCTTTTGTCTTGATGAGGTCCACTAAACCTTGCTTTTAAAGGTTCACCTGTTACCAGAAGTAACATAAACACCTTATCTGTGATAGCAAAATGGTGAATTTTTGATTTCTTGTCAGCCTCCTGTTTCATTGTATGCTGCGATACTTTTAAATGCTGTCTAGCCAACTCTATTTACTTATTCCTGAAAATTTGACACATAGTCCAAATATGTGGGTCTCTGAATTCTGACCAATTTCTCCTTAATCAATTCTAGCGTCCTCTCACTTTATGCCCATAAACTAATTCAAATGGACTGAATTTTGTCAACTCATTTGGAGCATCTCCAATCGCAAAAAGCACAATTGGATTTCCTTATCCCAATCATCTGGGTAGTCCTGAGTGTAAGCCCTCAACATGATCTTTAAAGTCTGATGCCACATTTCTAGCAATCAATGTGATTCTGGATGGTGCGCAGTAGATTTGAGTTCTTTTATTCCTAAGCTATCCATAACTTCCTTGAATAATTTCAGTGTGAAACTTGACCCTTGATTTGATTGAGCTGAAAATGTGTTGTTGGAATGAAGAAGGGCTGATGCCCGAAACGTGGATTCCCCTGCTCCTTGGATGCTGCCTGACCTGCTGCGCTTTTCCAGCAACATATTTTCAGCTCTGATCTCCAGCATCTGCAGTCCTCACTTTCTCCTTGATCTGATTGTATCTCTGTGGGAAGTCTGTATCTAGTGAAAAATCTGAGTAATTCCTCTACAATCCTTTCAGGTGTGATATTGCATATCGAGACAGCCTCTGGAAATCTAGTCGACACATCTATTATTGTTGATAAATACTGATGCCCAATTTTCCTTTGAGGTAAGGCACCTACGCAATCAATTAAGACTCTTGTAAAAGGTTCCTGAAATGTAGGAATAACTATGAAAGATACATGTTTTATTACTGCTTGTGGTTTCCAATTACCTGATGTGTATGACATGTCTGACAAAATTCAACTACATCCTTGTGCAGTCAAGACCAGTAAAAATGTTTTATATTTTAGCTTGTGTTTTCTTTACTCCTAAATAAACCCCTAGTGATAGCTCATGCGCTACTTGCAACACCTATATCCCACTGGTGATACTATTTGATGAACTTCTGTCCATGTCTCGCCTACCTGTATGTGTGATGATCTCCATTTCCTCATTCAGAGATCATTTTTTCAGATAACACCGTTCAGGGATACATTCAGATTCTTTTTCTTTGTATGCCTTTTGATAAAATTGCTTTAAATTTTCATCTTTCTGCTGTAACTCAATTAATTTGTCTGAACTAAAGATGTCTTTATTGTCATCTATCTGCTTCTGCTTTGTCTCCTCTATCTGATCAACAGGGTCTCTGCTAATTCCACTTCAACTTCCTTATCTATACTCTTTGATCTTTCCTGTTTCAACTAGTGACTTTGTGACCTTATTACCACACAGTCCGGAAAAATCCCAGGATATGAGTCTTGATGTGGTTCAGTTGCCTGAGTGTCCACTGGCTTTTCAGCCACAGTAGGCAGCACTCCAACCGGTGAATCAGCTGTATCATTAGCAAGGACAAATTGTATTCCTGGAGCTGAGAGTTTGTCCAGTACTCCTACCATGAATTCTCCACTCTTACTGAACACTCTAACCTCACTTTACATAACTGAGCGCTTCTTGTCTCATCGTGAATTCCCATTACTCGTAACTTTTCAGCAATAATCCTTCAGAGGTGCACGTCTCCTCATCTTTGAGCATCACCAGTTCAAAGGATCTTGTGTCTCTTAATGTTGTAACCTCTTTACCTGCTTCTCCTGGCCTATGTGAGGAAACTTTACCTTCGGAGGTTTCTGGTTTAAGAAGATCTGGCACATGCTCCATAACCACCTTCAACTAGTTTGTACATTCTGGTGCAGCTTTCTAGCCTCCACATGCTTTCTCTTACCACTCCAACAAAATTCACTGGTTTATCCTATTTTCCTACGTCTGGCCTCCCAGTGCTTTTCCTAACCCACCAACACTGTGATTTCATGTGGCCCACTTTATTGCAGTGAAAACACCCGAGCTTTTTAGCTTCTCTGTTCCCTTCAAGGGTTTCCTTTTTACCCTGTGGTATTTTTTCCATATGATCTACATTTCCCTTTCCATGTGAGGATTTCTCTTTTCCCTCGTAACTATCCCTCATGGATTGAAGTTGATTGTGGAAACCAAACATTGATTTATGGTCCAATTCACAATTATCAGCCATTTCAGCTGCTAATCTTGATGTTTTAACTCTGTTCTACCACAAGAGTTCTCACTACTTCAGGAAGTGGACGTTTGAACTCCTGTCTAAGTGCCAAAATCTGAAGTTCAAACTCCCTTTCTTTCTTCCTTTCTTCTCTCTCTCTCTTCTTTTTGATCTGCTAAAGCAATGTGTTCTTTTTCTCTTTCCTCACAATTCAAACTGTTTCATTTCTGTTGTACTTTCCTTGTCTTTTGCCTCTAACTCAAGCTACTTAATTTTGAACTGAATTTTAGATTCTGATGGCATTTCCAGCAACTTTAAATGCTGAGCTATTGCTGAAATTATCTCTCCTTTCCTCACAGAATGAGGCAGCTCCAGCCTGTCTGCTAACTCCAGCAGCTTGGCCTTATAATCACCTTTTGTTAAAACCCCCAAGGTAATTTCTTCCACCCCCCAGAAAACTCCTGGTGACTGAAAGAGCCATTGCTATCCCAAGCACTGTTTAAACCAACCACATTCAACACCCAGAACAAAAGAAAGTACACCTACCACTTGTTGCCTTTGAGTCAAACAACCTAACCCCAATTTGTAACTATAGAACAAATCCCACAAGGAGCCCCCTATCTGTTATGGACCAGGCCAGACCCCCTCAAAACATTTCAAGAAAGTAGCCCAGACTCTATTTTTGCAGTTGTTTTAAGCAGGTGTAATGCAGATAATCCAGGAGTGATGCACCTGGTCAAGCCATTTAGTTTTGTCTCAAAGCTGGCCTTTTTTTTCTAAAAGCTGTTCCTTTTCTCAAGGATACTGCGTCTTTTGTTTTCTACAGAGGGGTCATAAACAGGCCGGGCTCCTATATGGATGGGTTTGGTACAGAGGTGAAAAGCCTTTTTCTTTATACGTAAACAGATGAGTCTTTAGGCCAAAGCATTTTATGTTCTTAGAAGTAACCTGTCTCATTCAAGGGGGTGTGAACAGCTTTCTAACTGAGCGGGTGAAAGTGGGTACTGCAGATGCTGGAGGTTAGAGTCAAGATTAGAGTATTGCTGGAAAAGCACAGCAGGTCAGGCACCATCCAAGATGCAGGAAAAGGTACTGGTAACAGGAATTCATGGTGAGACAAAAAGTGCTCAGTTATGTAAACTGAGGCTAGATAGGTCAGAAATGAGTGGAAAATTTGTGGTAGGAAAACTGGACAAACTCTCAGCTCCAGGAATACAATTTGTCCTTGTTAATGATATAGCTGGTTCACAGGGAGGCGTGCTGCCTACTCTAGTTGAAAAGCCAGCGGAGACTCAAGCAACCGAAGAAATGCAGGGCGTTTATTCAGGGATCTTCTCAGATTGTGTGGTCAAAAGATGAGAGTCACAAGCTGAAGCAGGAGAAAACCAAAAGGCACATATAAGGAAGCTGAAATAGCTTTATCAGAGACTTTCTTTGATCAGATAAGTGGTAGAGAGAAGGAGCAAATAGGTAAACATGCACGTATCTTTAGCTCTGCTAAGCTTATTGAGCTACAGCAGAAACATGAGAGCTTAAAACATTTGTATCAAAGGGCATATACAGGAAAGGAGAGTTAATGCATCCCTATGTGTTAATAAATGATGACTTAATGAGGAATGGAGGCCATCACACATTCAAGCAGATGAGAAATGGGCAGAGATTCATCAAATTGCTTTGTCAGTAGGGTATGGAAAGGAGGTGCTGCGAGTGGTGCATGAGCTATCACTTGGAGGTAATTTAGGGGTGAGGAAACCACAGGCTAAAATACAAATCCATTTTTGCTGGCCTGGACTACACACAGATGTAGTTGAATTTTGCTAGACGTGTCATACATGTCAGCTAATCGGAAAACCACAGGCAATAATAAAACCTGCACCTTTAATACTTATTCCTGCATAAGGAACCTTTCATAAGAGTGTTGATTGATTGCGAAGGCCCTCTGCCTCCATCAAAAAGTGGGAATAAGTATTTATTAACAATAATGGATGGATTGACCAGATTTCCAGAGGCAATCCCATTACTCGTTCAGGAGTTGAGCAGTGGGGCTGTGTTGAAACAGGCTGCTAGACTCTCTCTCCTTCTGCCTTTCTAACTTCAACCTGTAAGCCTTTGTTTCATTTTTTGCTGCGTTTAAGGGGTTTGTTTACTGGGACTGTTGTGTATGTTCACAGCAGTATAATTAAGTCCAGTTTGGATAGACTGAATTCTGTAGGGGTTCTTTATTCTGTTCTTTGATTTTCATTGCGTAATTTTGTGAATAAATTTTTGTCTGTTTTAAAACCTGGTAGCCAATCTGGCTAACTTATTATGAGTAATTTTTACTGGACACTTACAAAACAAATTGCAAAGTTATGGTGTGGGCTGCCTGCTTAAGAATGGTTTGAGCAGTCTGGCTTAGTCCATAACAGTTTGAAACAGATTAAATTAGATTAGATTCCAGACAGTGTGGAAGCAGGTGCTTCAACCCACCAAGTCCACACCAACCCTCCAAAGAGTAACCAACTCAGACCCATTTCCTTCTGACTAATGCACCTAACACTATGGGCAATTTAGCATGGGCAATTCACATCTTTGGACTGTGGGAGGAAACTGGAACACCCAGAGGAAACCCATGCAGACACAGGGAGAATGTGCAAACTCCACACAGACAGTTGCCTGAGGATGGAATCGAACCAGGCTCCCTAGTGCTGTGAGGCAGCAGTGCTAACCGCTCAGCTGCTGTGCCGCACAAAACAGAATTTATTTACCAGATTACACAAACAAAAGAGACTAAAATACAGAATAATTTATCCTATCTGAAATCCAACAGATCAACCTAACTTAATGATGCTGTTCCAATATTTGCAACAATCCCCATAAACACCCCTTGGCACAAAATGTTAAATCAAATTTGGGCTCTTAAAGGAGAATGCCAGGGAGAGAGTACTAGCATGGACTTGCTTCTTTGGGTCCAGCACCTTCAAAAACACTGCTGTGCTAAAACCCAAACCAAATCAGAGAAAAGTTGAGTTGGGAGCACTGGCCACTCCCCTTTCAGTGTACAACTTTTTAAAAAAGAACTTGAAAGTCATTTTCCTGAGGCAGTATCTGTTAGATATAATCAACCTGGCCCTAAAACCCATCCAAGCCCAGACATTTTTGGAGTCTGTGTCTTTTACGACCTCTCTGAAAAAAATAATCCAAGGACAACCTAGCCTTGTACAAGGAGCATCTTCATCACAGAGTCTGTTGGCAACCTTGAGCTGATTGTTGGAAAAAAAACCATCTGGTTCACTAATGCCCTTTCAGAGAAGAAAACTGCCATCTTTACCTGGTCTGGCCTACATTTGACTCCAACCACACAGCAATGCGGTTGACTCTTAACTGCCCCCGGGCTACAAATGCTGGTCCCTCAATGGATGTAGAAAAACAACCTTACTTCACAGTTGATTCACAGGGAAGGTTTACCAAGTTAATACTTTGAATGGACATGGTGATTTTTATCTCTTCACCCTTCAGGCACTCTGCCTGTATTCCTGATGAAGGGCTTTTGCCCGAAAAGTCGATTTTTCTGCTCCTCAGATGCTGCCTGAACTGCTCTGCTTTTCCAGCACCACTCTAATCCAGAATCTAGTTTCCAGCATCTGCAGTCATTGTTTTTATCATAGTGATTTTCGAACAAATTTTGGAGAATATAGTCTTGTACCCACTGACATTCAGAACAGAAAGAGGCAATTTAATTAAAACATAAGTTTCTGAGGAGCCTTCACAGGGTGGATGTGGACAGGGTGTCTCCTCTTATAAGAGAGTTAATAATATTTGTCTAAACATGTTTCTTCAATTAAATCAAAGATGAGGCATAATTCTTTGGAACTCTCCTCCTCAAAAACCTTTTAATATTTCTCAGTCTGAAGTAGATAGATTCTTGATAAGCACAGGGAAAGATAATAGGAGGGTTTTAAAATCACTTCCAGAGAACGCCAGGTGTAATGGATAGAACTTGAGCCAATTTTTATGCAGTTTTACAAGCGTCTTTTATATAGTCACAAAGTACAATCGAGGCTTTGGGCTATGTGAAAGGTTGTTGAGTGTGGAGGGAATGTGGAGTAATCAGGTCAGCCATCATCTCATTAAATGGAGAAGACAACTTGAGGGGCCTTCACACAGCATAAGAGATTGTTTGAACTAGAGTTGTCATGAGATGCAGTGGAAATTGTCAATCTTAGTGAGCTGATTAAATTCAGTCTCGGCAGGTGGATTCTGACCTTGCAGTTGATTGTGTTCTTATCCACCTACCAAAGGGTCTGAGGAGATAGCAGGATTAGGGTACTGATTGGATGATCAGCTCTTGTCATATTGAAAGATGGAGCACAGTCAAATAGCCTTCTCCCGCATCTATTTTCTATGTTTCTGTGTATAAATTCAAATTTATTCTGCCTGATAACCTTCAATGTATTAAGTGCACTGCTATAACGTAGTTAATAATAGTTTCAAACATTTTCTGTCTGATAAATCTGCAGTTTCCTACTTTCTGCCTCCCTGTCTTTTGTTTGAAAAAAAATTTAGATTTACTATCTTCCAATCTAATGAATCCCTGAATCTGGAGAACTTTGATAAGTTAATTCAATACATCAACTATCTTGCTATCCAGTCACCTTATCCAAAGTCCCTATCCTGGGGGGTGTATAGACCATGTGCATAAAGTGGAGAAATTACTTTGTCCATTACCTGATCTGCTGCAGTGTCAGTAGTTTGGTCTCCAGTTCGTAAACTCTAATACCCATAGCCATGTCCGTGACTTGGAGAAAGAGACTGAGCTAAGGGAAACTTTGTTCAAAGGAAGAATAAGCTCAGGCAAAGGAGAGTAATGGCAGATGAAGAAGAGATGGCTTAGGCTAAGAAACTGGAAATGTAAGTCATCGGAAGAATAAGTGGGAAGTGAAATAACTCCGACAGAGGCCAGCAACCCATCACCAAGATCTCCTTTATTTTACATATGCATGGTATTTGACACTAGCCTGGCTTCCTCAGAGCCTGCTCCTAGAGTGAACAGAACCTCTGACAGCCCGGGCTCCCCGCTTGGACCAGCTTAACAACCTAATCAGGGAACTCTTATTCTATGAGGCCCACCTGGCTGACCACATTACAATCACTACACCCCGACCGCTCTAAGTCTATGGGCATGGGCTGTTCTTTTCCTCTAGCATCTCCTGGGGTGTCTTTGTATCAGGTCCATTTCTTCTGACTCAGCCAGGGATACAGGCAGTGTATAGTGGACTGTAGGCCACCTCTTGCGCCCCTTCGTATCTTGGAGAAAATTTATCCTCTTCTCCAGGTAGTAAAGGCCCCGAGGCTACGGCACACGCTGTGTCCATCTCAAACTCCAACGCTTCTTCGATACTAGATGGAGGGAGCTGGCCAATAGGTTCCAACAATGTTCCTGGCTGTTCTGAGAGGCCAAGTATGTTTTGCTGTTGCACCATTTGCGAGTTTGCCATTTTCATGTGGTCAACATGCTTGTTTAGGACCATCGTATCTACCCCAACTTTGCATGTCATGGGACCTGACCATGCCACTTACCCATGCAGGGTCATTTCCATGGTTTCAGTACCAAACTTCATCCCCTGAGGTGAACTGTCAGTCTCGCTCAGAGGAGTCCTGTGTCCAGCATTGGTGATCCTGATGCTGTTTTACCATCCCCAGCCCAGGTCTCAGAAGATTTACCTGGTGCAGAGTCTTCTCCCCATTAGCAACTCCTCTGGAGGTATCCCAGTAGTTACGTGACGGGTGGTCTGATAATCAACTAGGATCTGGGACATGGAGGCAGTAAGGACTGCAGATGTTGAAAACCAAAGTAAATAGGTGTGAAGCTGGAAAGGCACGGCAGGTCAGACAGCATCTGAGAAGCGGGAAACCTGCCAAGACATTGAATAACCTGCTTCTCGGATGCTGCCTGACCTGCTGAACTTTTCCAGCTTTACGTCTATTGAGTCAGGAATTGGGACAGTTTGGTATCGAGTGAAGTTCTCGGCTGTTTCTTTAAACCTATCTTCAAAATTGCAACTGCTCTTTCATCAGACCATTGGATGATGGATGGTGTGGACCTGTCCTTACATGCTGAATGACATTCAACTTTAGGAAATACTCAAATTCCCTGCTGATAAGATTAGACTCCCTACAGTATGGAAACAGGGCCTTTGGCTCAACAAGTCCACACTGACCCTCTGAAGAGTAAACCACCCACACCCATTCCTCTACTCTAATGCACCTAACAATATGGGCAATTCAGCATGGCCAATTCACCTAACATGCACATCTTTGGATTGTAGAAGGAAACCCACACAGACACACGGGAGAACATACAAACTCCACACAGACAGTCGCCCGAGGTGGGAATCGAACCCAGGTCCCTGGCACTATGAGGCAACAATGCTGACTGAGGCTATGCAATTGCCTTTACTCAAGTGGTGTTCCCCAACTCAATTAGACAAAAGGCCAGCTCACAAAGGCAGATGCTGGAGATTAGAGTTGAGAGTGCGGTGCTGGAAAAGCACAGCAGGTCAGGCAGCATCCGAGGAGCAGCGGAATCAATGTTTCAAGCAAAAGTTCTTCATCAGGATGAAGGGTTTTGACCAAAACGTCGATTCTCCTTTTCCTCGAATGCTGCCTGACCTGCTGTGCTTTTCCAGCATCACACTCTCGACTCCAAGCTCAATTAGCCTGGCGAAGGTGTCCACTTCCATCCGCATACCCTCTAATGCACATGCTCCACTTGCTGCAATTTCTAATAACAAAGCCAGTTGTGGTGCTTGTTCAAAGTCCAGTGGAGCTTTAAGAATAGGTGCTTTTGCATGGTTACATCATTAATCCCACGTAGCAAATACTCTGTCACATCTCATTAAGGGTTAAACCAAAATCACATGCCTCTGCCATTCACCTTAATCGAGTCAAAAATCCCAGGATTTCCTTGATTCTCGAATTGCTGAGTAAAACTGACAGCGTATTAGAATTAGCCGAGGCTTGAGGTCACAATATTCTGTAACTAAATCTGTCAACTCTTGAAAGGTTTTTGAATCTGGTGCTTCAAGTCTCCTAATAACCAAAAAAGCTATCGGTCCACAAGCTGTCAGGAGATTTATCACAGAACCCCTGCAGTGTGGAATCAGGCCTTTCTACCCAACAAGCCCACATCGACCCTCCAATAAGTAACCCACCCAGACCCATTCCCCTACCTTATTACTCTATATTTACCCCTGACTAATGCACCTAATCTACACATCCCTGAACACCATGGGTGATTTAGCATGGCCAATCCACCTCACCTTCACATCTTTGGACTGTGGGAAGAAACTGAAACACCCAGAGGAAACGCACGCAGACAGGAGGAGAATGAGCAAACTTCACACAGACAGTTGCCTAAGGCTGGAATTGAACCTTGGTTCCAGGTGCTATGAGGCAGCAGTGCTAATCATTGAACCACCATGCCACTCCTACTCAGTGCTTTCAACTGCCCCAATGTCACTTGTCTGGAAAAAGTGTGACATTCTTTCCACATAAGAGGTCCAATCTTCAACGGCAGGTTTCAATGAGTCAAGTTTCTCAAATAATAGCATAATGCTAAAAATGATTATCCCAACTCAAAGATAACTTTTATGAGTGAATTTCTTCACGTGCATTTTTTTTTCTCATGTTGCCACTGAAATGAATCCATAAAGAATGGTAGCCTGTCACTAAGTCACAATTTATTTACATGTACATATTACTTGACACTAATCCTGTTCACTCAGAGTCAGCAGAGTCCCTGTTTGTATCTGTCAGCCAGGGCTCCCTGATCAGACCAGATTAACAGACCCAATCAGAGAAACACATATTCTATGAGGTCCACCTCGACCCTGTTACAGGAAGACACTGAATAAGGAGGGAAAATGGAATAAAAATAGGAAAAAATACGTTCAGTGGAACATTGCCACCCTGATCAGCAAGTTTGATAACAAAGATGTGCAGGTTAGGTGAATTTGCCAAACTCAGAGGGAGACAGGTTTACTTTAGCTACTCTACTCATTTTACATACTATAGCTACTGTAATTTAGATTGAATTCAACTTTGTTAAAGTTTAAATAAAACTGTAGCGAGCTGCCTTGTGATTTTGTTTTAGTTTTGTGTTGTGTGGAACATCTCTGCTGGTTTTAGGATTGGAAACGTGTTGGCCACATGTTCTTATTCACCTGATATCAACACTCGGGTATGATCGGGCACCTTCGTGTTTTTTCGGCGACATCACAGCCCCTCATAAAGATGGCGCCAATGGATGGTCGATCTCGAATACGCATGCGCATCCTCCATACGCCCCTCAGCTCAGATAAGCCCCCCTTCACTGACGGGACTTTTAGCTGTCTGACAAAACTTCCTTGTGAAACGCGACGGTCCCGGGTCGGGCGAAGCGACTGCCCTCTCGGGATCCTCTTTATTCAGGCACACGCGAGAGGAAGATCTCCAAGAAACGGGGGGGAGGCATGATGTTGCGGTGTCGAATGGATCAGGCGCGCTTTCGGTTGTTTGTTTCTGGGGTCCTTCTTGAGGCCGGTCGCAGTGGTGGTGGTGGTGGTTGCTGACAGGAGAGGCCTCCAGCAGGTTGCCGGCTCCCGGCCTAACGTTACCCACCCTGCCCCCAGCTTCATGAAACGGTAGGTCGTCAGAAAGCAGCTTCCCATGAAGGCCGTCAACGCATTGGCTTCATGTATCTCGCAGCTCCCGCGGCGTTCTGTTAGATCACTTGGAGATTTCTGCCCGAGTTACAGCGTCGCAGGTTTTAACCACATAATGTTTGTGTTTTGATCGAGGTTTTCTTTTAATTGTTATTCAACCGAGCGACGTGGGCATTGCTGGCTGGGCCCAACACTTTATTCTGGATTAGTGGTGCTGGAAGAGCACAGCAGTTCAGGCAGCATCCAGCGAAATCGACGTTTCGGGTTACCCAACACTTTATTGCCTCTCTTGAGTTCTGAAGAAGGATCGCTGAATACCCAAATGTCATAACTGTGCCCTCCTTTTCGCTCTGCACAGATGCTGCCTGACCTGTTGAGTTTCTCCAGCAATTTCTGTTTTTTGTTTTTGTTTCTGAATTCCAGCATTCGCAGCTTTTTTTAAAAAAAACTCTATTGCATTCCATAGCTACCATTGGTAAGCTGCCTTCTTTAAGCACTGCAGTCCACATGATGTTGGTAGATTGCAACACCCGGAGAGGGGGACTTCTGGATTTTGACCCAGTGATACAGAAGGGTTACACCTGAAACTTTGACTTCTGCGTCTTCTGATGTTACCTGGCTTTCTGTGTTCTTCCAGCCCCCTCCTTGTCTACACAGAAGGAACAGCAATATATTTCCAGTCAGGATGGTGAGTGACTCGGAGGGGGACTTAGAGGTCATGGTATTCCCATGTATCTGCTGCTCTTGGCTTTCCAGAAGTTTGTGGGTTTGAAGATGTTGTCTAAAAATAAGAGTTTTGTGACAAAAAAAATATTGCTGAACAAACTCAACAGGTCTGGCAGAGCCAGTGGAGTGAGAAAGATGTAGAGATGGTGCTGGACCTACTGAGTTTCTCCAGCAATCTTTGTTGTTTCAGATCTCCGACATCCACAGTTCTTTGTTTTATAATAGAGTATTGAGATTGGTTAATAGAAAACGAATCATGCAATTTTCTCGGGGGAGAGATACTGGGGAATGGGGTTTGTACACATAGATTTGAATGAACAGCAAAATACTGCAGATGCTAGCAATTTGAATTTTAAAAACCAAATTAAAATGTTGGGGAAACTTAACAGACCAGATAGCAACTATGGAAAGAGAAACAGAGTTAATGTTTCAAGTCCAGTATGATAATTCTTCTGAATTGATAGGGGTTGGGAAATTAGTTGAGTATGACAAGATGTGTTCTTCTCCAAGCGACACATCATTCTGACTTGGAAGTATATCACTGTTCCTCCACGTTCAATAGGATAAAATTCTGCAGCTCTCTCTCTAGCAACATTGTGGACCTATCTGTATCAAATGGACTGCAGTGGTTCAAGAAATTCAGCTCACTGCCATTTCTACAATGGCAATTATGGATTGGAAATAAATGTTGACTTAGTCAGTAGAGTCTACACCCCCTGTATGAAATTAAAAATGTATTTCATTATAGATTTCTCCGTACCACGTGGACTGAAGGCAAGTTCAAGAAAATACCCCACTGCTCCCTTCTCCATGTTAAAGTGGAAATGGGTGATGACTGCTGGGCTAACCTGCTGTATCAATATCCCAAAAACAAAATTAACTTTTAAATAGTTGAGAAGGCTACTTAAATGCCAGCTGACTTCCCTTGGCTTGATTTAAAGGATTTGGAAGCAAGGGATTAATAGTAAACCTTTACAGATCACTTGCCTCAGCTTGTGTTGCGTCTGTTCCATGGATGTGCGCACACTACATGGATTGTACACAACAGTTCACCACTGTCTTCTCTAAGCCAGTTAGGTATGGGTAATAAATGGTGGCCTAGTCAGTGAAGCCCATATCCTGTGAAGGGATATTTTAAAAATTTATCTGGTCACTAGATTTATCGGAAGGATGCCAAATCCTTAAAGAATGATCTGAGAAAGTTTATTGGAGTGATATTGGGAGTAAGGTATTTAAATTATGCAGAAGGAATGAAGAAACTTGTGTTACTCTCTTTATTGCAGGGAAAGTTAAGTGGAGGTTCAATAGATGGTTTCAAAATTGAGTCATTTTGATAGATTAGATCTGGAGAAACTACAGGAGAGTTGAGAGCCAGAAGAGGTACTGATTTTGTACTTATGTGAGTGACAGCAAAAGAGCTAGTGGGAGATGAGTTCTTTACATGATCTGTGTGTGTCATCTGGAATGCAAAGCTTGTCAGCAATTAAAAGATATTTAACAGTAACTTTCAACAAGGAATTGGATGTATACTTGAAAGAAAGCAAAATTGGGCAAAGAGCAAGGAAATTCAATGAATTGACTAACTCTTTCAAAAAGCCAAATTTTGCCTTCTGTGATGTATGATTCTGTGGTGCAAAAACAGTACTGAAATTATTCATATATTTAATAATCTACAAATGCTAAGTTGTTGGTAATATAGTATTTGTATTTGGGTGCCACCAACATCTGATGCAGTACATCTGCAGAGATCTGCCATTTTAGATGGAACTTCTACAACTTGTCAACACTCACCCATCGCTCCAATCTCCCAGGTGCACAAAAGGAAAAGTTCCTGAGTACTCTCCCCATGGGCAAAGCTCAAGAACATCCACTAATGTGGATGTAGGTTTGCTCACTGAGCTTGAAGGTTCATTTCCAGATGTTTCGTCACCCTACTAGGGAACATCCTCAGTGGGCCTCAGGCGAAGCACTGCTGATAATTCCTGCTTTCTATTTATATGTTTGGGTTTCTTTGGGTTGATTATGTCATTTTTCATGCGTGCCTTTGTTTGGCTTGTCCTTGCTCGGTATAAACAAAACTAATGTCATTTACAAAATACTGTGCAAGGACTGCAACAAACACTACATTGGACAAACAGGCAGAAAACTAGCCACCAGGATACATGAACACCAACTAGCCACAAAAAGACATGACCCTCTCTCACTAGTATCCTTATATACGGATGAGGAAGGACGCCACTTCGACTGAGACAACACATCCACCTTAGGACAAGCCAAACAAAAACACGTACGAGAATTCCTAGAAGCATGGCATTCCAACCGGAACTCTGTCAACAAACAGAGTTAGACCCCATCTACCACCCTCTGAGAAAAGGAACAGGAAGTGACTTCACCACAGGAAATAATCACCACAGGAAATGACATCAGAAACCCAAACACATAAATAGAAAGCAGGAATTTCCAGCAGTGCTTTTTACCTGAGGCCCACTGAAGATGTTACCTAGTAGGGAGATGAAACGTCTGGAAATGAACCTTCCACCTCAGCAAGCAAACCTACATCCAAAATCTCAACCTGAGCTACAAATCTTCTCAAAACTCTCTAAAACCCACTATATGACAATGTTAAATATTTTGAAGAATCTCTAGTAAATTATTCAAAGTTTTGTTTTTGGTAAATTGGATACCACGAATGCAAACATGCAATGCTGAGAGTATTATACCAAAATTTGCTTTGTATTTTTCTGTTAGAAAGAAGGAAAAGATACAATTCAATATCATTCCGTTTACTAGCTGTATAGGCAGGATTTCTTTCCAGATTGGATTTCAGTGCATAGTCTCAATGAGATTTTGTTTTTTCTATGGTCAGCTGCTAACCTCTGTTCATTAATCTTGGGTGTAGAACGTGATGCACATTCTGTTTCTCTCTGGGAAAGAAAACTGAAGGGTGAATGACATTGACCCACTCTGACACAGATTGAAAATAGTATTTTGGAAGAAGCTAGTGTCCCTTGTGCTTTGCATTCCAAAATGTAATTACACCTGTTAAATTAGTGGTAATTTAATTCATGGTATTCAACTGCATCGATGAAAGGAGATTTGCATTTATCTAGCGTTTTCCTTGATTATGGGACATTTCACAGAATTTTATGGTGTAATCTCTTGTGATGCAGGAAGTATAGTAGCTAATTTATGCATGGTGTTGATTTTTGTTTGGTTTCATGATCCCAGTTACCTAATATAGCAAGTGAAAGATTCATTGCAATCTTCAGATAGTTTGAGAAGCAACAGTTTAGACATGATACATTTTGTTAATTAAACAAAGAAAGAACTCTTGACTAATGAGAATGCTTTACCAATGCTGGAGCCATTCTGTGGAAGGAGGAATGGAGATAACGCACTCCCACGTCCCAATTGACCTACCATCTTTTTGTGATGGTCTGGGTACTCAACGGGCTTTGTTCTTCCCGCTTGCTGATGCTGCAGAGCTCTTGGTTTTCCCCTAACATGGTGTGTCTCATCTCCCTGGGACTACTTGCCCCTGTCTCCCTGTCTGTCCCTGTTAATAAACCTTACTTTGGGGGCTGGCTATAAATGTATGTAAGTCACCTGTTTGACCCCTCTTGGCCCAACAGTCATGCGATAGATACTCTTGAGTCAGGTGACTTGTCCCCTTGTCATTGAAAGTTAGTTTTCATTCCTTCCAATAGCAAAATCATATTATTTTCGACATGCTACATAGATAATTGAGTAGGGTGGGGCATGAGTCAAGACCTTCCTAATTCTTACGACCTATCATCTGATTTCATGGAGAGATTTGTTTACATTTTCAGAAGACTAGTTACTAATATGACACTCTTAGTGACACCCCAAACTCTCAGGAAATACAAGTATTGTGTGCTGTAAGGGGGCTTCTCGACAGCAAGCTCCCTGAAGCAACAATGCCACAATAATCAAGTAAAATGTTTTTGCGATTGACAAATCATGATACTGGCAATAACTCCTATTCTTTGCTGCGCTGAGATCACTTGTGTCCACCAGAGAAAGCAGGAAATTCCAAACAGTCTTGATCATTGGAGAGGAAAAAAAAGTGTTTGTCTTAAATGGACGTCCCCATATTTTGTAAACTCTGACCCCTCATTCTAGATTGCCTCCCAAGAGGAAATGTTCTTTCAAAATCTCCCAGGTGCACTAAAGGAAAAGTTCCTGAGTACTCTCACCATGGGCAAAGCTCAAGAACATCCACTAATGTGGATGTAGGTTTGCTCACTGAGCTTGAAGGTTCATTTCCAGATGTTTCGTCACCCTACTAGGTAACATCCTCAGTGGGTCTCTCCCTCTCCCTCTCCCTCTCCCTCATCTTCTGTGCAGCTGTTGCACTTTATTCCACAGTCTCGCCTGCTGTCCTGGTGCAGTTTGTATGGTACAATTTGCCTGTATAGCACGCACATGTGACAAGAATAAGTCAATTAATTAATTAATGTCCATGTCCCGTGAGTAAATATATATTTGAAGTTGAGAAAATTCATTCACAGTAATGCGGACTTAACGAAGGATCTATCGGCCTCTGTGCTGGGTTGGTGAAGGGCATTCTCTGGTATTTGACTATTATACCGGGATGCTGTTGGGGTTAATTGGGTTGTATTTTTAGTGTTTCAAAATATTTAAACATATTATATGTAAATAATTATATAATCATTCAGTTTATTTTATCTTAATTTATTTTATGTAGTAAACTTCTGTTTTGTTTATAAATCAAAATCTGCTGCATTGCTTCAGTGAAAGAACATCTTGTTAAAACTGAAAAAACAAAATATGACTTGTCAAGTGAGACTTCAGTCTGGGATCTGACTTGCCTGATCGTAGCAAATGCTGGGACCATAATACTTGCTTTAGTTGCAGACTTCATGTTCAGTGGATCTCTCTTGTTCTAACCAAACAAGTGTTTCTTCTGCTCTACTTAAATTAGCTGTCTCGTCTTCAACCACAGATAGAGACAGCAACCAATCTATCAAGAGGTCAGAAGAATTGAAAGGAAAGGAGGAACTCAAAAAAAAATTCCGACAAACAGGGAGGTAGAATTGAGTAAATTGTTGGAACTGAAATTTGACAAGTTTCCATGTTCTAACTGAGTTCATCTCAGGTCTTCAAAGAAGTAGCTAATGAGATGGTTGATGCATTGATTTAATTTTCTAAAAATCTTCAGTTTCAGGAAAAGTTACTTTAGATTGGTAAATTGTTCATGAAACACTTTATTCAAAAAGAGAGGAAGGCAGGAAATTGCAGGCCAGTTAGCTTAATGTTTGTCCTAGAGAAACATTATTCGAAGCTATTAAAGAAGTTAACAGGGCACTTGGACAAGTTCAAGGTGATTAGGCAGAGTCAGTGTAGTTTTGTCAAAGGGAAATCAAGTCTAATTTATTGGAGTTCTTTTGAAGTTGTAACTTGTGCTGTAGCTAAAGGGGAACTGGGGGTGTTTTGGCCTTGAATTTCCAGGTGGCATTTGATCAGGTGCCACAAAGGTAACTGCAGAAAAATCAAAGCTCATGGTGAGCGCTTAGTACATTGGCATGAATAGAAGATTTGGCGATTTAACAGAAGACAGAGCAGGAATAGATGTGTCTTTGTCAGGCTGGCAAGATGTCACAAGTGGTGTGCCACAGGCTTCAATGTTGGGATCTCAACTCTTTGCAGTTTATAAAAATGATTTGGATGAAGAGACCAAAGGTTTGGTAGGTATATTTGCTGACAGTACAAGCAAAGGAAGGAAAGTAGTTGTGAAGAGGACATGAGTCTGCATAGAGGTATAAATAAGTTCACTGGGCAAAGATCTGGCAAGAGTAGTGTAATGTGGAAGTGTGAAATGATCCATTTTGGCAGAAAGAATTTTTAAAAACATATTTAAATGGTGAGAGATTGCAGAGCTCTGACTTGCAAAGAGATTTGGTGGGAGAAAGTGAGGACTGCAGATGCTGGAGATCAGAGCTGAAAATGTGTTGCTGGAAAAGCGCAGCAGGTCAGGCAGCATCCAAGGAGCAGGAGAATTGACGTTTCGGGCATGAGCCCTTCTTCAGGAAAGAGATTTGGTATCCTAGTATATGAATTGCAGAAGGTTAATATGTAGGTGCAGCCAGTAAACAGGAAAGCTAACAATATTATTGCAAGGCCAATTGAATGCACTAGTAGGGAGGCTAGGTTCAATTATACAGGACATTGGGGAGACTGCATCTGGAATGTTTTGTAGAGTATTAGTCACTGAAATTTTTATTCTCAAGCTTTCATTTCAATGAAAGAAAACATTTGGCTCTCAGTTGTATTGCATCATGCATGGGGAGTCACAAGTGTGGCATGAATGCTGCTGGCAGAATCGAGCCTATAATCTAAATGTATCAGAAGAAACACGTTGGCATTTTATAGTGACATGATTTGTGCCTGATACAGAATACTGCTCAAAGGTAGTGACAAACAGAATGACCAGTAGCAGCACAGAATACAGGGAAGCTGACTTTTTATGGTGCTGCGCTTTAAATTGATAGCATGCTTATCGATAAACGAAAAGTGGAACTCTCAGCTAGTGTTGTCTGTCTTTGAGCATCAGATTGGTATGACATGGGCAGAGGATGTGAAACAATAGGTCATAATCCTTGAGCAAGTGGAGGCAACCTATTGTCTGTGATCTTGTTGCCAGAATCCCTTTCACTTAGGCCGTTAGCTGTCCTAATTGAATTGACTGCTTAGCTTCACTAAATGTTAGAAAAAGGGAGAAGCAATGTGCTAAGATCAATTCTGTTTCTAGAGGTTAGAGTAAACTCAGTTATTCAGTATATTCAAGGCTAAAGCTGATAGATTTTTGTGTATTAAGGGAATTAGAGATATGGAGAGTGCAGTGCGGAAGATCAGCCATGATTTGCTTGGAATGGTGGTACAGGTCTAACTCACTCCACCATCAACTGTCGGCAGCAGCAGCAAGTACCTCCAGCAATGTCCACTGCAGGAATTAATGAGTCTTCATAGACTGTGCCTTCCAAACTGATAATCACTTCTATCTGGAAGGACAAGTGAAACTGATACAGGGCTGCATCATGAACTGGAAGCTCCCCTCCAAACCACACACCATCCTGACTTGCAGATTATATTGCAGTTCCTTCAGTGTCAGTCTGTCAAAATCTTGGACCTCCCTCCCCAATGGCATTGTGGGTCTACATACACTAAATGGACTGCAATACTTCAAGAAAGCAGCTCACCAGCTCAAGAAGAACTAGCACTGGGAAATAATTTCTAGCCTAGCCAGCAATACTCATATTCCATGAATGAATAACAAAATCATCTGTAATTATTAGAGAAGTGTCAATGTTTGGTATCATTAATAAACTTCATGACATTTGTCACAGCACAAACCCAGTTTTTGTGGTGTATGTTACATGAGCTAACATATAGTGCTTAGTACTCAGGCCTGTCATACTGGCAGTGGTGTTTGATCCAAGAATCAACATCATTTCTTTAAGCCACACATCAATCTTCAATTTTTCAGAGGAAGCAGACGCAATCTGTCCATCCTTTTCTGGTAGATGTGACCTCACACTTCTTGTAAAACCTTCAAAAATCCTTTTTACTTCATGATTTGGCAGTACTGGTGTTGGACTGGGGTGTACAAAGTTAAAAATCACACAACACCATGTTATAGTGCAACAGGTTTATGTGGAAGCACTAGCTTTCGGAGCACTGCTCCTTCAGGTGGTTGTGGAGTATAAGATCGTAAGACACAGAATTTATAGCAAATGTTTACAGTGTGATGAAACTGAATTATATATTGAAAAAGACCTAGATGGTTTGTTAAGTATCTCATCATATTGGTTTCAGTTCTTTCATATGAAAATCCCAGAACATTCTTAAAGTTACATTCTCAAGTGAACTTTAACAATAGGTGTCATGTTGGCCCAGATAATGCATTGAAGGTGTGAGGTGCCCTGTGTGAGGCTGTCTGTGTCCCAATGTTCAGACTGATTCACTTTTTAAAAGGATTTACAGAATCTCACATGGATTCATGCAGTTTTTGAGCAAATAAAATGTAATTCTGCAAGTACGAATTCACTCCACAAACCTGGTTATGAATGTCTGAGCATGTCTGTGTATGTGTGTTAGTGTGAAAGGGTATAAATCTGTGAGCGGGTGTGTGTGTGGATGAGAGTGTGGGAGTGCATATGTGAACATATGCGAGAGCCTGTGTATGAGAGAGAGTCTGCATGAGTGTATGAGTCTGTAAGTGTGTGTGTGTGTGTGTGGTGCAGTGGGGTTACCTGTAGTGTGACACGAACCCAGTTGAGACCACCTCCATGGCTACTGACCTTGGCTATTAGCCTCTGCCCAGCCACTTTGCGTTATTGCCTGTCCTGAAGTCTGACTGGGAGGGAACACTCCTGTCTGTTGACTGTGTGGTGTCCATTCATCCGTAACCATAGCCTCTGCTCGGTCTCGCCAATGTACCATGCCTCAGGGCATTCTTGCCTGCAATGTTTGAGAGAGACAAAGTTGGCCGAGTTACCTGAGTACTTGCTACGTACATGGTGGGAGGTGTCCCCACGTATAATAGTGGTATCCATGTCGATACTCTGACACATCTTGCAATGTCTACTGTGACAAGTTTTATGGTGTTGTCATCAAAGCCAGCTGTTTGCTACAAATATTGATCTGTTTGAGGTTTGGTAGTTGTTTAAAGGCGCGACCTTCCCCATAACTCCACTTCTCGCCTTTAATCAGCCACCAAACCTCAAACAGATCATTGTTGGTAGCACACTGCCTGGCTTTGAGAACAACACCATACAACCTTGTCACAGGAGATGCTGTAAGACGTGTCAGAGTGTTGACACGGGTACCACCATTACATGTGGGGGCACCTCCCACCATGTATGTGGCAGGTACTCATGTGACTGCCAACGTTGTCTATCTCATATGCTGCAAGCAAGGATGCCCTGAGTCATGGTACAATGGTGAGACTAAGTAGAAGCTACTGCAATGGATGAATGGGTACTGCACAACAATCAACAGAGGGGAGTGTTCCCTCCCAGTTGCAGAACCCTTCAGCGGTATGGAACATTAGACCTCGGACCTTCGGGTGGCCATCCTCCGAGATGGACTTCGAGACAGGTAACAACGAAAAGTGGCCGAGCAGGGGCTGATAGCGAAGTTCGGTACCCATGGGAATGGCCTCAACTGGGACCTTGGGTTCATGGCACACTACAGGTGACCCCACTGCACTACAGACATATGCGCACATGCACATGAGCGCACTCGCACACAAGCGCGCACACTCCTACAGACTCATACACTCACACAGACCCTCTCTCACACAAGCTGTCTCTCATCCACTCACACCTATGCATCCTCTCACAGATTTATGCCCCTTATACTCACGCACTCACTCGTGCATACACATGCACACGCACACAAGTTTGTGGGGTGAATTTGTACTTGCGAAATTACATTTTGTTTTGCTCAATAACTGCATGAATCCATGTAAGATTCTGTAAATCCCTTTTTTAGAAATAGAATCAGTCTGAACATTGGGGCACAAACAGTCTCACACAGGGCACCTCATACCTTCAGTGCATTATCTGGACCAATATAGCACCTATTGTTAAAGTTCACTTGAGAAAGTAACTTTAAGGAAGTTCTGGGATTGACATATGAAAGAACTGAAACCACCCTGGTCATTCTAAAAGATGAGAAACTTAACCAACAATGCAGGTCTTTTTCAATATGTAATTTCAGTCATATCACACTTCTGCTATAAATTCTGTGTCTTACGATCTTATACTCCACAACCACCTGATGAAGGAGCAGTGCTCCAAATAAACCTGTTGGACTATAACCTGGTGTTGTGATTTGTAATTTTTTGCTCCATGCATTTCAGGTAGCTTGCTTTTTCAAGATTATCCTTGCACTAATTATGAATAGGCCTGGCATATCTAAATTTAAATATGTATCTCAGCTTGTCACACGTTTGTAGCTATTAGTTTGGTGCTTTTATCAATGGTTGTAGGTGCCAGAATGTTTCTGGAGGTGAAATCAGCTGAGTGAGATTTATTTGTTAACACTGGTGGCCATATTCCTTGAGAGAAGCTTGTTAAATAGACTGGAAGAGGCAAAAGGACAGTCAAAATCTGTCCTGGCGACCATCCTTAGCTGAATTATGATGGATATAAATGTTGCCCTGTGCCTGAGCTGTGAGAGGAACAGCCGTTACGGTAGTTCAAGTATTAGCTGATTTTATCCTGAATTTTTTGTAGTTTTGGTTTTGACATTTTTTGTTAAAACAATCAAAGCTAACAAGTACCTATAAAACCTAGATGTTTAATCTGGCACAAAAGACTGACTTTAAAATTGCTTTGTTCCATATTGTGAGTTTAGTGATTTTTTTTTGTAAAAAAAAATAAGGGTCAAATGAATAAATGTAATTCCTAAGGTTTAGCTAATGGATCTCACTTGGGTTCACTTGCAGGCTTTTAAAACTTGCTGACAGTAATGCTAATGCACTGTTGCTTAATCGCCTTCTGACCTGAAAGCAGGGGTGTACATTTCTGGCTAAAGGTTGTACTTCCCAGCACTGAAATTGATCTGGCCCATAATCTGTGATGGGGATGAGGAATGCATCATACGCAGTTGGTTGCAAATCCACTCCTACGTTTTGGATAATAACATTGCCAGTTACTTTTTATTGCTGTCTTAGATTCATCTATCTTCTTTCTGCTCACTAGCTGTTGCTGATTTTCATGGTGAAACAATTTAAAATGTTGCATGCTGAACCTGAAAAGGGCAGGAAGATTTGGTAGTGGGATAAGAATTGGTCTCAGATTGAGTTGGAACAGGTGTTAAAACCTTGCAGCTTGTTTTTGAAAAGTTTGTAAGATTATTGATTTTATTCCCTAGGGTAGTGACCTTTGACCCTAGAATATGTCATCAAATTTTACAAAGTTAGCTTTAAGATTGGATTTGACATCTTCCACCTTCATTCCCTTTGCCCCATCTGTAGACATAGCAATTATACTGATGATTCCTAGCACTAGGACACCTATGACTATATTGAAGAACAAAGTAGTCAGGAAGCAGGTAACAGTCATAGAGATATACAACAGGGTAAATGAATAGAAAGGGTTTGGAGGGATATGGGCCGGGTGCTGGCAGGAAGCAGTAGTTTAGGTTGGAATATCTGGTCGGCATGGATGAGTTGGATGGAAGGGTCTGTTTCCGTGAACTCTGTCTGGTTTGTAGGGCGGAAAAGGAGACTGAAGGTGACGTTGATCGGTTTAAACCGCTTAAGAAGCACATAGTGTTGTTAGCAGCAGCAGCAGGTCTTTAGTAGTCCCATGTAGGGACTTGTTGGTCACAGAGGTCCATTCATAATGTGGCCCAACAGATTGATTGCTTGCCAGCCTGTAAATCCTTCCAATACACCTGATGAGAGGCAGTAAGAGCAGAGTTTCCTGATCGGCCATCCTGCAGAAAGTAATGGGAAACCAGAGCTGTACTTTCGTCTGCAAATGTGGACCAATGCAATGGAAGTCCGTGACCCCTCCAAGAGAGATGGTCGGAAGAAAAGACTATAGTAACAAATGATCCTGTGCGCCTCCAGCATAGCCTTGATCTCAATCTCTCACTATAGTTTGCTTTAATATTTCCATGTGGCCCTGCCAAACTCAGAAATTTTGTTCCAGCACAGTAATGCTCTGAAGAAATAGGGAATGTGTGGGTTGGTATCTTGGTTACTTGGAAGAAGAGCTGACTGGAGCCAGCAATCTCCTCTTTTTTTTTTGCGGAGGAAGGTGATAGTGGCCTTGAAAGGGAGGAAGACTGTTTTGGAAGAGAGGAAGTCATTGAAAACCTCAGCTGGCACACGGACCAAGAAGTGAAGTTGGATAGTTAATTTTTAAGGTTAAAAATGGAGTGAGGAGTTAATATTAAGGTAAAAAAATCAAGGCATGTCTTCATGGAGGAAGAGATTAAAGGAGAAAAGGGAAAACAGTGCAAGAAAATAGAGAGGGCAATACAGTTCAGTAGCGATTCAGATCCTTATGTAACAATTTGTTACAAAATCCCATAACGTTTTGTACAAGTAAAGAGTAACTTATTAACACAGTGTGTTTCTGTATCTTGGTTCCTTTTGAAGTTTCCTGTGCAGTGGTACATAAAGTATCAGCGATAAGTTATGCAGGTCCATTTCACGTGGGTAGTTTGCAGAGTAATTTTGGTTGAGATATTACTGCAGTTTGGTCCAGTTTCCTTCCCTTCATGCAACCTAGGTGTGTACAGAACGATTATTTTCTGGCCCTGGCTTGGCTAAATGTGAAGAATAAATTTTAAATTAAAACTTACTTTCTGTGCTTACAAACTAGATATTAATTTCATACTTGAGTACTTTTTCGCCGACCTTGCCCAAGTGTTAAATTGATAATAAAAGACAAGTAGGTTATTTGACTGCGTGGCGATTTTCTCTACTTAGCCCAGTGCTGTTGCTGCCCCTTATCCATGCATGCGCACTTTTCATGTGGATATGTTTTGGAAATTCTGACTAGTTTATTTTTTCTCTTTCTGCTCCCTTATCTTGAGGTCAGCTTGGATCAATTACCCAATGCTTTTTGTAGTAAGGTTGAGGAAAGGCTATAAAAAAAAGGAAAACAAGCTTTAGAATTGTACCCTCTATTTTATATACTGTTTCAGTGATGAGAAAGTGTTCTCAGGGCTTCAACAGGAAGAGTTGGGTAGAGTAACTATTATAGTTGGGCTCCTGCACAACAACCATTTAGAATCATTTAGAACAAGGCTAGAAGTAAACTTGGATCCTCCATCTTTGGCTCTCAGTACCCCAATGATATAAATGGAGTTGGGTATATTAAACGTAGTCTCAACCATGTCGAGAGTGTGGTGCTGGAAAAGCATAGCAGGTCGGGCAGCATCCGAGAAGCAGGAGAATCGACATTTCGGGCATAAGCCCTTCGTCAGGATTCCTGACAAAGGGCTTATGCCCGAAACGTCGATTCTCCTTCTCGGATGCTATCTGACCTGCTGTGCTTTTCCAGCACCACACTCTCGACTCTGATCTGCAGCCCTCATTTTTTTATAGGCTCGACAAAAAACACTGATGTGAAGTAAACGATGAAGATAATAGCAGACTTCAGGGGGACGAAGGCATAGACATGCTGTTTAATATTTAACAGCAAAATGTCTATGGTGCTTCACTTTTGGCAAGGAGAATGAAGGCAGAAACTAGGGGAATGCATGTACACATCTTTGAAAGTAGCAGGGCAAGCTGAGAAGGCAGCAGTTTTTTTTTAGTAGTCTTTATTAAATTTTCAGAACAGATTTACATAGATGTTGCTGAGTTTGGGGGGAATTTGAGCTATAGGGAAAGGCTGAATAGGATGGGTTTTTTTTTCCTGGATCATCAGAGGTTGAGGGGTGACCTTACAAAATCATGAGGGGTATGAATCGGGTGAACAGCCAAAGTCCTTTCCCTTGGGTAGGGGAGTCCAAAACTAGAGGGCATAAGTTTAAAGTGAGAGGGGAAAGATTTAAACCGGACCTGAGGGGCAACCTTTTCTCGCATACGGTGGTGCATGTTAGAATAAGCAGGCTGGTACAATTACAATATTTAATTACAATATGGATGGGTATATAAATACGAAGGGTTTAGAGGGATATGGGCCAAATGCTGGCAAATGGAACGTGATTAATTTAGGATATCTAGTCGGCATGGACAAGTTGGACCGAAGGATCTGTTTCCATGCTGTACATCCCAATGAGTCTATGATAAAGCAAATGGGAAATTGATTAAACACATCTATCTTTTTGAGCTTGGCACAGATCTGGAGTAGGTGAATGGAATATATACTGAGCCTTTATCGATCACTAGTTAGGTCTCTGCTGATTTCACTCACCACATGAGGGGACAAACTGGATGGAGTTTTCCAAATGTGGGTCAAGAGTGTATTGCTGGTAAAACACAGCTGGTCAGGCAGCGTCTAAGGAGCAGGAGAATCGATGTTTCGAGCATAAGCTTTTCATCAGGAATCCAAATATGATCCAGTCAAAGTGTTGTTTGAGAGCAAAAACTATTATATTAATAGTTTTATTGATGTAGCTGAGTATGCTAATGGTGTAACTATAGCTTCTCAGAACTAGCCATGACCTGATAGGGGAAATCTGTGTACAGTTCAAAGATTTTTGTTCATTTAGTCGATTTCAGTTCAGAAGCATGCAAAGTGTAAGTAAACTTGGTCCTGTGCAAATGATTAATGCACATTGATCTAGTATAAATACCTTTTGCACAGTTATTCATTCTCCCAGAGTATTATCTGCTTGCAGCAATCTCTTCCATGATTGCATAATACTCACACACTGTCTGTGAGCCTGCAGCTGGTTCCTTCAATATCTCTCTGGCCTGTATCCAAAAGCATTTAGAAAATTGAGAAGTGATATTGTTGAACATGTAAGATCCTTGAGGGGACTTAAGGGTAGATGCTGAAAGTATGTTTTCTCTGTGGAAATTGATAGAGCTGGTTGATATATTTAAAAATCAGTGGTCTGGCTCCCATTTAATATAGAGATCGGCACTTTTAGATAAACATATGAATAGGCAAGGAATGGAGGAATATGGACAGAGGGCAGGCAGAAGAGATTACCTTAATTTGGTGTCATGTTTGGCACAACATTGTCGGCTGAAAGGCTGTTCCTGTGCAGTAGGGCTGTTCCTGTGCTGTACTGTTCTATATTCTAGATCCAAAGGACTGAATGACCTACTGCTCCTAATTTGTATATTTTGAGCAACTTTATATCTGCATTATTTATGAAGACAGAAAATGTTAGTGATTGCAGTGTAATCCCAGTCAGTTATGGTTGGCTTCCACAGAAGAGTGCAAAGTTAATAGTGGTTTATTGCTCAGGGCAGTGCTAACAATTTAAAGTTGTCAGGCTTACCTATTAAGAGAGCTTGTATCAAAACCGTATCCATGTACATGAACAGTGTCTGCTTCGTAACATTGAACGTTAAGGTCAGAACTGGTCGGGCAATTCTGACAAGTTAGTAAGACATGGCTTTCACTTCCAGAAGCGATTTTTGAGTGCCTCTGATCACTGCTTTATTTGGCCAACAAGCAATGCTATGATCTTTTCATGCATCTTGTCCGCAACTCGTGAATGTACTGAGTGTGCAATCCTCTGGATCTGAGTTATTAGCCTTTTAAAATCAGAGCTGCTTGAACAACCTATAAGAATGCTCCCACACTCTAGTAACCTGTTGTAGAAATGAGCAAGGATCATGACCCCTCTTAACTGCACCAAAGTGCTGTTTTACTCCAATTAACACACACTGTTTCCTTTTCCCAGGTACATTTCTGACCACTATTAAGATGGCTGCTACAATAGTGCATGATACCTCAGAGGCCGTGGAACTATTTGCCCCACAGGGCTTATTTCTGAAGCCGATTGCTAAGCTGACTCTTAGCGTATCACTCCCCCAGCTGAAGCAACCAGGTAAGTCCATATCAAACTGGGAGGTGATGGAGAGACTGAAGTACATGGTTCACCCTGAGCAGTTTGCTACACTCCGTGTGTCCAAGAGCACAATGGATTTTGTTCGCTTTGAAGGGGAAGTTGAAAACAAGAACATGGTGAAAACCTTCCTGTCCAAACTGGACAGTAAGACTATTAAGCTCAGTGGCTTCACAGATACCTTAAAAGTACGAGCAGCTGAGGTGAAAATAGACTTTCCAACCCGCCATGACTGGGATTCGTTCTTTCGGGATGCCAAAGATATAAATGAAACTTTACCAGGTGAGAGGCCGGATACCATTCATTTGGAGGGACTGCCATGCAAGTGGTTTGCTCTGAAAAACTCCAGTTCGGAGAAGCCAAGTGATTTCATCCTGCGCAAGGTATTTGAAACATTTGGGGAGATCCGAAATGTGGACATCCCAATGCTCGACCCTTACAGAGAAGAGATGACTGGGAAAAACTTCCATACCTTCAGCTTTGGAGGTCACTTGAACTTTGAAGCATACGTGCAGTACCAGGAGTACATAGGATTTGTGAAGGCAATGGACGCCCTGAGGGGCATGAAACTGCTGTACAAAGGGGACGATGCAAAGGCAGTGGCCTGCAGCATAAAGGTGAGTGCTTCCTACATTCTGTGCTGTTTGTGCACTCTGCTGGAACAAATACATGAGTAATGGATAAAGTATGTCGTAGATGATGCATAGGATGTAGCTAATAAGGGATCCCCTTTTCTAAAACAACTTACTTTTTTTGTTGTGTTTTTTATGACAATGACTGAACTTTCAGAAAGCTAAACGTTTTAAGGAGAATCCTGAGGAAAGCGGGGTACAGATGTGTCAGAAGTGAAGTCCAGACTATTATTTTGTTGGCAGTGCACCATGAATGGTGTAGCAATTACAGTTACAAGTCCAGGATTAGCTGTGTATGTAGAGATTTAGTATTGGAAGCGATCAGAATTAAGAAGAGACAAAACCATGAAACAATTTGAAAACAAGAATGAGGATATATAAATTAATTTTTTTGTTCTTTCACTAGATGAGGGTGTTGCTGGATAGGCCATCATTTATTGCTCATCCCTAATTGCCCAGAGGGCAGTTGAGAGTCAACCACATTGTTGTAGGTCTGGAGTCACATGTAGGCCAGACCAGATAAGGATGGCAGCTTCTTTCTCTAAAGGACATTAGTGAAGCCGATGGGCTTTTCCAACAATTGGCAATGGTCATCATTAGACTCTTGATTCCAGATTTTCATCTGCCATCATTGGATTTCAACCTGGGTCCCCAAAACGTTATCTGGGTTTCCAGATTAACAGTTCAACAATAATACCACAAGGCCACTGCCTCCAAATATTGTTGCATGGTCAAGAGCTAATGTATATTTCTGATCACAGGCAAAGTGGGTATGTAGGACTTGATGTGAATCAAGAATTTTTTTTACCTCATTTCCGAAAACTCTGTTCTCTTGTTCCACATTGCCCTACATGACAAGATATCCTCTTTGTTTGCTTTGTCACCTTCTTTAGCAATTTATATATCTCAATTAGTCTCCTTTCTTTCATCCTTAAACCTAAACTGTTCAATCTCTCTTCTTCGGACAAATCTCTCATCTCTGGAATCAATCTAGTGAACCTCCTCTGAACTGTCTCCAATGCAATCACACTCCTCCTCCTCAAATAAGAAGCATTATATCAGATGCAGTGTTCCAGCTACTGTCCAGCTAATGTCTTGTACACTTGCAGCACCACTTCCCTACTTTTATATTCTATTCGTTTAGCACAGCGAGGTGGCTCAGTGGGTGATAGGGTAGGTTGGTGGTTAGCACTGCTGCCTCACAGCGCCAGGAACCCGGCTTCGATTCCAGCTTCTGGCTGTGTGGGGTTTGCATATTCTCCCCGTGTCTGTGTGGGTTTTCTCTGGGTGCTCCAGTTTCCTCCCGCAGTCCAAAGATCTCCACATTAGGTGAATCGGCCATGCTAAATTGCCCATCGTGTTCAGGGATATGTAGGTTAGGTGCATTAGTTAGGGGAAAATTTCAGATAATAGCGTAGGGTCTGGGTGGGTTATTATTTGGAGGGTCATGGACTTGTTGGGCTGAAGGGCCTGTTTTCACACAGGAGGGATGTTATAAATGCCAAAAGTCTGTTTGTCTGATTTATTATCAGCTGTACCTGCATTCTAGTTTTCTGTGATTCATGCATGTGGACATTCAGATCCCTCTGCACAGTAAAGTTGCTGTCTACTTATATCAAGATTGGAGAAGTTTAGAACTTAGCGAAGGAGGAACAAGGGAATGGTTAACATGGAGAAAAAGAGAGTGAGAGTAAACTGGCAGGAAGCAAAATGGTGGGGTGTAAAAGCTTCAATAAATATGTAAAATAAGAAAATATTGAAGATCAGTATAGACCCTTACAGTCTGTAATAGCAAATTGAAAATAGAGAGCAAGGAAATGCCAGTGCATTTAATCAATTGTTATGTTTTCTTTCATGAAGACTGAATAACATGCCAGAAATGCTAGGAAATCAATATTTTGATGAGATAGAATTGAAATTAACAGGTCTGAAAGCTAACTAATAATCAATCAACAGGTCTGATAATCTACGCACTAGGGTGCTCAGGGAAGTGGCCATGGAAATAGAGAATTTGTTGGTTGTCATCTTCCATAGCTCAGTAGATTTTAAAACTGCCCTGACAGATTGGAGGATGGGAAACGTAACCTCATTTTAAATGAAAAAGGGAGATCTGGATAAAATGGAATTACAGACCAGTTAGGCTAATGTCAGAAGGAGGGGAAAATGCTACAACCTATTATGTATAGGGTATAATAGCAGAGCACTAGATCTAAACTGAATTAGACAAAGTTAACATTAGATTCATGGAAAATAAATCATTTTTGACAAACTTGCTAGTGCTTTTCTTTGAGAATGTAACCAGAAAAATAGATAATACCATTCAATATGGTGGATTTGGATTTTCTGAAAGCTTATGATGAAGTCCCACGCAAGTGGTTAGTGAGTAAAATTAAAGCACACAGGACTGCGGGTAATAAGCTGTCATGAATTGAGAATTAGGATCAAAAAGTCTGGTGCTAGAAAAGCACAGCAGGTCAGGCAGCATCCTAGGAGCAGGAGAGTCGACATTTCAGACCTTTCCCTTCATCAGGAATGCTGATGTTACTGATGAAGGGCTTATGCCCAAAACATCAACTCACCTGCTTGAATGCTGCCTGACCAACTGTGCGTGTCCAGTGCCACACTTATCGACTCGCTCTCCAGCATGAGCAGTCCTCACTTTCTCCTATAAATTGACAATTGATTATCAGGCAGGAAACAGCAGGAATAAATACATCTTTTTCACAGTGGAAGGTGTTAAATTGTGGGTTACAGTCGGAATCATTGCTTGGGCCTCAGCTGTTTGTAACATACGTCAATGACGTGGAGGAGGGAATCAAATGCAATATCTCTAAGTTTGCTAATGACACAAAACTTGCTGGGATTGCAAGTATTGTAGATGGATCTAAAGATCTCTCAAGGCAAGTTAGACAAACTGAGTACGTGTAGAAATGTGTACTGCATGAAATATAACAAGTGTGAAGTTGTCCACATCTGAAGAATAGAATGACAGTGTTATTTAAGTAGTGATAGATTGGGAAGTGTTGATGAACGCAGGGACCTGAGTGTCCTTCTATATTAGTCACTGAAAGCTAGCATGGAGGTTCAGTAATCATTTCTGAAAGCATATTGTAAGTTAGCCTTTATTTCAAGAGGGTGTGCGTACAGGAGCAAGGATTTCTTACAGCGCCTTGGTGAGACCACACCTGGATTATTGTGCAGTTTTGATCTTTGAACCTTAGAAAAGATGTACTTACCATTGTTGGAATACCGCAAAGGTTCACCAGGCTGATTCCTGAGATGGCAGGTTTGTCAAATGACGATGGATTGGTTCGACTAAGCCTGTATTAACTGAAGTTACTGAAGAATGAGAGAGAATCTCATTGAAACATTTCAACAAGACTGGGATGACTAGATGCAGAAATAAAGGGTCAAAGTCCCAGAATACAGAGTAGGCCGCTACAGACTGAGAGGAGAAGAAATTTCTTCACTCAGGGTGCTGCTCCTGTGGGACTACTGACTACATAAGGCTGTTGAGACCAAGCTTAAGAAATAGATTTCTAGAACTGTCAAGCAGTATGGAGAGGGAAGAGGAAAATGATGTTGAGATAAAGGATCAGCCATGAAGGGTGGGGCAAAGGCCGATGGGTCAAAGGATTGCTCCTGCTCCGAATTTCCCTGTTTCAAAGAGGGAGAGGTGGTAATAAGTTAGAGCTGAGTATGTGAACGCTGAACAGTGAATGTGTGAAAACTAATGCTGTATTTTCAGTTTATGTGGGTGGCATATAGATGGGAAATGGAATGGTACCAAGGATAGGCAAGTGGAGAGGTTGCAAAGGAGAGGCCTCAGCTGGAACTGAGCCTGCACTGTTGGCATACTCTGCATCATAAACCAGCCATCCAATCCACTTAGCTAGTGACCCCCTGCATCAAGAATGGGCACTTAGGCAATGCCAGAAGTCGAAGTACAGATAAGTACATAGCAAGCGAGAGTCTAGTTATGATCATTTTCTAACCGATCTGTTCAGAGCTGCTGTTACGCTGCTCCTTTTCGAGCAAATTGGACTTGAACCCAGACCTCCACGGTCAGAGCTCGGGAAACTACCACTTGACCTTAAGAATCTGGCTATGATTTTGTAGGCATGAATAGAATCGGGTGTGAACTGGATGACAGTGGGGAGGTGTTGAAGAGGAAGCAGTGTCAAAAGCTGCAAATAAGAAAAAGCAGGGATAAACAACATTGTCACTTGTGAGTCTGATAGGAGCTGTTTAAATCCTGTGACAGGAGAATAAATCTGATTAGAGGGATTCAATCATGGAATTCTAGGAATGAGGGAACAGATTTGGGAGACGGTAAGATGCTGAGGAATTTTAGAGAGGGCAAAGAAGTTGGCAGTTTTGATTGGTAGTTTTGTGGGGGTTTTTTGGGGCGAGGTCAGAGGGTTGATTATGTCATTTCCTAGAAACAACCACTAGCAATATTGGCTAACATGGATACAAGGGAGTGAAGTAGGGTGGCAATCATTTTAGTTTGAGTAGGGTTAGGGGAGAAGAAGATTGCTATTATGAACAGCAGGAGGTCAGATTGGCAGGAGGGAGATAGGAAAGAAGTGAGAGAAAATTACATTGTTAACTGGAGGAGCAAACCTTACGGGAACATTCAAAAAGTAGATATAGAATTAGGTAATTGTTCTAATCAGGGCTACAGCAACTGTCATTACTTAGTATAATTTGGGGTCTGTTTGTGCTGATAGGAGTGCCAGGTGGGCTGGGCAAGCTGTTTTCTTGTAGGCTGTCTGTGTCATAGTAACATTTTTTTCTCAAGCATTTGGAGGCTACCATGCCCCAACAAGAGCAGGATGGGAAGATTGACCTAATTTCAAGCCAGTCTTGATCTGAAAAGATTTCTCTTCTGTCTCTTCAGCATCTTTTTGGAGTGGTCACTCGTGATGTAGCATGGGGAAGCACCCTGGTTGCTATAGCATTTTTGAGTTCTCAGTGATCTTTGTCAACGATCTAACTTAATTTGGGCGATGTAGCTATGTTTGATGTGGAGCAGGCACTGGGCCCTTCAGTTGATGATCCACAGAGTTGGGGTGTAGCACATATTCATTGGAAAGGTGATAGAGATTGGTTTTTTAAGCCCCTTTGTATCAGCTATCATGATGAGTAATAATAATCATTTGGCTGAGATAATGCAAGGCTGCCAGACAGTGTAGGTCTATACCTCTGGGGGAGCCAGTGTCCCACACAAAGGGAAATAAAGCCATAGATGTAAAGGAAGAATTCAAACATACTTGTCTTTCAGGTTACCTTTGACACAACAAAGCACCTAAGTGATGCTTCCATCAGGAGGAGACAGATGGAGAGACAGAAGCTGCAGGAGCTGGAACTGCAGCGAGAAGAGCAAAAACGTCGGGAGAAAGAGGAAGAAGAGCGAAGAAAGGAGGAAGAAAGGTATGTTGGAAAAATTGGTGTTTAAATAGCATCTTGCTCCAGACGAGCAATGGTGCTGTGTCAAAGGGTCAAGAAGCCTGATCTGTTTAATGTAGAACAGGATAATTAATAAGGTAAAAACAATGACTGCAGATGCTGGAAACCAGACTCGAGATTAGAGTGGTGCTGGAAAAGCACAGCAGTTCAGCATCCAAGGAGCAGTAAAATCGGCATTTTGGGCAAAAGCCCTTCATCAGGATAATTAATAATCTCCAATGATTGCCACCTGGCTGGATTCAGATTTGAGCAAAAGAACTTTGCCATTTCCTTACATTCTACTCCTGATCTCACAGGCTCTAAATTCACTGTCACATCCGTCATTCCATCTGACTTTGGCATGGTGTGCAGCCAACATTATTGTGTATTTGGAAATTGATGTGGTCTCTTTCCTTTAATATAAACTATTTTCAACAATATATCTCCCATTTCTTTCTGGGGAAAGACAATACATTGTCTAGGACTTTCCGCTCCCTAGAAGTGGCAGGAAGTAATGACCACTTAGGGGCCTCAATCCGTCACTCGCCCTTTGATCCTTGTTTCTGACTGGTGAGAAAAGTGGCAGTCTTGCCAGCAGCTGCATCAGATGCTGTGAGGTTATTTGTGTGGCGAGTGTATGTCACTTGATTTGCCCCAATATTGAGGGGGTGCACTTAGGGGCTTGGATGGGGTTGGAGGCAGATGGCCACAACTGCAAGCTAGACCACCAACCTTGCTTCTGACCACCTCTAGCAATGAGCTCCCTTCCCCCACGCACACCTCATCCCGTACACAAAATAAAAGTCATGCTGCTGCTGGTCTATCTACAGTGCTGCTGTGCAGCCAGCACCCTGGGCCTTCTATGTAGCACTACCCCTTACAAAGGCTGTCAGCCTCTGATTGCCAGCAGCTTCAGCCAGTGCTCGACATCACAATCTTGGGAACTGCTTAGTTGAGAAGCCTGCCAGATCACCACTTAAGAACTTATGATTGGAATTTTATCTTGGCTTTCTCATTGATGGGCGTGCAGTTTGACACAGTCTTAAAGATACCTGTCTCCAGACCTGGATGAAAAAGGCAAACTTCCAGCCAGAGAACTTAGAAAGCACAGAGGCAAAGGCTAATTCCTCCTGCTTGTGAATGTCCTTCACCTGTCGTTTTGACTACTGGTTATTCCACTGAATGAAGTCACACTACTCAAAATTGCTTATTTATAGACAGTTACAGCACAGAAGGTGGCTATTTGGCACATCATATCCACATGGGTAACAAACATCTAACAGCACTAGACTGGGAGGAAACCACAGCACCCGGAGGAAACCCACACAGACACAGGGAGAATGTGCAAACGTAATACTGTCGCCCGAGGGTGGAATCGAACCCAGGTCCCAGCGATGTGGAGGTGGCATTGCTAACCACTGAGCTGCCATGCTATTTTGGCAGCTTTTCTTTGGCAGCTTTTTGTTACCTAAGTCAAGTGGTCATTATTCAAGTCTGGTGGCTTTGCCTTCCATGGCATTACTAACTTAAGGACATATTTTACTTTAAAATATCACATTGTACTCTCATCCACTTTAAAATTCTCTAAAACCTGGTAATTGCTGTTAGTATTATGAGTGCTGAACCATATTTATCTGTTTGTATGATCTCTGTTTCTATGATATTTGTCTATTTGTTTTAATTGACTTGGGCCCATTTAAAATAAACTTCTAAGTTGTATTAGCACTAAGCCACATTAATAAGCTTTTGTTTCATTGATTTTAACTTGAGTTGTAAAAGTGCTGCCATATTTATTGAAGCATTTTAACTGCTTCCACATGGATCACAGTGTGCTGTGTTCAATAAGTTTTTGGTGGTTTGTAATAATGGGAATAACCCATTTAACAATAAAAGAAAACAACTTAAATTTGTCATTGACATTTTTATCTCTTGTTTTCAATCAAAGTGTGGCAGTCCCTCCTCTCTCTGCATGGATCTTTAATATTTGCCAACACATTAGCCTGCATATCATTCCTGAAATGACCGGTCCAGTGGCCTTAGCTACTAATTGGGTTCTTTCTCGGTTCTGTCCAGGAAGCAGAGAGAGCTGGAAGAGCAGGAGCGGGAGAAGAAGAGAGAAGAAAAGGTTAGGAAGAGGGAGCAGAAGCAGAAGGAGCGTGAAGAACGGCGAAATGTGCGCAAGCTGCAACGGGAGGAGCAGAAAAGACTGCAGGAAAAAATCGCTCTGGAGGAACGAAGGCTCCTTTTAGCGCAAAGGAATCTGCAATCTATCCGCCTTATTGCAGAGCTGCTGAGCAGAGCCAAGGTGAGAGTGCAGATCAGCAGGTTAAGATGACACCCCCAAGTGGCTGACCATACTGTAATGATGATCAAAGTGTCCTGTTGTTTTGACATCATGAGCTGTGACTCCCGGGCCTCACTTTCTTATTTTGGACATGTTGTCAGGGCCTTGAGATTAAGCAACTTGTTACCTTTACAAACACTTCCAATGTGGTGCTCAGAATATAGCAACAAAGACATCAATCCAGTTTGATTCTGTAACTCAATACATTTGCTTCACTAACATAGTTTTGGTGTAGCCCTCACTCACTTGAAAAAAGTATTTCAAATTGGAGAAACGTTTGGTGCAGATGATTTTGATAAACTAAGTCTCAGCTCTGCAGGGAGGGGGTAGTGTGATAGTAATGTCACTGGACCAGCAATCCCGCATTATAGGCCAGTGTTCTGGGGACGAGTGCGAATTCCACTATAACACAGTGAAATTTCAGTTCAGTAAAAAGCAGGTCTAATGACAACTGCACTTCTGATTTTATAGATATATAGATTCCCTACAGTGTGGAAACAGGCCATTAGGCCCAACAGGTCCACACCGACCCTCCAAAGAGCATTCCACCCAGACCCATCCCCCAACCCTATCACTCTATATTCCCCAGGCTAATGCATCTAGTTTACACATCCCTGAACACTATTGGCAATTTAGCATGGCCAATTCACCTAACCAGGACTGTGGGAGGAAACCCTCGCAGACACTGGGAGAATGTGCAAACTCCACACTGTTGCCCGAGGCTGGAATTGAACCAGGGTTCCTGGTGCTGTGAGGTGGCAATGTTAACCACTGAACCACCTGGTGTAAAAACCCATCAGTTTCACCTGAGGCCCTTCAGGGTAGGAAATCTACCATTCTTACCTATGCTGGCCTACATGTGACTCCCCACTCTCAGCATTATGGTTGACTTCTAACAGCCATCTGGCCAAATAGGAATGGGCAATAAATGCTGGCCTAGCCAATGACACCCACATACCTTGAATAAGTAAAAAGAAACAGGGTTTCAGCTGCCTCTGGAACTTCTAACACAAAGTTGTGGTATGGTAATACTGGCCGAGGCAGATTGCAGAATGAAACCAGGCATGACAGGTGATATATTTAATATTTGTAGTTGTTTAATATCGTGATTAGTCACTGAAGTATATTTACATGGCGCTGTAGATTTCGGTTAAGAACATACATTTATTGCACAAAATGTGGAGAACAAAGCTGTTCATATTTATAATTTTTATTCTGCAGTTAGATCTTAGCTCAGTCTTCAAAATAAAGTTTCATCCTATTTACAAACAATATATATTTTCAAATTGCAGTCCCAGAAAAATATCGCTCCTACTTCAACTTTTCAAATCCTCAGTTTAACTGAGGCATGCCACTTTCTTTCCATTAGGCCTTTTTGAGACAATTTTGTACAATTTATTTTTATGTTTGATTACAAGAATCTTGCACAATTCTGTGTGCCTAAACTTTCTCAACTTGAAGATTTCTATATCAACCATCTTGGCTTGGAAACTCTGAACTGAACTTTCTACTTTCTGTTCTTGTAAAAAACTAAACTAATTACCTAATCTGTTTACTCTAATAAAGGTCCAATAGTATAAATTTTGCCTATTAACATTACAAGTCAGTGCTCTAAATTGACTTTCTGATTCTATTTAAAAGAAAGCTTTCACAGAACTAACCCATATTTATCTGACTTCATATTGAGTCCAATTCCAAAACTATAGTGTATTATACATATTTATCGAATGCTATGCACAACAGATGTAGACATTCAGAGGATTTTTTTAGTTAGGATGGGAACCACACCAGTATTTCAGGGATTCCCTGATTTGTGAACAACTGACTGACCAATGTGATCCCATACATGGGTGTATTTTAAAAATCTAACATAGAAGTGTTTCTTCACAATAGCAAATGGCTATTTTACATTGTCCTGCATTGTGTCCAATTTGTGTATAAATCAACTTGCAAACAGCCTCAAGAACAGAACCACTCTCAGCCCAGGGACTGCCTGCACATGATTATGTTGTTTTAATGTTTAAAAAATTGTTTCCGTGGATAATGCATGTTGATTTTGAAAGTGCAGCATCATGTGCTTGCAAAGCATTAACAATATCAGGTCAGGAGATCAAGGCTGAAGTATGTGAACTATTTTCAGGAAGTTTCTCATCCTCCTGAGAAAGTCGACACTTTTTTTAAAAAAAGTATGGATTCATCTAGTTTTTGTTTGTGGAATTTCCACAGGAAGTTTGTACATGTTGTCATACCAGCATTGTCCTAACCCCCTACATAGATCCTTGCCGAGAGCTGACCGGTCTGAAACTGAGTGTGATTCAGTGCATGATCCCTTGGATTTCTCACCATAAGCAGAGGATCAGTGAATTCTATGTAGTGTTCAAAGGAACAAAAAGATTTAAAATTACCAAAAAGTTTCAAGAGAGAATCTATTTTAAGACAGACAGCCCTTGTGCTATCAGTGTGGAAAATAGTGAGTTTGTGTTTAATAATACTAATGGCAAGTTGCCATTGAATCTCTCCTGTCAGTCTGGTGGTTTTACTTCGTAATTTTAAAAGATAAATTCTGTAATTGTGGGATCACTGGCAAAATCCGTTATTTACTTCTCATCCCTGAATGCCCATGGGCAGATAGCATGGTGGACAAATATCATGTAACTTCTCTGAGACGCAATAGTACATGCGAAGATAAAGATACAGTGGAGACACTGAGAGCTGCATAAAATACAGTTCATTTGTTAAGCACTTTAAACAAATAAAACACACTTCCTTTCACTGCCCTGATTTCTGTAACTAAACCCAAACATTCTTACCCGGGAGAATTGGCCAGGCTGAAACTCTGCTCGATGTCTTCACCACAATTCCTGACGTACCTTCTTACAACGTGCTGCTGAACAAAGGGATTTCTTCAGGCTCTTTTATACAGAAATTTCTGTGCCAAGTGTGCATCTTATTTGGAATTATCCGTGTAAGTGTCCAATCCTGAATGTTTTATCCAAATGCACCCCTTTTTTGGTAGAGGCAGCAGTTACCGATTTCCTGCAGTTTTAAATCTCAGCAGACATTAATGGCTCAGTGTAATTCTATTCACGTGGTAAAGCTTTTTCTCAGTTTCTGTTATCTTCAGCCTTATCCAACAGTCTGTATGGTGCATATACCCTCGCAGAGCTGGTAGAAAGTTCAAATTTCTCAAACAACAGTTTTTTTAATGTAATATTTCCTAATGGGTAGCACGGTGGCTCAGTGGTTAGCACTGCTGCCTCACAGGGGTTTGATTCCACCCTTGGTGACTGGCTGTGTGAAGTTTGCACACGGGTGGAGAATTTCAGAGTTTCAACGTAGCATTATCAAATAGGTAATTGGTCCAAATTGAGATAGCTCTGGACCCCTATAGTTTGCCTTGGGTTCAAGATGACAAATCCATGCAGGTTTGATTACCAAGTAGATGGGGTGGATACAGGAGCAAGCTGACATTGATATGTCTCTGCAGCGAAAAAACTCTGCCTGGGTTAAACAATGCACTGCATCCTGGAGATATGCTGCAGCCAGAGAGTCTACTTATGGACAATGTCATGAAGAGTAAAAGCAAAACAATACCACTTGGCTGGCAACTCCTTTCTGAGCTTCGCCTTTTTTTTCCCCAGCTTCACACATCGGCATCTTTTGCTCTTTGTCTTCAGTCTCCCTGCCATTGTACATGTCTGCCTAGTTTATAGTAATAAATACACAGTGGCGCTCGCTGCCTGTGTAAAACATATTGCTCATTCCTTGGAGTAACTTGTTTTTCTCAATTCTGCTGTTTTTAATGGCTGGCACACTGCTTACATTTAATATCGCAGAAAGAGAGGTTGATGCAGGTATAGAATCCCTACAGTGTCAAAGTAGCAGGCCGTTTGGCCCATCGTGTCCACACTGACCCTCCAAAGATAATCCCTCTCAGAGCCATCTCCCCAGTCTTGTAAGCCTGCACTTCACATGGCCAATCCATCCAAACTGCACATCTTTGGACCGGGGGAGGAAACCAGAGCACCTGTGGGAGTACCCACGCAGACACAGGGAGAATGTGCAAACTTCACACAGCTAGTTGCCAAGGGTGGACTCGAACCCCTGTGACATAGCAGTGCTAACCACTGAGCTGCCATGCTACCCATTAGGAAATATTACATTAAAAAATTGTTTTTTGAGAAATTTGAACTTTTTATATTAGCAGTTCACTACTTGAGTTTTAATGATTTGCCTTGGAAATATGCCAGAAATAGGATAGAAAAACTTTTTTTTGACATTTAATTCATGATTTATGGTTTGTTTGTGCTAATTCATAGTCTTAACCTGCTGTACCATTTAATTGTTTGCTAATTTAAATTACCCTGAGCAAGAAACCCATGCTGTTAATTTGGATCACAAATACAAGGTTTTGCAACACAAAATATTTAATTAAAATTGAATTAATAGGAATTAAAATAGAAAATGGCAGTGACATTCTGGTCCGACAACATATGTAGAAAGTGTGAAAGAGTTATTGTTTCAAGCCTATGGAATGGCCTTTCATCAGAACTGGTCACAATGTTAAGGTTGGGTCTAAGTGAAATGCTGCAAGTTCACAGTGAAATGGATCACAATGAATAGCCAAGCATACAAATTGAGACAGCTGATGTCACAGCAGCAACAGGATCATGCTGGCTTGGTGGTAACATCACTGGACCACTAGTCCAGATGCTCTCGGCCCATGGTTCAAATCCCACCATAGCAACTGATGAAATTTAAAGTTAATGAGCAAGTTAAATTTTGAAATTAAAAGCTAGCCTTGGGCGTGGTTACTATTGATTTGTCATAGTGGATCATGTAATTTGCCAATGTCCTTGAGGGAAGGAAATCTGTCATCCTGACCTGGTCTGGCACACATGTGATTCCAAACCCACAGCAATGTTGTTCATTACTAACCACCCTCTGTCATGGCCGAGTAAGCCATCCTAGTCAAGGACAACAGGAAACAGATATTCACATCACCAGTATCCTGCTCATTCCATGGAAGAGCTTATTAAAAGGTTTTAGTGCGATGGTTAACCATGGGGAAAAGGTCAGTGGGAAGAATTCAGATGAAGGGAAAATACTGAAAATGGGGAAAATGGTCCATTGAGCTGAGAAAATGCGCCTGCCCATAGAAGTGGATAATGAGATAAAGCTGATGGAAGCCTTGCTCAAACTTCTTGTGAGGGGATGGAGCTGATGCCTTTGTTGAGGCAAGATCAGTTATTTTCCCAAAGGGGCAGATCAGAGCATATTGTGAATGGAAGACGAGCTGAGAGACGGAAAGGGAAGGACAGTTCTTGGTATCCAAGAGTTGTTGTAGCTTGTGTTCCTCGACACTTGAGATGAAAATAAGGTCATTGGTGTTAAATCGTTGAAGAAGTAGAAGGATAAACTGTGCCGACGAACCAGAACAATTTTGAGGTAGTTGGAGTTGGTACTGCTAAGAGAACAAGCATGTCAAGGTTCATGGTGATAAAAGTGGATTTTAAGATGGGACACAAATGGTGGTTTGAAGAATTCTGAATATGTAATGAATATCTGTCAATGTGGGTGGGTCCATAGGATGAAGGGTGGAATTTCTGTTGGAATTGGTTCATTTGGTCACTGACCTAATATGTGAATGCCCGATGCTAAGTTGGGCGGCATCTCTCTCCACAGATGCTGCTCGCCTGAGTGTTTCCAGCATTTCAGTTTTTATTTCAGTGTCGCAGCATCCACAATATTTTGCATTTTGAATTAATAGGTTTGTGGCCTGAAAGTGCTTGGTATTTAAAAGCTGCATTCACTGGCACACCCGGGAGGTCTAAAACAGAAATATTTTCACAAGTCTTGTGTGAAAATTGATTTTGAATGTAAAGCATGCAACTCCTTTTTCTTGATCGCTTTTGAAGGGACTGTTTTTGTTTGACTTTTATTCACTCTGGTACTCCCTGCAGGTTGGGAAGCAGCAGGAACTGGAAGCGCGTGAAGCAGAGGCGGCCCGACTGCATCAGCTGGAAGAGAAGAGGCGGCAGCAAGAGGCGGAGCTCCGGCGAGTGGAGGAAGAGAAGGAGCGTGTGGTGGAGCTGCAGCAGAAGGAGAAGGAGCTGAGGGAGAAGCTGCTGGAGAACCTGAAGCGGAAGGAAGAAAGTGAGAGCCATCAGTGCAGAGCGGACCTGAAGGTGGGCCTTGGAGACCGGACAGCTGGGAGTGTGTGCCCAGTGTTGGGAGCAGCCCCCACACAGGCTGCTACCTGTCTGCTCGCATGTCCTGGTACTCTCAGCCATGGCAAGAAAGTGCCACTCGCTCAGGAAGTCAACGGAAAACCGGATGCAGCCAAAAGATTCACCGGTGGTTTGGGCCAGATTCAGACACAAAGCGACATCATTCCTATTCCGCTTCCAGGTGAATGTAAGTCTGTGCAGAGCAAGGAACACATAACTACATTACCTAATAGTAAAGGCTGCTCCCTGCAGGAGTGCACTGGGAAAAAAGGTAAATACCAAAATGGCCCCAGTCATGCAGAAAAAGACCTTGAAACCAATGCTGTCAAGGTGGAAGGCAGCCAAGTGCAAAAGGACTTGAAGAGGGCTCACAAATCACGTAAGAGCAGCACAAGCAGTGATCGCAGTAGAAACTGGAGGGACTCGAGTAGTGACGGCAGCTGCCATCAGAGGGAATGGAGCCGGCACCAGGGCCGCTCGAGGAAGGAGAGTACTCGACGTGGCAGGGACTCCAGCCGGGAGCAGAGCCGCCACCGGAAAGGCTCCAGCAACGAGCAAAGCTGCAGCCGACAAGACCAGAGCCGTGAGGGGAGGCGATACCGAAGAAATGCCAGCAGGGATCGGGTCCGCGTCCGGCAGGGATCCAGCAGGGAGCGGAACCGTCATCGGTATCCAAGCAAGGAGCAGAGACAGCGGAGGGGTGTGAGTGGGGAGCGGAACCGTCGTCGGAAAAGCTCAAGCAGGGAACGTAGCCGTCATCATAGGGACACAAGCAGGGAGCGTAGCCATTATAAAGACTCCAACACAGGACACAGCCGCCATCGGAGGTAGTCAAACCCTTCACTTGGCTGGCTATCATCACAGGGGAAACCAGAGAGCAGCAAAGTAAACAACAGATGTGAATTCAGTGGTTTATAGCGATCTACAGCATGGAAAAGGCCCCTTTGGTCCATCACATATGTTGGTAAACATAATACAATACTGAATGCTTATTGTAACAATTCATTGTAAGCAGGGAAGAAGTAACACTGATTGAAAAGCTTGTGGAATAAGTAAAGGTAAAGTCACCATAGACCCAGAGAGCCATTGAGCTGGTGTCTCATCAAAGAGATGGGGGTTTATAAAGCACTCTTCTTATTGTTAGCAGAATAAGGAAAACATTGGAAAATAAACAATCACGTGTGTTAAAAATTGGATTTTAACATTGAGCATAATCAGATGTCACAACAATTCTCAGAACCAGAGCATGATTATTCTGTTGGTTAACACAAAATGTGTGTCACCTTCCCTCGTTATTTTCCCAAAATACACATTTGGATGTACACTGCAAACTTCTAATGTTTTGGTTGCTGATTAATGTTGAAAGGCAGAATTAAGCGAATGCTGGAGATGGGTATGTTGTGATGAATAGTCTGTTATGGCAGTTACATCTTGATGGATAGTAGAGTTATACATAAGGGGGCTTCTGCCTCTGATACTGCTGGTAATAATACATTTCCAACTTTACCACATTTTGCAATGCAAATCCTCATTGTACTGTGAAGAACCTAAATATACAATGGGCAGGGGAAGTGGGGAGCAAATGTGAAATCTTTCAGGGAGCATTTTTACTAGAATTTTTGGCAGCTGTCTTTTGGAAGTTTTTGGGGATAATTTTGGTGCTAGAAGTTGTATAATGGGACAGTTTGCAAGTCCTCAGAAAACCAGAGTCCCATTTCTCTGCGTTCCCACAGTGGTTATTGCTCTGATTTGTCAGCTTGATCTTAGTAGTTTGGCAATTCTTTAGGTGGTGCCATTGTAGTCCCAGACACTCCCCCTTGACACAATACCGCACGGAGGTTTTGAATATGAACGTTCCCTGTTTTTCTTTTAGCTGAGGGAAAAAGTCAGGATATTTCTAAGTAGACTGTCTGTCTGAATAAGTGGCAGCTTCTCAGCTGTTTACCAACAACTCTGGTAAATCCATGGCTCTGTAAGTGGGTTTGGGAAGTGTCCCATTCTCTGAAAAAGATTTGACATTCTCAGGTGACAGTCACTGGAGCGCAATGCAATTGAGTATACATCTGTACAATACCGTGGCAGTTTGAATCATAAGCTTGAAACAACCAGCACATTAAGCACGTTTTCTGTCTTGCCAGCCAAAGCGGTTCAGTGCACGATGCAAGAGTATGTGGCACAACTCTTAAAATATGCTATGTTTTGCATGTAATTTACAGTTAGAATAACTTATTTCATTAGAACATTCAGTTGTGGTTATTTGGTACAAATTAAATGGCATACCGACACAGAACAGGGAGTGCTGGAAAAAACCGAAGGTTCTGACGTAGGGTCACTGGCCTGAAAATGTTAACTCCACTTTTCTGTTTATAAATGCCAGACCTACTGCGTTTCTCCTGCACACACTCTGTTTCTTTGTGCTTATTGTGCCAGCACTGAGAAAACAGGTTACCCTTGCAGGGCATGTCAGTGAACCACATTGGCAGGTCCGCTCTGCTGCCTCAGTCTGCTGGAGGATTCTCTCTGCCATATGTGTCATTTTGAGGCAAACTTTACTCCCAAGAAAACTCGCTACCAATCCCAAAATACTGAGTAAATTAAGAATACTGCAGGTTTATGATGAAAACTTGAGTGACGTCACTTAGTGTGATTTAATTATCCCCCCTCCACTACACAACCCATTGATATCCATCTGTTAAATCTGTCTGACCATATTAATTTTATTCCCCTGATGTCAACACTTGAATATTAAAAGCTATCTGCAGAGTTCACAGATGGTACTTGTAATATTAAGGCATGTGCACTTCTTTGTTTTTAAAAAGGCAATTATTTAGGTTTATGCCCTCTTCTCAACAAATGCTCCCAACCTCAATGACATTGACAGAGGTCCAGCCATACAAGTTGCAGCTACATTTTAGAAAGTATATAAATGGCAAAAGCTACAAAGGATTTGAAGTTAAGAGAAGTGGATTCTGGGCAATTGAGCTCCAATAGGCCATTTACCATTAATAACATCTCTCAAGAATCCAAACTCGAATTTATAATCTCATCTGAATTAAAATTAAGCATCTTTGAGTTCTATTAATACAAAAGTTATACAAAAACTTCTCAATTTAAATAATGTATTTGATATTACTGGAAAATTTTTATTTTCCATAAAAATAAAACTTTGCATTGAAAGGAGTAAGGTTTAAAAAAAGTTCTTAATATATTATCTTAAATCACTTTATGATTTGACCAAATGAATGCTAATAAGGATTCAAATAGTAACCAGAAGTGATCACTCTGATGTATCACTGCCATTAAATAAGATCATCACTAATCTTCCACTTCAGGCCCACTACTTTGCCTTACCCTGATAGACTTCTGATTTCCATCTCAGTTTGAATACACTTGACCAAAACTCTGAGAGGCAGCAAATTCTAAAGAATTGCAACTTTCATCACAATTTTAAATGATTGATCCTTTATGCTGAGGACTTGTCTCCTTGTTCTGGACTTGCCAGCTAAGAGAAGCAGAGAAGGAGTTGATGAGATACTGAGAGAATTAGATTTTAAGGAGGCTTCAGATCATTGAAAGATAAATAGGAAAGATGAGAGATTTAGTAAATTCGGGAACATGATGGCAAGATGGCCAACAAATCTGCTACCAATCATAGGATGGATGTTTGTGAGTGGAATGCAGTGCACCAGAATTGTTAAAAAGGCTAATACGGGCAAGGAAAAGGAACTGAGGAAGGTTATAAAGGTAGGAAAGAAAGAGACCATCAGGAATTGTGTAGAGGTTTCACAGTTGACTGAGGGATTGGAGCTAGTTCTTTGTGTGAAGAAAAGAGACAAGTGTGACTTAAAGGGATAGATTACAAGTTATGTAGTTCAGAATGAATTGACGTTCCTGTACAATGGATAGATGAGTGGGTTCAGCACAGTGGAAATAGCCATATCTTGCTGCTTTCACCTTTGTATTTTCAGTGCTAGCAACTGCTAGAGAGATTGAGGTTCTGATAAATCTGAAACAATAAAATGAACTCTTGCTCTTTGCTTCCAGTTAAGTCTAGCATGAACTCAGTGTGCCAATGGTCACCTTCTGTGCTGTAATTACTCCATGATTCCATAACATTAAAATACACAGCAACCTCAAGAAACCAGTATTCAAAGGCATGGGGATTATGCAAATGCAAGGTTACATTTGAGGACTCCTGAATTTTGCAAGTTATGGTGATGTATTAATTACAAACCTAGTCTAGTACATTAATCTACCCAATTCTGCTAAATAAAAATCTAAACTTTAGTTATATGTTTAATAGAAATTAAACTCTGTTCTCTGTAATTTTGAAAAAATAATTTTAATGAAACTCTCCAGTTCTAAATTAAAGAAACCAAAACCACTGGATATCCTCTTTAAGGTGTCTATTCTATGCAAGTAGAGGCAAACGCAAAACGTGACCTGATTTTTGGTGCAGTTGATTTGTTCCATCTGATGTCTCCATGTGATCTAATGCCTTAGCTTTATGTTTTACACAGTGTGATCCCATGGAATAGCCCAAAACCTTTTAATATTGTCGTGCAAGCATGGAGCAAGCAATTTTGAATATATCATCATCAAAGAAAGTGGGTCCTCCTTCTGCCTAATAGTTTTCACTTTCATATGAAACATCTGTTTTATGGTATATGGTGATCAATGGACAAGTACTGGTAGGTGTGTCATGAGACTGGTTGTTAGCATCAGCAAAATGGGCCCATAGCATGGCATAAACATATTTCAGCCAGAAAGGACTGCAATTGGTCATGGGGCACTTAAACTGCAAGAATGTGGAGCTGTGGTAAACTGATCGTAGATGCTCTTTTTAAGGTTTTCTTTCTCTTCCGTCGTCTTGATCTTCCTATCCTCAGGATGTTGTCCATGACGGTCAGTGATCTCTGTGAGCGTGGACAGTTTGAGGGATGAGACATTGTAAGAGTTAAATAACTTCATTTTTCTGCAAAGACTCAGTCGCCCCCACCATTGGTTTCTTGAACTTGTAAATTAAGGCAAGGTTTTAAAATGCTGTTCTTCAATTCTAACAAGTACAACAAAACTAATAAATATGGGCCAGCTTGTTTAATATCAGTTGGCAATTCAGCAAAATTTAATGCTGAAAGTAGTAAAACAAAAAAAGTTGTTTGATTATATTTCAAAACCTTGCATAAGTTTGTTTACTCCCATAGACTTAGAGTTAAGAGTGTAGTAAATTTAACCTTTCCCTATTTTTCAACCAACAGTGATCAGTTTTTGCAGTTCTGATAGGTGCACAAGGTTATCACAAGGCAGCAGACAGACAAAAGCAGTTTATTTTTGCAGTATGGTTACTTCAGGGTAATGCTTAAGGTGCTTCAATTCTTGTGATGCCTAATTCCCCTTAGACAATCACATAAGCCTATATTCTTACATCTGGTAAGATTCAGCCAATACTTACATACAAATCAGCCCCAGGAGCTGTACAAGAATGGACCTGAAATGGTTTTCACCAGCTTTTCCTCAGCTTCTTTCTTCCCCACTGATGAATTCTATTACTGCACACAGTGCAGTAGATGAAGCAGAGGACATGAGCAGGAACGTGCCTCTGTTGTTTACCTGCTTTGCCCAAATTGCTTGTTTATTTAAAGATATGAATTCCTGTGCTTCAGTTGTTATCTTGCTTCTTTAATTCCCTTTCTGGTAATTGGAGACCAATTTCATCACAGAACACGAAGACCTGTATTGTGGAGAAGTTGAACTCTCTGTCCTTTAAAATAGTTTTGATATTTTGACCACTGTATTTATTTGAAAGTAAGGGTTTCAAACTATCAATGACGTTAAATTGAAATCAAATCATTTTGAGAGATCAGTATTTTCAAAAAGCGTAAATAAACCACAAATTACTGTGTCTTCTGGCAGAACATAGAAAATTGCAGCAAATGAGACATGCAAAAGAAAAAAAATTATTTTGTGCATTTCTTCTCTCGAGAAGAGAACAACACAATTCCTGACTGTCGTGGGCCACAGTCGAATCAGAGATTGCACTTTAAAAGTATTTTCAATAGTTTGTTAGTAATAAATAACACAATGAGCAACGGGAGGTTTTTTTTAAATCCCCTGTCCCTGATTTTTGTTTTGTATGGCATCCTCAGCAGATACAAGTGCGCCATCTCATTTGCAGTGTTCTGCATGTTCTGTCCTGTACAAGACTGTTCCTTTGACATTGTGCAAATAAATACGCTTTTGTTTCCATTTGACTCTTTAATGTCATTTCCAAATGTATGCCCTTTTTTGGTTCCACCAAATTGCTTGAAATTGTCCTGTATTTATTTTGTACTTCTTTCTTCCAGACATGTTTGTGAATTGTTTGTAACCTTCAGTAAACAAGAAGTTTTTTTGAAATGTCTTTTCCTGGTTGTCTTTTTTTCTTAGATTGAGAAACGTAGATGAAAGGCCGAGTGTATATAACTTAGTCAATTACTTTGGAATAAAGACAAAAACTGCCATCTTTAAAATGTTCAGACTACTTTATTGGTTAAAAAATTATATATCCAAAATAGGCTGTTTACATTATCCTGCATGTTTAAGATGTAGCATTTACATTATTTCCATTTTAAGACTTTAGGTCTTGTAAATGCATTGTCATTTTTTATATTTGCTCACAGGATATGGGTATTGTGAGAAATGCCAGCAGTAATTACTCATCCCTATTTGCTTTCAAGATGGTGTTGAATCACCTTCCTGAATACAACTGTGAGTGCCTTGCAAGGCAATTTATGAGTATATGTGAATCAGTCGTATGACAGTACATTTGAAAGTCAAATGCACACCAGACCAGGTAGGGACAGCAGGTTTCCTTCCCCAGTTGGCATTAATGATCCAGATGGTATTTTTCCCAACAATTGGACAGCGTTGGTTACCATACTGATGCACTGCAACCTCTTCAATCCAGACGCTTGAAAACAAGTAATTTCTGGATTTCATAATTTTCAGGATTATAGAATGACTTGGGCTTGCCTGAGTGCAAGCATGTGAACTGGAAAACATACATACCAGATACATAACTGAAACACAAGTCAATGATAAAATATTATGAAGTAGTAATAAATGTTTATTTTTATTGAGCACATGCAGTAGGTGAAATGGTGAACCTGAGACATTAGCTGGGGCTACCGTAGTGTTAAAGGTTTGGGCAGTGAGGAATTTGTTAAATATGTTAAAGAAATATTTCTTTAACAATGTGTAAATGGAGAAGGAGCAAAACTTGACATTCTATTGGGTAAGAAGGCAGGGCAAGTGATAGGGCAACACTTTGGGTCCAGTGATGATTTATTTTTAAAATAATTATGGAAAAGTATAAGTCAATGAAAGTTAAAGTTTTTAATTGGAATCAGGCAAATATTAATGGTAAGAGACGAGCTTTCAAACGTTTACTGAAGTAGGACAGTTCGCAAGACATCTGATAAGAGGGAGGCTTTCAAAAGTTTGAGTCAAGAGTTCAGATTCAAGTTCCTGTTAGAGTGAAAGGTAAGGCTGATAGAATGATGAAACAATGGAATGAATAAAAATCTTGAAGTTCTCGTCAAGAATTTAAAAAATCATAAATATGGACAACAGTTCAAATGAATCTCTTGAACAGTACAGAGTATAGCAGCCTTCTTAATAGGGGCATCAGAAAGACGAGGAATATAAGATGGCTTTGGCAGATAGGATGAGGATAATCCAAAGACGTTCCAAAAGTGCATTAAAATAATGCAGCAACTAGAGAGAGAGAGTTGGGTCCCTTAGAGATCAAATGAGTCATCTTTGTGTTAAATCTCAGAGGTGGGAGAGATATTAAATTAATATTTTGCATCAGTTTTTACTGTGGCAAACAAAAATGAAGCTAGAGAGCTCAAGAATACATATTGATGTTTTGAAAACAGTTCGCATCACAGAAGAGGAAGTGCTGGAGGTCTGAGAAAATAAAAAAAGATGGACAACCTCCAGGGCTTGATCTGGTGTCTGCCAGGGCATTGTGGAAAGTTAGGGAGGAAATTGCAGGGCCCTCTGCAGAAATATTTTATCATCTATAACTGGGTGAGGTGACAGATAACAGGGGAGTAGCTTTTGTTTAAGGAGGGGTAGAAGAGAAGCATGGAACTATAGACCTGTGAATCTAACTTCAGTGGTGTGTAGTTTATCGGTGACTCTGAAAGATAGGATTTACATGCATTTGGATAGTCAGCATGGCTTTGTACAAGAGAAATTGTGTCTCAAAAACTTGATTGAGCTTTTTTTGAGGAAATAACCAAGAAAACTGAGGACAGAGCAGTAGACATTGTTTACCTGGACTTTAGTAAAGCCTTTAGCAAGGTTCCGGTAGACTAATTAATAAAGTTAGATCTCTTGGGTTTCAGGGTGAGTTTGCCAATTGGGTACTTATTGGCAGGAGACAAAGGTGGAGGGTTGTTTTTCAGACTGGAGGCCTGTCCCCAGTGGTGTTCCATAGGGATTGGTGCTGAGTCCATTTTTGTTTGTTGTTAATGCAAATTTAGATAAGAATATAGTAGGCATGGGTAGCAAGTTTGCAGATGACCCCAAAATTGGTGATATAGTAGACAGTGAAGAAGGTTATCTGAGAAGCAAACTTGATCAATTGGGTCAACGGACTGAGGACTGGCAAATGAAGTTTAATTTGGATAAATGTGAGGTATTGCACTTTGGTAAAACAAACAAGGCCAGGATTTGTACAGGTAATGGTAGGGATTTGGATGGTGTTGTAAAACAGAGACCTAAGGGCTCATGTTCACAGTTCTTAATTCTTTGAAGTCTGCTTCACGTGTAGACAGGCTGGATAAGAAAGTGTTTAGCATGCTTGCTTTCATAGCTCAGTGAGTATAGGAGTTTGGATGTCATGTCGAGGTTATCCACAATGTTGGTAAGGCCTCTTCTATGTCCAGTTCTGGTCGCTCTGCTATGGGAAGGATATTATTAAGCTGGAAAGGATTCAGAAAAGATTTACCAGGATGTAACCGGGAATGGAGGATTTGAGTAACAAGGGCAGGCTAGATAAACTTGAAACTTTTTTTTGCTGGAGCATAGGAGGTTAAGAGATCAGCTTAAAGAGGTTAATAAAATCAGGAGAGGTATAGATAAGAAGAATGGTAGGTATCTTGAATTTGCCCACCTTAGTGAAAAGCTATTTTCAAGGTGCTAGGAGAAAGATTTAGAAAGGATGTGAGGGACAGTGTTTACACAGGGTGGTCCATGTGTGGAGTATACCAGTGGATGTGGGCACAGTTACCATGTTTAAAAGATATTTGGATAAATACATGAATAAGAACTGTTTGGAAAGTTATAGGCCAAACGCAGGCAAGTGGGATTAGTTTAGTTTTAGGGTTATGGTTGGAAGGAAGGGTCTGTTTCTGTGCTGTATGACTATGACAGCTAAGAGTCAGAGTCAAAGAGTGTGGTGCTGGAAAATCACAGCCAGTCAGGCAGCATCTGAGAAGCAGGAGAGTCTTCAGGAATGAGGAGGTGGCCCAGGATGGCTGAGAGATAAATGGGTGGGGGTGGCGGGGGGAGTAGCTGAGAATGCAATAGGTAGATGAAGGTGGGGGGGGGGGGGGTGAAAGTGATAGGTCGGAGAGGAGGGTGGAGCAGATAGGTGGGAAGGCAGATGGACAGGTAAGACAGTTCAAGAAGTCGGTGCTACATTAGAGGGTTGGATCTGGGATAAGGTGGGAGGAGGGGAAATGGGGAAGCTCAGAGAATCCTCAGCTAAGGGTCAACCAACATTATTGTAAATCTTGAGTTACATATAAGTCTACCCAGGTAAGGATGGCAGATTACCTGTCCTAAAGGACATCAGTTCATCAAGTTATTCCATGGTAGTTGTCCTGATCACTAATACTAATAGAAGCTTTCAGTTCCAGATTTTAACTGAATCCACCAGCTTGATAGTTGGGTTTTGAACTCATTTCTCCTGGAGCATTCCCCTGGATCTTTGTATTATAGGCCAATGACATTACAGTGTCTTCCTCCTGAGACAACTTAACAGGTAGATTCTGTAATAATAGGAATAAACGGCCTTGGAATGGAATAAGAAGAAAGAACTGCACTCAATTAATTAATTAACATGAACTCAAACTACATAAAGCAAAAATGTGCTTATTAAAATTAATTTCTCACTTCACTGCATCTGTAACAGAATAAGCTAATTAAAGTTTTCTCTTGGGTTACTGATTTGGTTCTCTTTGTACTTGATCCACTTCAGGCTCAGAGAATTTAAATGCACAATTGTTGAACCATTCTTTTGTCTTGGACACTTTTAGCAAAACCTCCCTAATTTTATATTCCATTCCCTTTTAAATAGAGGCCAACATTTCATTTGCCCGTATGTATTTCTCTTAAACGCTTTAAACTTTTGTAATGGGAGTAGCAGTAGGGTAAGAATCCTAGTGTGTAGCTAACTTATCTTCAAATATTTTTATGGAGTCGTTCCCACAAACTGGAAGAAGTTGAATAAAGTCAGTTTAATGATAGTCAGATCTCATCATCTACGGATAGATTTTCAGGCTAGAGCCAGTTCACATGTAGTGTCACCTAACATTGGATCATTTCTGCAGTTTACTTGATTTTGGTTAAGAATAGGCTGAACATAGATAGTAGGAACAAATGGCTCATTCTCACATTGGCAGGCTGTGACTAGTTGAGTAGATGTTTTCTAATCAATCTGTTTGGAGATGTTACACAACCCTGTGGCAGATGTGACTGGAGCACGGGCCTCATGGCTTAGATGAGGCTCAGAGTTGGGGATGCTACTATGACACCACATGAGCCCATGTGACTGGGGGTGGGGTAGCGGAGTTGGGGTACCACAAGAATCAATACTTGGGTCCCAGTTGTTCACAACATATATCAGTGATTTAAAGGTGAGTACCACGGGAGATACAATGCTTTATTACAGCCTCCAAATTTGATTTAGCCCCTTTCCCTACTTCCCCCTCACTTTGATGGTTTGCATTTCTCATAATGGACTTTGTAAATGTTTAATTGACTGCTTGGGTGATTACTAGTGGTGGTTAGTACTTAAAAGGGAGAGAAAAATGCGAAAAAAAAGCCATGGTGATTTTGGTGTGGGAAAGTCATTTAGTTGTGCATGGTAGCACTTGCAGGGGCCAAATCTAGTATTTCCACATTTGCAGTTGACATAAGGTGGGAATGTGTGCTTTGAGGAAGATGTAAAATGACTTCAGGATGATGTGGCTGGACTTCGTGAATGAGCAAGAACAAGGCCGATAGAAAATAATACGGAACAATGTTGGAGTAACATGCAGTGTATTTCTTAAGTGGTAAGAGGTTGGAAAGTGTAGATATACAAAGGATCTAGGTGTCTTTTTCAGTAATTCACCCGAGGGCCAGCCTGCTGGTTCAGGGAGCTATTTGGAAGGCTAATGGAATGTTAACTTGCATTGCAAGAGGATTTGAGTTCAGGAGTTACAAAGTCTTGCTGCACTTGTATAGGAGCTTGGTTAGACCGCACCTAATGGACTGTTTGCTGATTTGATTTCTTTATCTCAGGAACGATATTGCTATAGAGGGAGTGCGGACCTGTCCCCAAGATCCCAGCACTGTCCTATGGAGAGAGATTGGGAACACTGAAGTTTTTTTTAAGAGTTTCAAAGAATGAGTGTTAATCTTGTTTGAAACTAGAAGGGTAGATACAGGCAAGATTTTTTACCATGGTTGGAGAGTATAGAACCAGGGGATGCAATTTGAAAATAAGGGAAATATACTTAGATCTGAGATTAGGATAATTCTTGCTACTCAGTGGGTTGATAATCTTTGAAATTCACTATCACACAGGAGTGTGGAAACTCAGTCTTTGAATAAGTTTTTAAGGTAGAGATTTCTGATTGCCAACGGCACACAGGGTTACGGGGATGGATGGATGGTAGACATTGAGGTATTCGATCAGCTGTGATCATACTGAATGGTGGAGTAGGCTCAACATGCTGAATGGCCTACCCCTCTTCAAATGAAACTAGCTTTCAGTCACAATTAGATTTTGATTAATTGGTTAAATTTATTAACTAAATTCAAATTCCCCCAGCTGCCATGGCAGGATTTGAACCCATGTCCCGAGAGAATTAGCTTGTTCCTATAGATTGCTAATCTAGTGACGCTGTCACCGTCTCCCATCTAAGAGTGTGGGGCAATGATGTGATTGCGTTTCAATACATGGAGGCTGCAAACATTCTTGGTGTCCGGTACCCCCAAGATTCCGTAATCTGATCCAGACCCATGAGGGGCTTGTGAAGCTCTACCATAAATAAAAGTTCATTTTGTTTTCTCTGGTCGACCTGCTAGGATAAGGAGCCTAATTATCAAAGTGATAATGTCAAAACAGACCACGTGTAGATATAATCTCCTTAACTGATTAGAAAGACATCTGGGATTAGTCCCTCAGCAGCCAATGATCCAAACAGAATCATTTTGTTGTGCCTGTGAGATTAAAGTTTCCAAAAGTTGCATCGATGAGCTGCTAATTTAGTGGAGAACATCCAATGCTGAAATATTGAGTTGCTGGTGCAAATTTTATAATGGAACTATCCAAACAGGAACTTGAATATCCTCAGAAACTGTTAAATTATATGGATGGATTTCTCATTTCTAAGGTAGGTTGAGATCCCACAGAGGTGGGACAATAATCCATTCCCCGAGGCATTTATAGTACTGCATTCTAGGTATACCTGTCAATTGATTAGATTGCATTGGAGTCATTTTGACTGTACGCAATTGTTGAAAATGGATGATAGCAAATCAAGAGATCTGGTTTTATATCTCTGCAATCTTATTTCCGATGACTCTAAGAGAAACAAGAGCCTGAGTTTGCAAGGAGAGGATCCTGCTTGACTCACCTTCAGAGGGAGAGCTAAGGTCTGACTGCAGAAAAATATTTGGTCAAGTTTGGCATGCAGAGCTATTAACAGAGTTCAAAGCTTTGCGGATTCAGGAAAACTCCTGAGAATCGGCTGAAGGGTGGGAAAAAGCTTGGGTATCTGCTAAAGCAGTTACATAGGATATTAATCTAGGTGCCCCCCAAAGAGCCAATGCACCCTTTACATCAAAGAACCAAACCCCAAAACTCAACACCAGTCGATCGGATGTGCAAATGATGAAAAGACACGGGGAATGTGAAAATGTAAGTGACAGCTAAATTCATTAGGAAAAATCTGTGTAACTGAGCAGAAATAGTAAATGAGTAGTACCACTACATTTCCTTTAAGAAGAAAAGTTAACAATACATGCAATCTATGATTGATGTGATCTGGGGTGCGGCCACACTTGGTGTATTGCACACAGTTCTGTTCACCGAAGGATGTGGAAGCTTTGGAAAGAGTTCAGAGGAGATTTACTCGGATGTTGCCTGGTATGGTGGGAAGGTCTTATGAGGAAAGGCTGAGGGACTTGAGGCTATTTTCGTTAGAGCGAAGGTTGAGAGATGACTTAATTCTGATGCAGAAGGTAATTAGAGGGTTGTATAGGTTGGACAGTGAGAGCCTTTTTCCTCACTTGGCGATGGCTTGCATGAGGGGACATAGCTTTTAATTGAGGGGTGATAGATATAGGGCAGTTGTCAGAGGTACATTCTTCACTCAGAGAATAGTGCGGGCATGGAATGCACTGCCTGCAACAGTAGTAGATTGCCAACTTTAAGGGCATCTAAATGGTCATTGGGTCATAGAGTCATAGAGATATTCAGCAAGGAAACAGACCCTTCGGTCCAACCTGTCCATGCCGACCAGATATCCCAACCCAATCGAGTCCCACCTGCCAGCACCTGGCCCATATCCCTCCAAACCCTTCCTATTTGTATACCTATTCAAATGCCTCTTAAATGTTGCAATTGTACCAGCCTCCACCACATCCTCTGGCAGCTCATTCCATACGGTACCACTCTCTGCAAAAAAGTTGCCTCTTAAGACTCTTTTATATATTTCCCCTCTCACTCTAAAGCTATGCCCTCTAGTTCTGGACTCCCCAACCCCATGGAAAAGATTTGTCTATTTATCCTATCCCTGCCCCTCATGATTTTGTAAACCTCTAGAAGGTCACCCCTCAGCCTCCAATGTTCCAGGGAAAACAGCCCCAGCCTGTTCAGCCTCTCCCTGTAGCTCAGATCCTCCAACCCTGGCAACATCCTTGTAAATCTTTTCTGAACCCTTTCGAGTTTCACAACATCTTTCCAATAGGAAGGAGACCACAATTGCATGCAATATTCCAACAGTGGCCTAACCAATGACCTGTACAGCCGCAACATGACCTCCCAACTCCTGTACTCAATACTCTGACCTATAAAGGAAAGCATACCAAACGCCTTCTTCACTATCCTATCTACCTGCAACTCCACTTTCAAGGAGCTATGAACCTGCACTCCAAGGTCTCTTTGTTCAGCAATATTCCCTAGGACCTTACCATTAAGTGTATAAGTCCTGCTCTGATTTGCTCTCCCAAAATGCAGCACCTCACATTTATCTGAATTAAACTCCGTCTGCCACTTCTCAGCCCATTGGCCCATCTGGTCCAGATCCTGTTGTAATCTGAGGTAACCTTTTTTGCTGTCCACTATACCTCCAGTTTTGGTGTCATCTGCAAACTTACTAACTGTACCTCTTATGCTCGCATCCAGATCATTTATGTAAATGACAAAAAGTAGTGTACCCACCACCGATCCTTGTGGCACTCCACTGGTCACAGGCCTCCAGTCTGAAAAACAACCCTCCACCATCACCCTGCATCTTCTACCTTTGAGTCAGTTCTGTATCCAAATGGCTAGTTCTCCCTGTATTCCGTGAGATCTAACCTTGCTAACCAGTCTCCCATGGGGAACCTTGTCGAATGCCTTACTGAAGTCCACATAGATCATATCTACCGCTCTGCCCTCATCAATCTTCTTCTTCAAAAAACTCAATCAAGTTTGTGAGACACATTTCCCACACACAAAGCCATGTTGATTATCCCTAATCAGTCCTTGCCTTTCCAAATACATGTACACCCTGTCCCTCAGGATTCCCTGCAACAACTTGCCCACCACCGAGGTCAGGCTCACTGGTCTATAGTTCCCTGGCTTGTCCTTACCACCTTTCTTTAAACAGTGGCACCATGTTAGCCAATCTCCAGTCTCCTGGCACCTCACCTGTGACTATCGATGATACAGATATTGGATAGGCATCTGGATGAGAATGGAATAGTATAGGTTAGTTGGGCTTCAGATTGGTTTCACAGGTCGGTGCAACATCAAGGATCAAAGAGCCTGTACTACACTGTCATGTTCTATGTTCTAATGTTCTCGTTGAACAGTCAAACAAAGCTGACAGGTAGCTTAAAATAAGTTTTTATGATATGTTTGCTAGGTTGGCTGCAGCAAAAATATTTTCTGCTTTCAAGAACAGTTTAGATGTACTGTTCATAAATACAAGTTAGTCATGAATTAATGCAGGTAAGAATTTAGCATGATGTGCTTTCTCAAAGAGTAGTTACAAAGTAGAATTTGTGACCTCAGAAATTAAAGGTAACAAGCATGGATGGATTTAAGGGCCAGTTCGATGAGTACATAAAGGGGAAAGGAATAGAAGGTTTTGCAGGTCAGGTTAGATGGAGTAGCCAAAGAAGAAATTTGTCTATTTCGCAAAATGCTGGCATCGGATAATTGGGCCAGTGGGCTGTTTCGCTGATGAAGGTAGCGGTAATGTCACTGGACTAGTAAACCAGACAGCTAGACTGATGCTGTGGAAACATGGGTTCAAATCCCATCTTGGCAGATGGTGAAATTTGATCGGAACAACACACTTATGTAATTAAAAATCAATAGTTAATAATCATTATCACAAAACCCCATCTGCTTCATCAATGTCTTTTCGGAAAGGAAATGTGCCAGCCTTATGTGGTTGGGCCAGTATGTGACTCTAGATTCACAGCAATGTAGTTGACTCTTAATTATGCTCTGGACAACAAATGCTCGCCTAGCTACAAGCAAATTTTTTTTTAAATGGTGTGAAATACACCCATACACTGAGTCTGCTTCTGATCCCTGAGAAGCATTGGAGCCAATGGACAAAAGAGGTCTGTGTTATTCAGAAATTGATAAGGCTTTTTCAGCCTTGATAAGGAATTCTTTATTAAAATGCATATGTTAGCGAATGATTATGAAAAATTAACAAAACAAATTACAGAATTGGAAAAACAGTACAGAGTCACTTAATCCGAATGATCAATACCCTTTCTCAACCAGCACTTCGTCACTCCCTACCATTGTATGATTGCTGCCCTCTCCATACTTTGCATCTTCTCTGATGAAGAGTCATCTGGACTTGAAACATTAGCTTGCTCTCTCTCCCCATGGATACTGCCTGACCTACTGTGACCTCCAGCTTTTTTTGTTTTCAGTATGGAGTCACATTGCAGTTTCACTGGAAAACTCAGTTGCTCAAGCAAAATGCATACTGATAATCTAAAATTCAAACAGGAAAGGCTGAAAATACACAGAAAGTCAGGCAGTAATAAAGGCAAGGTCTGGATTGATGAACTAACATGCATTAATCACATGTTCCCCCCTGCAAGTTCCCCTCGAAGCTACTCACTGTCCTCACTCTGGAATATTTGACTATTCCTATGCTGTGCTGAGTCAAAATCCTGGAAGTCCCTACCTCATGGCATCGTGGATCAATCTATAGCACAGACTGCAATGGTTCAAGAAGGCAGCTCACCACCACCTTCTGGAGGACAACTAGGAATGGACAATAAATGCTGGCCCAGGCAGCAATACTCACGTCACAGAAGAGAAAATAAAAATAAAAACTGCCTACACGTATCAATTTGGTAACAATCAGGTAATCTGGTTTCAGGAGATTCTAAGCAATAGTACCAGGGAAAGCTCTTACACACGTTTTCAAGTAACGCAAAGATGTTTTCTATCTTATAGAGTCATAAAGATGTACACCACAGAAACAAACCCTTCGGTCCAACTTGCTCGCACTGACCAGATTTCCTTAACTCATCTAGTGTCTATTTGCCAACATTTGGCCCATATCCTTCCAAACCCTTCCTGTTCATATACCCATCCAGATGCCTTCTAAATGTTGTAATTGTACAAGCCTCCACCACTTCTTCTGGCAGTTCATTCCATACACACACCACTGTCTGTGTGAAAAAGTTGCCCCTTAGGTCCCTTTTCTACCTTTCCCCTCTCACTTCAAACCTATGCCCTCTAGATTTGGACTCCCCTACCCTCAAAGAAAGATCTTGTTCTCCCTATCCTTGCCCCTCATGATTTTATTAACCTATATAAGGTCATCCCTCAGCCTGCGACGCTCCAGGGAAAACAGCCCCAGCCTATTCCACCTCTCCCTATAGCTCAAATCCTCCAATCCTGGCTGCGTTCTTGTAAATCTTTTCTGAACCCTTTCAAGTTTAACATCTTTCCTCTTGCAGAATGCAGTATTCTAAAAGTAGCCTCTCTAATGTCCTGTACAGCCACAACATGATGTCCCAACTCCTGTACTCAATACGCTGATTGATGAAGGAAAGTGTGCCAAAACATTTCTTCATCACCCTGTCTACCTATAACTCCACTTTCAGGTAGTTCATCCGTTCAGGGATACCAAAAGAACTATGCTCCCCTAGATCTCTTTATTCGGCAATACTTCCCAAGGCCTTCCCATTAACTGTGTTGGTCCTGCTCTGGTTTACCTTACAAAAATGCAACACCTCGCATTTAACTAAATTAAACTGCACCTGCCACACCTCAGTCCATTGGCCCATCTGTTCAATGTCTTGTTGTACTCTGAAATAACCTTCTTCACTGTCCATTACACCACTAATTTTGCTGTTATCAGCAAAATTATTAATCATACCGCCTATATTCACAACCAAATCATTTATATAAATGATAAAAAGCAGTTGACCCAGCAACAATCCCTGCAGCACACTGCTGGTCACAGGTCTCCAGTTCAAAACACAACCCTCCACCGCCATCCTGCATCTCCTACGTTCAAGTCAATTTTGTATCTAATTGGATGTTTACCCCAGATCCCATGTGATCTAATCTTGCTAACCAGTCTACCATGCAGACACAGCCTCCATTTTATTGCTAGTTTGGAAGAAAAGTATTAAATGCAGAGCACAAGAGGTTAGGGATGAAACGAACTGACACACTGCTGTCACCCATCTCCAAACCAATTCTGTTTGCAGACTATGTTTACTGCCTGTGAGCTGGGAGTATTTGATCTGCTGGAGAATGGAGAGGCACTCTCTTCCAAAGCGGTGGCAGAGAGGCTTGGCACCAGTGCTGATGGCATGGACAGACTCCTCACTGCTTGTGTTGGACTACAGCTGCTGCAAGTCAAAGGGCACCAAGGCAAAGGTAATCGCATACCTTTTAGTGACCGATTTACTTTGAGTATGTTTACGTGTTTGTGTACTTTTATAATTGTGCATCTAAAGTCACAGGATTAACAATTTATAGGACACTTGTTTGTATTTAGAGCAGTGCAAGTATGTTTAATTTAAAATGAGCTCCTTCCGTGCATTCTGTACATGGTATGACCCTCTTGTCACATGTTCCTGTCAGTGCTTTTCTTTTAATTCATTTTGTGGGATGTGAGTGTCCCTGGCTGAGTCAGTATTTATTACCCATCCGTGGTTGCCCTTTGGAAGGTGATAATGAGCCACCTTCTTGAATCGCTGCAGTACACATCCTTAACCCACAATGCCAATAGGGAGGGAATTGCAGGATTTTGACCCAGTGACAGTGAAGGAACAGCGATGTATTTCCAAGTCTGGATGGTGAGTGGTTTGGAGGGGCACTTGAAGGTGATGGTGTTCCCATGCATCTGCTGCCCTTGTCCTTCTAAATGGAAATGGTTGTGGGTTTGGAAGGTACTGTCTGAGGATCTTTGGTGAACTTTTGCGGTGCATCTTGTAGACAGTACGCACTGCTACTGAGCATCGGTGGTGGAGGGAGTGGATGCTTGTGGATGTGGTGACAATCAAGCATGCTGTTTTGTCCTGGATGGTGTCAAGCTTGATTGTTGTTGGAGGTGCAGTCATTCAGGCAAGTGGGGAGTATTCCATTACACTCCTGACTTGTGCCTCTGACCTGCTCCTGTAGCCATTGTGTTCATGTGGTGAGTCCAGCTGAGTTTCTGGTCAATGATAACCCCCAGGATGTTGATTGTGGGGTTTTCAGTGCTGTTTTAATAAGGAATTTTTGCTTTCAGAGGATGGTGTATCTGTGGAATTCCTCACTGCAGAGGGTGGTGACGTCAGGTCATTATGTATATTCAAGGTTGAGAGAGACCTACTTTTAATCATTAAGGAAACTGACTTATGGGAGCAAAACAGGAAAGTAGATTTGAGGATTATCAGATCAGCCATAATCTGTGGAATAGTAGAGTAGACTCAGTGGGCTGAATGGCCTAATTCTGGCAAAAGTGAGGACTGGAGATCAGAGTCGAGGGTGTAATGCTGGAAAAGCACAACAGATCAGGCAGTATCCAAGGAGCAGGAAAATCGACCGACTGTTGATTTTCCCGCTTCTCGGATGCTGCCTGACCTTCTGTGCTTTTCCAGTACCACACTCTTGTCCTAATTCTACTCCTACATATTGTGGTCTTATGGTCTCAGTTATTAATTAAAGGTTAAATTCAATGTAACTTGCTTCTTAACTGCTTCCTGGAAAGCCTAGCTCCTCAATTCAAGGGCAACTAGAAATTGGCAACAAAAGCCCACTCCAACCAAGAATTCTTTTCATAAGTCTAATTGATTCTCACTCTCAGAGATGCCACTGTCTTTCACAGAATCAGTTGTTTGAGTGGAAGAAGAATGTGATAATGCTTTGAACCCAACCTCATGAAAAGTTTCCTCACTGTAAGAAGTGAGCAATTGCCCATTTCTCCCCTGCCCCAGGCGATCTTGCTTTCTCCTTCTGTATCTTGTCCTGTTGCTGTTTAGGGAGTACCCTATCTATCTTTATCACAGATTATACCAATAGTATTTGTTTTGTTGTTTTGTTTACTCACCAAGGGAGCATTGACTAATACCAGGATGGGTATCACTTAAAGATCCCGTATTAGTACAGAATGCATGATAGTTAATATATTCATCGTGGACAGAAATGGAACGTAGTTTACTAGAATTAAAGGAAATAAATCTATCTAAAAAAGAAATTCAAGTGTTTGTAAGTCAAGTACCACACAGGAAAGTGATTATGAATAAACATGATCATTTGTTCTTCAATTCGCAGTCTTGTACAGTAATACAGATCTGTCACAAATCTACCTGACCAAGGCGAGTCCCAGAACACTGTACTATTCAATGGCCTACTATTCACAGACTATCTACCATTGCTTTGCCTTCCTGAATGATGCTGTCAGGTGAGAGAGACTTTGTTTTTAGCTTTGTGTGTTCATTAGAGGTACTTTTGCCATTACAATTTAGGTTTGTATTTTAAGACACGTTGAAACTTTAGTGGATTTTGCATTGAGCATTGCAGTAGCTAATCACAGTTAGGCTGGCAGATAGGTAAAAACAATGACTGCAGATGCTGGAAACCAGATTCTGGATTAGTGGTGCTGAAAGAGCACAGCAGTTCAGGCAGCATCCAAGTAGCTTCGAAATCAACGTTTCGGGCAAAAGCCCTTCATCTTTCTGATGGCAGATAGGTAACTGACCGCTCCGGTAATGTGTTTGCCAACAGAGAGGAGAAACAGTTCATGTTGTTCTCACACATCCCTTTGTAATTGGCTCAGTTTGGGAAATGGTGTAGGTGTAGCTGGGGGTGACATATTCACTTTTTCAGAAAAGGAGTTGGTAAGAGAGATGATAAAACACATGGTAACCCCAAAAGAAGAGGAAAGGTTTATATTGCATCAAACAAAGTCATTTCTGCCTTAGGAACAAAGCTTATTGCAGTGTTAGAATAGAAACAGAAATACTCAGCAAGTTTGGCAGCATCTGTGGAGATCTCCGCCTCAATAGTAAGGGATCTCTTAATGAATGAAAGAAGATGCACAAGTCACAAGACCTCCCCAATCTGTACTGTACATGCAGCCCAAAAGGGAAGGGACCCTTCAGTGATTTCTATCAGATCAATGAAAGATATTAAAAAGAGGTGGGGTAGGAGAGCCTTCCCAAATGGAACCTGGAGGTCTGGAGGTAATCATCGCAATGATTTTCCAGACATTTCACTTCATTCCTGGATTCATGGAGGCCCAGAAGGTGAGCTGCTGAGCATTTCCAGCATTTCCCTGGTTTTACTTCAAATTCCCAGCGTCCACAGTATTTGGCCTTTGTTTTCGTACAGTGTGCCACACTCTCACTGAATTCTGCCCAAGGATGCAATCTCCATTGAGCTCAGCCATGCTCGCTTAGAACCAGCTGGTAACATGTAGGCAATGCCTCACGAAGATGAGGCCACACTTCTTTTCTCACCCGACCAATGGTCACGATCTACATATGAGCTGTCTAAATGGATGTTGGAAGCACGTGTGATGGCAGTTGGCAAAAAAAATTGGTGGATCCAGAGTTGAACAGCAAAAAGAAAAATTGCTGGGCTGGGAAATGATAGGGAAGGGGAATGGCACCAATTGGATAGATCTTTCATAGAGTTACCCCAGGCACGATGGACCAAATGGCCACCTTCTGTGCAGTAAGATTCTACGGTTGTACATCCCAAAAGAAACTGTTGGACTTCACCAAATGTAATGCTTTATTGTCTTATTAAAGAGTTATCTCACATTCTATATTTCTGCAGTATAATTACTCTTTCAATATTTCACTTCAGGGAAGGGAAAAATCAGTATGAGAGAGCGTTTGGTATTTCTCCTCAGGAGCTATTTGAAAGTCTCTATCGGTAAGTTCCTAAAACATTCTGTGCAGCTCTTCAAACTCCTTAACAACCACAATTCAACTGGGCAAAAGGAAAAAAAGCTGAACTATCTGTTAACAGAATGTGAAATAACTTTGCTGTCTCTTTCCTGCACTGTGCATATGTCTTTGATCTGCCCTGAAATTAGAGTTTTCCATGAATTAACTGCATGCTCTTTTAGATCAGATAGAGTCATAGAGATGTACAGCATGGAAACAGACCCTTCAGTCCAACCTGTCCATGCTGACCAGATATCCCAACTCAATCTAGTCCCACCTGCCAGCACCTGGCCCATATCCCTCCAAACCCTTCCTATTCATATACCCATCCAAATGCCTCTTAAATGTTGCAATTGTACCAGCCTCCACCACTTCTTCCGGCAGCTCATTCCATACACATACCACCCTCTGCGAGAAAACATTGCCCCTTAGGTCTCTTTTATATCTTTCCCCTCTCATCCTAAACCTATGGCCTCTTGTTCTGGACTCCCCGACCCCAGGGAAACACTTTGCCTAGTTATCTTATCCATGCCCCTCATTATTTTGTAAACCTCTATAAGGTCACCCCTCAACTTCCGACGCTCCTGGGAAAACAGCCCCAGCCTGTTCAGCCTGTCCCTGTAGCTCAAATCCTCCAACCCTGGCAACATCCTTATAAATAGTTTCTGAACCCTTTCAAGTTTCACAACATCTTTCCAGTAGGAAGGAGACCAGAATTGCACACAATATTCCAACAGTGGCCTAACCAATGTCCTGTACAGCCGCAACATGACCTCCCAACTCCTGTACTCAATACTCTGACCAATAAAGGAAAGCAGACCAAACGCCTTCTTCACTATCCAATCTACATGCGACTCCACTTTCAAGGAGATATGAACCTGCACTCCAAGGTCTCTTTGTTCAGCAACACTCCCTAGGATCTTACCATTAAGTGTATAAGTCCTGCTAAGATTTGCTTTCCTAAAATGCAGCACCTCACATTTATCTGAATTAAACTTCAGCTGCCACTTCTCAGCCCATTGGCCCATCTGATCCAGATCCTGTTGTAATCTGAGGTAATCCTCTTCGCTGTCCACTACACCTCCAATTTTGGTGTCTTCTGCAAACATACTAACTGTACCTCTTATGCTCGCATCCAAATCATTTATGTAAATGACAAAAAGTAGAGGACCCAGCACGATCCTTGTAGCACTCCACAGGTCACAGGCCTCCAGTTTGAAAAACAACCCTCCACCATCACCCTCCGTCTTCTACCTTTGAGCCAGTTCTGTATCCAAATGGCTAGTTCTCCCTGTATTCCTTGAGATCTAACCTTGCTAATCAGTCTCCCTTGGGGAACCTTGTCAAATGCCTTACTGAAGTCCATATAGATCACATCTACTGCTCTGCCCTCATCAATCCTCTTTGTTACTTCTTCAAAAAACTCAATCAAGTTTGTGAGACATGATTTCCCATGCACAAAGCCATATTGACTATCCCTAATCAGTCCTTGCCTTTCCAAATACGTGTACATCCTGTCCCTCAGGATTCCCTCCAACAACTTGCCCACCACTGAGGTCAGGCTCACCAATCTATAGTTCCCTGGCTTGTCTTTACCGCCCTTCTTAAACAGTGGCACCACATTTGCCAACCTCCAGTCTTCCGGCACCTCACCCATGACTATTAATGGTACAAATATCTCAGCAAGAGGCCCATCAATCACTTCTCTGGCTTCCCACAGAGTTCTTGGGTACACCTGATCAGGTACAGGGGATTTATCCACCTTTAACCATTTCAAGACATCCAGCACTTCCTCCTCTGTATTCTGGACATTTTGCAAAATGTTACCATCTATTTCCCTACAGTCTATATCTTCCATATCCTTTCCCACAGTAAATACTGATGCAAAATATTCATTTAGTATCTCCCCCATTTTCAGCGGCTCCACATAAAGACCACCTTGCTGATCTTTGTGGAGCCCTATTCTTTCCCTAGTTACCCTTTTGTCCTTAATATATTTGTAAAAACCCTTTGGATTTTCCTTAATCTTTGGAACTGATCTCACATAATGTTAAGTTTCTTGAAATCTGTGAAATCTTGAGTGGATCAACATAAGAAAAAGCATAAAAAACAGAAACAGGTGTAGATTACATAGTTCTCCATGCAATATGGTCATAGCTAATCCACAGTTTCAAATCCATTTTACTGCCTGCTCCACATATTCCTGGTTCTCCAAGCAATCAAACTGCCATCTATCCCACCATTGAAGGTAATCAATGATGGGGCATTTATAAACCCCTGGGGATTTCAAACGTAAGTGAATAAATCTGTCCCCATTATAGTCCTAAGTAATATACATCTTATCCTGACACTGTAATGGGTGTTTCAGATCTGATTCAATACCTATCTTGTCAAATCCTTCAGAGTTTTGTAAGGGAACGGGGCAAAAGCAGGGGCCTGAGTTGGATGATAAGCTGTGATCATATTGTCATCTATGACACTTCTGAAGCCCACAATATTGCCCTCACTTTAGCACTTCAAAAGCTTAAAGAAAGTTGCTGTTGATTCTCAAGTCAACTATTAATGAAGCTCTATCCTAATCTATAATTGCCAAGGCATTTTTTCAGAACATCAAAACTAGGAACAGGGGTAGACAATTCAGCCCCTTGAGTCTGCTCATATTTGATATGATCATGGATTGATCTCATCTCAGCCTCAACTCCACTTTGCTGCCTGTGCCCCACAATCCTTTAGCCTGTAGTGAATCAAAACGCCTGTCCGTCTCCTCCTTAAATTTGCTTAATGCCTCACCAAAACATACTTTGGGGTCATGGATCCCACAGTTCCTACTCATCTGTTTTATTCTGCCACTCCTTCGTCTAAAAGTATGGCATCTCATTCTACATTAATCCACAAGAGGAAACATCCTCTCCATGTCTACTTTGTCAATCCTCTTTAGCATCTTTTGAACACAATTAGATCTCCTTTCATTTTTCTAAACTCCAAAGAATATAAGCCTAAACTGCTCAAGCTTTCTTAGAAAGACAAGCTTCTCATCTCTGGAATCGATCTCGTGAACCTTCTCTGAACTGACTTTATTGCAGCTACATCCCTCTAATGTAAGGGGATTAAAATTCTACACAATACCCCATGTGTGATCAAACTAATACCTTGGACAGTTATAGCAACACTTCCCTACTTTTATGTTCTATTCTTTTAGCAATAAATGGCCAAATTCCATTTGCCTTCTGTAGCGATTGTAATGAGGTCAGCCAAGTGGACTTTGTTGAATACGAGTTCCAATGGTCCAATCAGGTAGACCTGGCTGACAGATAGAAACAGGAGTGATACAAACAAACAGAGGTTCTGTTCCCTCCGAGGAAGCTGAATCAGTGTCAAGGTGACTTGATGATGGGATACCGGCCTCTGTTGACTTATTTCACCTTCCTTACGGCCAGCTGTATCTGCATACTAGTTTTCTGCGATTCATGCATGAAATATTTCAGCACAGGCTTGGAGGGCTGAAGGGCCTGTTTTTCTTTGCTTTTGTAAACTTTTAGATCCCTCTACACCAAAGTACTCTGACATTTCTCTCTATTTCAATCATAAATTGCTTTTCTCTTCTCTGTTAAAATAACAGAGAGGAAGAATACTCCATAATTCAGTCATACATGTTCACACTGATGGTGCAGAGTTGTGTCAACACACTAACATTGTGATGCCATAGATCCGAGGAGGAAATGCTAAAGTTCATGCAGCTGATGAATTCAATTTGGAATATTTGTGGAAAAGCTGTGGTCATGGCCTTTGATCTTTCGATTTTTACTAACATCATTGATCTTGGTGGTAAGTTTCTTTTTCAAAATCCTCTCTTTCAAGAACTTTACAACGTTTGATATTTTTATGTTTAGTTAGTTTCTTTCTCTTTTTTACTGTCCGCAAGCAAACTTATCATGGAGATTTGATTCTTGGTTAGTCCAGTCTATGACCTGCTATTGAGATTGTTTTGGTTTTCTCTCATCATCTTCTCACTTAATATGTTAATATTAACATGCTTTAAAATATGAGGTGAATGTTATACATTTCACAGAGAATTTTACAGAGGGCTCACTGGCCTACATACGCTCCCACTCCAGTTCCGTCCTCATCCCTCCCTACCTCTGTGATGGTTTCTAAGGTCACCTCACTCCCCCCAATTCTGGAAATATGTCCACCCAACAGCTACCTCAACAGGTCATGTCAGAAGCAGCACCAAGCATACTTTAACCCAGGATTATTGCATGCCAAAACAGTAAAAACAACATGCGATGTATTGAACTAAATGATCCCACAATCAATGGATTGGATCTGGGCTCCACAGTTCTACGGTATCCAGTCGTGAATGGTGAACAGTGAACAGGTTCACTGGAGGAAGAGGAAGCTTCAATGATCCCTGTGCTGACTGAGGCGGGGGTGGGGGGGTGGTGGTGTTGGTGTTGGGTGGGGGTGAGCAGTGGGAGCACAGCACATCAGTGCAAAAGATAAAGCTGTGGTTAAATAAAATGAATAACAGGAAAATCAGAAATTGTTGGAGGAACTTAGCATATCTGGCAGCATCTGTGGAGAGAAAACAGAGTTAGAGTTTCCAATAACCCTTATTCAAGGCTAAAGCATTTGCATCCACTTTCAGCCAGAAGTACTGAGTGGATGATCCATCTCTGCCTCCTACTGAAATCTCCAGTATCACAGAAGCCAGTTTTCAGCCAATTTGATTCACTCCATGTGATATTGAAAAACAGCTTATAGGCACTGGATGCTGTAAAGGCTATGGGCCCCAGTCCTAATCTGGTTAGAGTACTGAAGACTTGTGCCAGAACTAGCTGCTCCCCTGTCTAAGCTCTGTAGCCACAGTATCTACCTAGCTGGTTCTTTTCAGTTTCTGGTCGATGGTGCCACCAAGGATGTTGATTGTGGGGGCTTCAGTGATGGTAATGCCATTGAATGACAAGGGGTGGTGGTTGGATTATCTCTTGTTGGAGGTGGTCATTGCCTGGCATTTGTGTGGCACAAATGCCACTTGTCACTTATCCGCTTGGGCCTGGACATTGTCCAGTTCGTGCTGCATTTGAGCACGTGGGCTGCCCTAGTGGCTGAGAAGTCACAAATAGTGTTGAGCATTGTGCAATCATCAACTAGCATTTCCACAAGTGACCTTATAATGGAGAGAAGGAGAGAAGCAGCTGAAGATGGTTGGGCTTTGGACATTACCCTGAGGAACTCCTGCCAGGATGTCCTGTGGCTGAGATGCCTGACCTCCAGCAAACACAACCTTCTTCCTTTGTGCTATGTATAACTCCAGCCAGTGGAGAGAGATTTCCTCTAATTCTGCTTAACAATGTAGTGATAAACCTGCCATTCATGACCTTGATATAACTTTATTTATATAATTGCTACATCCAGGGTCCAAATGTAGTGATGAAAAGAAACCTATAAAACGATACCAATGTTTATTTCAAAGGGGTAATGTTTGGATGGTTTTATTCTTTTCTGGATTAGTGGTGCTGGAAAAGCACAGCAGTTCAGGCAGCATCCGAGGAGCAGGAAAATCGACGTTTTGGGCAAAAGCCTTTACCTAGTTGGTTTTATTCTTTTTCTATTTTGCAGGATGTACTGGTGCAATAGCCAAGGAATGCAACTCTGCATATCCACAGTCAAAGGTAACTATCTATGACCTTCCCAAAGTCCTCGAAATGACAAGAAAACACTTTGTGCCCCCAGATGAAAGGCGGATTGCATTTCATGAAGGTACATACAACCATAGGAATTGCTCGATGGTAATTTTTAGATTACACTGTTTACGCATTTCATGATGTCCATGATGTAGTGACAATGGAGTTTTTGTCTCACTGTTGCTAACAGATTTTAATCATAGTCCAAAACAGACCCAGACATGAGGTGAGATAACACACCAATGGGGGAACTTTGGGAACCCTGGGCTGAATCTCAGGGAATTGGGAGGGGTGTGAAAGGCTTGCCTACTCTTCAAAGCCTTTAACAAAGACCCCGTGCCGATTTTGAAAACAACCTTAAGCAGGTAATGGTTGAACTTCTGCAACTCAGGAATGGGAAATCAAGAGTTGCTAGCTAACCTCATTGACCACCAATTGAGTAGTCTCAGCAGTGCCAGAACTCAGTAGTGGCAGCTGCTGGGAACTACAGGCAGTCTCATGAAGAACACAGATACCTGACTGGGCATTTTGATAGGGAAAGGATTGAGGATCCTGGTGGGAGGATAAGGATGAAGTTTGAGATTACGTTACAGCATTCCATACAGAATGTGAATCCTGTTCCACTAAGGACATCTTCCCCTTCCCACCCCTCTTTGCCTTACGAAGGACTGTTCCCTTCGTAAATCCTTGGTTTGCGCCATTCTCCCCATCAAACCCCTCACAATCCCAGGTACTTTCCCCACAACCATAAAAGATGCAAAACCTGATGGCACACCACCCCCTCACCTCCACCCAAGCCCCACACAGTCTTTCCAGGTGAGACAGAGGTTCGCCTGCCTCTCCTCCAACCTAGTTTACTGTATCCGGTGCTCCCGATGTGGTCTTCTCTATATCAGGGAGACTAAATGTAAACGAATAGAATGTTTCACTGAGCATCTCAGCCGGGCCCACAGGGGCCAACCTGACCTTCCAGTCACTGCCCATTTTAATTCCCCTTCCCACTCCCTTTCTAACATGACCATCCCTGGCCTCCGCCACTGCGACAACTAATCAAATCGCAAGTTGGAGGAACAATATCTCATCTTCCTCCTGAGCAGCCTAAAGCCCAGCGGATGCAACATTTCAAATAACGTCCCTTCCCAGCCCTTCCCTTCCATTCCTCTGATCAACCATTCCTTCTAGCCACTAGCCAGATTCATTCCTCCTATTGACCAATCAGGTCGTACCCTCTAACTATGATCACCTATCCCTACTACACCACCCTGCCCCCTCACCACCACTTCCCACCCTCCCCACCACTTTATCTGCAACTCCTCTAACCCCTACCCACAGCCCTGAAGAAGGGTTACACCTGAAACGTTGACTTCTCCACCATCTGATGCTGCCTGGCTTGCTGTGTTTTTCCAGCCTCCTGCCTGTCTACCTAAAGAATCTCAAATCTATCAGCACACTATAACACCTTCTGCTTTTGAAGATTAAAAATCCAAAAATCAGAAGATAAAGGCCATAAGACCATAAGACATAGGACTGGAAGTAAGGCCATTCGGCCCATCGAGTCCACTCCGCCATTTAATCATGGCTGATTGGCATTTCAACTCCACTTACCCGCATTCTCCCCATAGCCCTTAATTCCTTGTGACATCAAGAATTTATTAATCTCTGCCTTGAAGCCATTTAGCGTCCCGGCCTCCACTACACTCTGCGGCAATGAATTCCACAGGCCCACCACTCTCTGGCTGAAGAAATGTCTCCGCATTTCTGTTCTGAATTTACCCCCTCTAATTCTAAGGCTGTGTCTACGGGTCCTAGACTCCTCGTCTAGCGGAAACAATTTCCTAGCGTCCACCCTTTCCAAGCCATGTATTATCTTGTAAGTTTCTATTAGATCTCCCCTTAATCTTCTAAACTCCAATGAATACAATCCCAGGATCCTCAGCCGTTCCTCGTATGTCACACCTACCATTCCAGGGATCATCCGTGTGAATCTCCGCTGGACACGCTCCAGTGCCAGTATGTCCTTCCTGAGGTGTGGGGACCAAAACTGGACACAATACTCCAAATGGGGCCTAACAAGAGCTTTATAAAGGCTCAGTAGCACATCGCTGTTTTTATATTCCAACCCTCTTGAGATAAATGACAACATTGCATTCGCTTTCTTAATCATGGATTCAACCTGCATGTTTACCTTTAGAGAATCCTCGACTAGCACTCCCAGATTCCTTTGTACTTTGGCTTTATGAATTTTCTCACCGTTTAGAAAGTAGTCCATAAAAATCCAAGTCTCCAACATTTTGAAAGATCTTGTGCACTTCCACATTGTGTTTTGTTATGGACCAGACTGGACCACCTCAAAATCTATTAAGAAGGTCACCGAGACACTAACATTTTCTTATTTCAAAGGAAATATGAAGTGCTGTGTTCCAAATGCAATTTGATTGGTCAAACTACTCAATGTTTAAGCAAAACACAATTTAATTCAAGCACTATTGTTAAAATTCAACAAAAGAATGAAGAGCTATAAAACTTAACAGGCTAATAGAACAATACCCATTACTAATTAACTGTTCCAAGCTAGTAACATCCCATAAACACAGCCTTGGCAAAAAGGCAAATTTAGAAAAATGGTTTTCCTATCCAGGAGGAAAGAAAACCCAAAAGACAATTCTGAGAGTGAGTGTAGCAGCTGGGAGAGATACTCTGCCTTTCAACACTTCTGAACCCTCAGCAACAACTGCTGAAAGCTGACTAAATATCCTGGAACTGTGAAAGCTTGACAACACCCAATCGCTGCTTCTATTGTTCCAACTATTAAAAAGACCCCAAGGCCTCAAAAGTTGTATTTCTTCTCATAGACTGCTCGGCATCTGTCCTCCAATCTACCCCTCTAAAAGAAAGCCACAGCATCGTCACAATTTCAGTTCTTCAATTGTGATTAAATAAAGGACTCCATCTGGAAGTGTCTTTTTAATTTCCATGGGCTGTGAATTCATCCTTGATCATTTTGAGCTGAAATTGCAGAGGGCAGTTAATAGGCAACCACATTGGTGTGTCTTTGGTGTCAACTAATCAAGAATTGGTAAGTATGGCAGATTTCCTTCCCTAAAAGGGCTTGAATGAACCAGATGGGTTTTTATAACAATCGATGGTCGTTGTCATGGTTACCATGACTGAAACGAGTGTTTACTCCAAACTTGTTAGTTTATTTCCACTGGCCGCTTTGATGAGAATTGAACCGATGTCTCCTGACTCTGGTTTATTAGTAACCTACTGACATTATCAAAATGGCGCTGTCTCTCCCTTGGTACAGTCGCAAACGTTGATCCATTCCCTGCACCCATCCCTTGTTATGAAGTCTACATTTTAACAAGTACCTGCAACATAAACATCAAGTCATGTTGCTACTGGGTCTTTGTATTAATCATTCAGTGGCCTGCAAGTTCATCAATTTGTATCGATCGGCGGGAGGTTATGAACAAATTGCCTTCCTCTATATTTTCTGATCTCCTAGTATGCTACTTTTAATTCAGTAAAATATGGAATATGTGTAGTAATGGTAATATTTTGGACAAACGTGGCATTGGTTTTGGACCTAACCATCCTGGAAACTAGGCACTTTGGCAGTTAGTATTGACCAGCTACTTTACTCACCTATTGTCCCATCTGGTTCACAACCTCTTCCAGTGTAGTTCAATCTCTTGAGTAAATGACACTTCCACCTGCCTGGAGCTGCAGGACGCCCTGAATTTAGAACATTTAGACCTTCCTGCTCTGTATTAACTCCCCAGTTTCAAGCCATGAGATGCCCCCGCTCCCCCCCCCCCCCCCCAATTCTGTCTCCAGCAACTTCCTGCATGTATCTGAATATCACAACGTAGCATTTCTCAGTACAGTTCTCAGATCAATGTCAGCTTGGATGTTCCAAGTGCTTAAACATTATTTTCTCCCTCACTTCATTCAGATTTACAAACCAAACTCAATCTCTGGATATGGGCATCAGTGGCAAGATACGAATTTATTGACCTTTACAAACTTCCCTAAAAGAAATATCCAGAGGGAAAAATTCAGTTTTTAAAAAAGTCCAGAAAATTTCAGAAATGAATGTACTGATCATACTTTTTTCTTTGGAGCATGGGGAGTTGAGGGTTGACCTGATAGAGGTTTATAAAATCATGAGGGGTATAGATAACATTAATGTTAGGTGTCTTTCCCACAGGTGGGGGATTTCAAGACAAGGGAGTACATTTTTAAACGGAGAGGAGAAAGATTTATAAAAGACATGAAAAGCTAATATTTTACACAGAGGGTTGTTCCCGTGTGGAATGAACTTCCTGAGGAAGTGATGGATATGATTATCATTACAATGTTTAAAAGGCATTTGGATAAATGAATGAATAGGAAAGGTTTGAAGGGATATGGGCCAGAAGGTAGGAGGGACTAGTTTACTTTTGGGATTATGATCAGCATGGACTGGTTGGGTTGAAGGGTCTATTTCCGTGCTGTATGACTCCAAGAGATTTACAACATTTCATAGGCCACAAATCCATCGACTACTGAACAGCTTCTAGAATATTACAAAATGGTGAATATGGGTACAGTTAGAATGTTTAAAAAGCATTTAGATAAGTATGTGAATAAGAAATGTTTGGAGTGATCTGAACTAAGTGCAGCTGGGTGGGACTAGTTTAGTCTGGGATTATAGTCAGCAAGGACCGGTTGAACCGAAGGGTGTGTTTTTGTGTTGTATGACTCCATGACTCTTCATTTTGAAGTATAAAAGACAAGCTGAATCGTATGTCCCATTCACCAGTTTTACTGGCTTTTCCTTCTGGGAAGCTAGTTTCCCTTTTAATGCAAAAATCTTTGTCAGGAAGCATCCTCTTGAATTGCCAATGGAAATGATTAGGGGAAAGTAGTTTCTTCTCAATCTCTCCCCTCATCTGAGGTATGGTGGCCCTCAGGTTAAATCATCACCAGGCTAATGAGAGAGCACCCTTATGATCTGGTAAGAGCATGGTGACATAATAGAGTCTAACTTGAGACTTCCTTGTGTTACAGCAGCATATGATTGTGTAGCTGGACTTGACTAATGAACCTACAACAAAATTTCAAAGCCACATCATAGCAGCTCAGGAGTTTCAATTCAGTTACTGAGAAAACAAATGGCACCGTTCCAATATAGTCGACCTCTGAAATGGTGGAGCAAACCACTCAAAGGTGATCAAGAGCTTCAAGTTCCTGGAAGTAAATATCACCAACAATCCATCGTGGTCCATCCATGTCAATGCTACAGTCAAGAAAGCACACCAGTGCCTTTACTTCCTCAAGAGACTAAGGACATTCGACAGGTCCACAATGACTCTTAACAATTTTTATAGATGCACCACAGAAAGTATCCTATCCAGACGCATCACAGCTTGGGGTGGCAACTGCTCTGCTCAAGATCGCAAGAAATTACAGAATTGTGAACGCAGCCAGTCCATCACGAAAACCAGTCTTGACTCCGTCAACACTTCCCACTGCCTCAGGGAAGCAGCCAACACCATCAAAGACCCCTCCCACCCCGGTTATGCTCTCTTCCATCAGGCAAAAGTTTGAAAACACGTATCAACTGATTCAAGAGCAGCTTCTTCCCTGCTGTTGTCAGACTTTTGAACAGACCTCTCATATTAAATTTAATATTTCTCTGCACCCACTGTGTAACAATAACAGTGTATTCTGCATTCTGTTCTCTTGCCCTGATGTATTTATGTAAGGTATAATTTGACTGGTTAGCATGCAAAGTGGCAGCAAGGTGACTCAGTGGTTAGCACTGTTGCCTCACAGTGTCAGGGATCTGGGTTCGATTCCAGCCTCAGGCAACTGTCTGTGGTGGAGTTTGCAAATTCTCACCGTGTCTGTGTGGGTCTCCTCCAGGTGCTCTGGTTTCCTTCCACAGCCCAAAGATGTGCAGGTTAGGGTGAATTGGCTATGCTAAATTGCCCATAGTGTTCCGGCATGTGTAGGTTAAGTGCACTAGTCAGGGGTAAATGCAGGGGAATGGATCTGGGTGGGTTATTCTTCAAAGGGTCGGTGTAGATTTGTTGGACCAAATAGCCTGCTTCCACATTGTAGGGATTCTATGAAAAGACTACTTTTCACTGTATCTCAGTACATATGACAATTAAGTTAAATCAAATCAGTTATAATCAAGATAGTGACTTGTTATCAATTTATCAAGGACGATTGGAAATGGGTAAGCATCAGTGAATTAAAGAAAGGAAGACAGATCATTGTAATAGCTGTATTTATTTTTTTTCTAAAGGGCATCTATGGCAGTATACTGTCGTCCTAATATTACACCCTTTTCAAATACAGGAGACTTCTTCAAAGATCCTATCCCTGATGCTGACCTCTACATTCTTGCGAGAATAATTCATGACTGGACTGAGGACAAATGCCTGAAGCTTCTCAGCAGGGTTAACAAAGCTTGTAAACCAGGTAGGTCTACTCAGAACAATGCAGAACATTAAAGGGCACTTGAGTCTATTCAGCAGAAAGCATGACCTTGCACATCTTCGATTTTTCAAGATATGGAGGTGCCGGTGTTGGACTGGGGTGAACAAAATTAAAAATCACACAACACCAGGTTTTGGTCCAACAGTTTTATTTGGAACTAAAAACTTTCGGAGCGCTGCTGTTTTGTCAGGTAGCCATTGGGGCAGGTTCATAGGACACAGAATTTATAGTAAAAGATCTTCTGTGTCCTATGATCCTGCCCTAATAGCTATTGACGAAGGAGCAGTTTTCCAAAAGTTTGTATTTCCAAATAAACCTGTTGGACTATAACCTGGGGTTATGTGATTTTTAACTTTGATTTTTCAACTGAATACAAAAAAAACGGTGCTCATTTGATGAACTTTTGGGAGCAAGTGTTTGAACTGCTGAAAACTATCACACAAACAACATCCTGGACGTGATCATTGACCAGAAATTGAACTGGACTCACCATATAATTACAGGAGCAGGTCAGAGGCTGGGTGAATCTCAGTGGGTAACTCAATTCCTGACTCCCCGAAGCCCATCCGCCATCTACAGTTCACAGGTAATGAGTTTGATGGAAAGATCTCCATTTGCCTGGATGAGTGCAGCTCCAATAACACTCAAGAAATTCAATACTATCCAAGACACTATCACACCATTGGGTGACTGTCTGTGTGGAGTTTGCACATTCTCCCTGTATCTGCAGGGGTTTCCTCCAGGTGCTGCGGTCTCCTCCTGCTGTCCAAAGATTTGCAGGTTAGGTGGATGGACCATGGAAAATGCAGTGTTACAGGGTAGGGGTCCGTCTGAGTGGGCTGCTCTTTGGAGGGTTGGGGTGAATTCGATGGGCTGACTGGCCTGCATCCACATTGTAGGGATTCTGTGATTCTATGATTCTGCAAAGTAATCCATCTAACATATTCAATATTCACTCCTTCCACCATCAGTGTATAGTATCAGCCATGCGTACCATCTACAAGAATCATGTAGTAACCCACCAATGCTCCCTAAACAGCACCTTCCAAATATGTGAACTCCACTGTCTAGAAAGACAAGGGCAGCAGCTAGACACATGGGAACACCATCACCTGCAAGTTCCCCTCCAAGCTGCTCACCATCCTGACTTGGAAATATATTGCTGTTGCTTCAGAGTCACTGGGTAAAAATCCTGGAATTTCCAGCTTCGCAAAATACAGTACGTGGACTGCGGCGGTTCAAGGAGGTAGGTCACCAGCACCTTCTCAAGGGCAACTAGAAATGCTGGGTCAGCCAGCAATGCCCACGTGCTGTGAATGAATAAGAGAAAAGATACACAAGTTTCCATTCCTGTAGTGAATGCTCAGGCTGAAAATCCAAGCAGGAGAATATTGGCAGGTGCAAGAGGGCTCTTTACCAATTGCACTGGAGAAAAGGATTTCTTTTCAAAAGGATGCATTAATTTTTGCGATTTATATCTCTCTGAATTAGGCAGTGGAGTATTGCTGATTGAAGCATTGCTAAATGAGGACCGGAGTGGCCCTGTCACTGCCCAACTGTACTCTCTGAATATGTTGGTACAGACCGAAGGGAAAGAACGAATGGCCTCTGAGTACATCAGCCTTCTGGAATCAGCAGGATTTAAGGATGTGCAAGTGCAAAGGACAGGGAAAATTTACGATGTGATCCTAGGGAGGAAGTAAACTAACATGTCTAATTTTCATCCTAAATTGATTTCACTCTGGTTAAAGCAAAATGTGTAAATGTTCAACAGGAAGAGAGGCTATTTTCTCCAAGATTCCATCCTTTATGCTGTAAAACGTACCTCTCTATTCATGTATACCAGCTAATATAAGGGTCATAATTTCGCAGTTGACATCTTTGTAAAGATATTTGTTGGTTCCTTCCACTCCACGGGTTTATTTCCATTGGAAACCCATCTGTTCTCACTCACGTCACTGTGGTTATGTTACGGATAGGGAGTAGCTCTGCATTGCCAACTGTGACAATTCTGTGGCTTTGGAGGTTACATTTTCCTAGTTTCTTTTAAAAAGAAGTTGTATGGCACAGGGTTCGAGCAGTTGGGGTAATGTTAACAGCATGGAGGATTTAGCTTTTTTTGTCACAACCTGAACGGTTGTGGCCAGATCCAGATTCCTTTGGTATTTTTGGTATTTTGCAGTAGCATCAGCAGCTATTGGGGTCTTAACAGAGTTGGAAGCTTCAGTGAATGTCTCCTGGCTACTATTATCTGAATGTTCTCTTGATGTTTTTCTCTCCTGTGTCTGAATTTTCCTTTTTGCCAAGGGGTGTGTTTATGGGATGTTACTCTAGTGAAACAGTTAATTAGTAATAGTTACTGTATCTCTTATTCTGTTTGGTTTTCCAATAGAGTTAAGTTATTCTAAATTCCTCTTTCCTTTTTTGTATTTTAACTGTAATGTTTAAATAAATGGTTTTTTGCTTAACGTCGAGTAGTTTGATCAGTCAAATTGCATCTGGATCAGACACTTACTTTTGTCTTTAAAATCAGAAAATGTTAGGGTCTAGGCTATCATCTTAAAATAGTTGGAGAGGGTCTGATCTGTTTCATAACACAATGGCCATTGACATCGAGATTCACTATCGCAATCCAAGAATAAGTCTGAAAGACTTTGGAGTGCTAGGTCAGCTTCAAACTCTTTCCCTGCTTCATCACCAGGCCATGAAGTTGCTACCTGGAAGTTGGAATAATGGTCAGAGTTTAATGCCCTCCCTCAGTCGTTCTCGGCCTTTCCAAGGGTGCGAAGCTGCCAATAGTCCCATTCACATTGTCTGCACTGGAAGGGTTAACCTCTGATTGACCAACTGCACTTGGTGGAGGAATAGGGGATGGGATTCCCACTGGGTGTCTTTGTTCCCAAGGAAGGCCCATCCTTGGCCACTTAAGTCCCCAAGAGGCAACCAGCTGGTCTTCCCTAAAAGAGACAATGTAGTACTCCTAGTAGGCAAGATTCCCATTGCCTTGATTCAATGCTACCTGACGGTGGTGATTTCACAAGATCTTAAAAGACATTTGGATAAATACATGAATAGGAAAGGTTTGAAAGGATATGGGTCAAATGCAGGAAAGTTGGATTAGTTTGGTTTGGGAACATGGTCCGTATGGACCAGTTGGACCAAAGTTTCCATGCTTCATGATTCTATAGCCTATCTGGTGACTTTGATCAATTTTTACTAATTAATTAAAGAGTTAAGAGGCTAATAATACCATTTAATGATACCTCAATCAGTTTATATAATTGATTGCTTCTGAAGGGCAGTGGCTGTTAGATGTCAGCCATGGTTCAATGGTTCCCATTTCACCTTCTTCATTTGATCTTGGGTTCAAGTCTCACTCCAGACACCTGAGCATAAAATGTAGATGAACATTCCCCATCGTGCAACCCAGCAGAATGGTGAGCTGGAAAACAAAAAATATTTCATCATCATATCAACTCAGAAATTAAAAAAGATAACACTTAGCATTGGTATAATAGTTGCTTCAGTTTAAAATAAATTGTCTAAAATAATGGAAGCAGGAATAGGCATTGGGAAACATTTCCTTTTTATAAGACCATAAAACAAAGGAGCAGAAATTAGGCCATTCTGCCTATCGAGTCTGCTTCGCCATTCAATCATGGCTGATAGGTTTCTCAACCTCATTCTCCCACTTTCTCCCTGTAACTCTTGATCCCCTTGATACTCAAGAGCCTATCTATCTCAGTCTTAAATATACTCAATGACCTGGCCTTCACAGAAGGCTGTGGCAGTGAATTCCTCAGATTCATCACTCTCTGGCTGAAGAAGTTTCTCCTTATCTCCATTCTAAAGGGTCTTCCCTTTACTCTAAGGCTATGCCCTCAGGTCCTAGTCTCTCCTACCAAGGGAAACATCTTCCCAACATCAACTCTGTCCAGGCCATTCTTTATGTTTTAATCAGATCCCCCCTCATACTTCTAAACTCCATCGAACATAAACCCAAAGCCCTCAAATGTTCCTCATATGTTAAGCTTTTCATTCCTGGGACCAGTCTCGTGAACCTCCTCTGAATACACTACAGGGCCAGTACATCCTTCCTGAGATACGGGGCCCAAAACTGCACACAATACTCCAAATACTGACCATAGCCTTATAAAGCCTCAGAAGTACATCCCTGCTTTTATATTTAAGTCCTCTCAAAATAAATGTCATCATTGCATTTTCTTTCTGAGCTACTGACTTAACCTGCGAGTTTACCTTGAGAGAACCCTGGACTAGAACTCCCAAGTCTCTTTGCACTTCAGACTTCTGAGACTCCTCCCCATTTAGAAAACAGTCTATGCCTCTATTCTTCTTACAGTCATGCATGATCTCACACTTTTTCACATTTTACTCCATCTGCCACTTCTTTGCCCACTCTCCTAACCTGTCCAAATCCTCTGCAGCCTCCCCGTCTCCTCAATGACACCTGACTGTCTATCTATCATTGTATCATCTGCAAACTTAGCCAGAATGCCCTCAGTTCTTTCATCTAGATCATTACTGTATAAAGTGAAACGTTGTAGTCCCAACACTGAGTCTTGTGGAACACCACTTGTCACTGGCTGCCATCCTGAGAAGGACTCATTTATCCCAAATCTCTGCTTTTTGCCAGACAGCCAAACTTCTATCCATACTAGCATCTTACCTCTGACACTATGGGCCCTTATCTAACTCAGTAGCCTCCTGTGCAGTACCTTGACATAGGCCTTCTTGAAGTCCAGACAGATAACATCCTTTGGCTTTCTTTGGTCTAATATGTTCATTACTTCCTCAAAGAATTCTAGGAGATTTGTCAGGCATGACCTCTCCTTGATGTGGCCATGCTGACTTTGCCCTATTTTACCATACACTTTCAAGTATTTAGAAATCTCATCTTTCACAATGGATTCCAGGAACTTACCTATGACTGAGGTTTGGCTAATCTGTCTGTAATTTTCCATCTTTTGCCTGACTCAACTTTTTAAACAGGAGTGTCACGTTAGCGATTTTCCAGTCGTCTGGGACTATCCCTGATTCCAGTGATTCCTGAAGGATCACCACTACTGCCTTTGCTACCTCTTCAGCTATCACCCTTAAAACTCTGGGGTGTCGTCCACCTGATCCAGATGATTTATCCACCTTCAGATTTTCTAACACCATCTCCTTGGTGATGGCCACCATACTCACTTTGCGTCCCCTCCACGACTCTCTTGAATTTTTGGGATATTAGGGATATTACTTATGTCTTCCACTGCAAAGATTGATGCAAAGAAATTATTCAGATCCTCAGACCTTTCTTTGTTCCCCACTACTATCTCTCCAGCATAATTTCTCAGTGGCCCAATGTCCGGTTTTGCCTCTCTTTTGCCCTATATATTTCTAAAGGAACTCTTACACTCTTCCTTTGCATATAATACTGACTAGCTTACCCTCATATTTAATCTTTTCCCTCCTTATTTCTTTTTGTGTAGCCCTCTCTTAGTCTTTGGTAAGCTTCCCAATCCTCTGGTTTCCCACTGCCCTTCACCACATTATATGCTTTCTTTTTTATGCTATCCCTGACTTCCCTAGTCAGCCATAGTTGCCTCATCCTCCATGCTTCTTTTTCCTTGGGATGAATCCCTGCTATGTCTTCTTAATTACTCCCAGAAACTCCTGCCATTACTGTTCCACTGTCTTTCCTACTGGGCTCCTCTCCCAGTCAATTCTACCCAGCTCTTCCCTCATGCCTCTGTAGTTGCCTTTATTCGGCGGTAATACTATTACCCCTGATTCTGTCTTCTCCCTCTCAAACTGCAGAGTAAATTCAATCATATTATGATCACTGCCTCCTAAGGGATCCTTCACCCTAAGCTCCCTTAATAAGTCTGCCTCACTGCAAAATATTGCCTGCTCCTAATGAGCTCCCATCACAAGCTGCTCCAAAAAGCTATCTCATAGACATCCACAAATTCTTTTTCTTGCATTCCACTGCCAACCTGATTTTACCTGATTTTCTGGAAGTACCTCAAATAGTAAATCTGAAGCTATATTTTCTTCATAAAGGAAAACTAAGTAATTTGAATGTTAATCCTTTGCTTCCTTCTCGAAATCCACAATGATCCCCCTCCCAATCCACCAAGAACATGCGAGTCCTTGGCTTCCTCACCGTCAAACTCTAGCCACCTGACCCCTGGAGGAAGCATGCCTCATCTTCCACCTTGGGACCCTCCAACCACATGGGATCAATATGGATTTCACCAGTTTCCTCATTTCTCCTCCCCCCACCTTAGCACAAATCCAACCTTCCAACTCAGCACCACCCTCTGGAGCTGTCCTACCTGTCCATTTCCTTTCCCTCCTATCTGCTCCACCCTCATCTCTGACCTAACACCTTCACCCCCACCATCATCCACCCATCGCATTCCCAGCTACCTTCCCGCCCTAGCTCCACACCCCTCCCATTTATCTCTCAGCCACCTTGGAGGACCCTTACATTCCTGATGAAGAGCTTATGCTTGAAACATCGGCTTTCCTGCTCCTTGGATACTGCCTGACCAGCTGTGCTTTTCCAGCGCCATACTCTTTGACTCTGATCTCCAGCATTTGCAGTCCTCACTTTCTCCTTTGCTTCCTTCTGCCATACACTACAATAGGTTTCCTGTAGCAATAGTAGGAATAAGTTAGAATGGAAAACATAATGATCTCAGTATCAAGTGGCTGTCATTAGTTGCATACAAGTCAATATCACTTAATCGTAGCACTGAATAAGTGCTGTTCTACCAACGCTGCTGATTTCCCAGTGAAACACAAAAATGCCTTCTGCTTATTCAGGTGAACATAAAAGATATCACAATGCTATTTGGAAACAACATAAGAACATAATACGTAGGAGTTAGAATAGGTCCCTTGGGCCATCGTTCAATACAATTGTGGGTTATCTTCTCCCACAATGCAATCTTTTGGCCTGGTGCTGTGAGGCATTAAGCCACCGTGCACTTCAAACATGACTACTACCTGTGAAATGGTTTGAGAAATTTTAGGATGGTGATTAAAATCTTTCGCTGTCTCTCAACTAGCCAAACAAAATAACTTGACGAAAGCTTAAATGCCCTTCTTTTGAAGAGCAGAGGAGCCAAGTGTTAAGCAGGAATCTTCAATCCTGAGCTTTACTCCAATAATTTCCTACATGTTTTCAATTATCCTTGTTTAATTACTACTATTTCCACATGATGTGAGTGCCGATGGGAAGGCCAACATTTGAAACCCATCCTTAATTGCCCTTTGACCCATTGGCCATATTGTGGAGTCTCAAGGTTGTATGATACATTGATGTAGAGTTTGGGCTTGGTGTTGGGTTTTGTACACCAGCCGAGGATCAAGATTAACGCTAGCTCATTGGTAATGTCCTAATAAGTGCCCTGGTGAGCCATTTGCCATGGAATTTTAAGGACTGAGTTTGACAGACAGTTGAGATGAGCAAGTTTTGAGAAGATTTGTAGCTCAGTTTGAGGTTCAGGATGGAGGTTTGCTTACTGAGCTGGAAGGTTTGTTTTTTTTAGATTAGATTACTTACAGTGTGGAAACAGGCCCTTCGGCCCAACAAGTCCACACCGCCCCACTGAAGCGTAACCCACCCATACCCCTACATCTGCATCTACCCCTTACCTAACACTACGGGCAATTTAGCATGGCCAATTCACCTGACCTGCACATTTTTTGGATTGTGGGAGGAAACCGGAGCACCCGGAGGAAACCCACGCAGACACAGGGAGAACATGCAAACTCCACACAGTCAGTCGCCTGGGGCGGGAATTGAACCCGGGTCTCTGGCGCTGTGAGGCAGCAGTTCAAACGTTTTGTCACCATACTAGGTAACATCATCAGTGAGCCTCCAGCTGAAACGCTGATGGCATGGTGTACAGTTGAGATGTACAAGTCATTGCTTTGATGCTGCTTCAAACCAACACCACTTCTGGCAAACCTCCAGTCCATTGAAAACTCAGTGCGGTCGCTCCCACTTCTACATCCCATTTCCTGATGAAGGGCTTATGCCCAAAATGTGGACTGTCCCATTCCTCGGAAGCTGCCTGATCTGCTGTGCTTTTCCAGCGCCACACTTTTTGTACTCTGACTCTTCAACATCTGCAGTCCTCACTTTCTCCTGTCTCCCACTTCTAGGCCAGAAGGTCTGTACTCACGTCCCACTTACCATTGAAGTTTGACTGGACAGGTTGACTAAGAATAATTAACTATCTTTTGAAGAGTATGTTTTCTGGCTTGTACTTTCATTGCATCTCTCACGTTGAGCTGTACACACCACTAGAGGGCAAACACAGCCAGAAAACTACATTTTGTCTGTTTCTTACGTGAATTCTCAGGAGCGAGATAAGCCATTAGCAAACCTTTGGGATTATCCTGTTTTCGCACACAACACCCAGCACTTTCGTGGTGTTTTTAAAAACAGTTAAATGTCCCAAAAAATTAATTTGACACAAAACCAGCTGTGGAGATATTCGGAGAGATGAGCAAACATTTGGCCAAAGAGGCAGGTTTTAAGAAATACACACCTTGAGGAGGGAGATCTGAGCAGAATGAAAATTACAGAGGCAATTGCAAAACGAAGGGATTCGACAGGTTAAAGCATGGCTAACAATGCTGGAATAAATAAACTTGGGAATAGCAGGAGTCAAGAATTGGAGGGCTACACATAACTCAAAGTGTTTTACTCCTGATTTGGAGATGCCGGTGTTGGACTACAGTGTTACTCCTGGAGGAGGTTATTGGGAGAGAGGGGGACGTAGTCATGGAAAGATAGGCTCCTACGAGGTTAAAGGGTGAATGGGATTGGGTGTGAGTCATGGGCAGCAAGTTTTAGATGAGCTTAGGTTTCCAGAGGGCGGAAAATATGTGGAAAGCCAGGAGAGTAGGGGCAAAAGTCAAGAGTGTGGTGCTGGAAAAACACAGAAGGTGAGGCAGCATTCAAGGAGCAAGAGCCTTTCATCAGATGTAAGAGTGACTTGGGGCAGGTTCCTTCCCTTATGGACACTAATGAACCAGATGGGGGACTCCCCCCTACAATAGATTCATGATTATCATGAGACTCTCAATTCCAGATTTTTTATTGAATTCAAATTCCACATCTGCTGTGGTGGGATTTGAACCCATGTCCTCAAACATTAGCTGGGTTCCTAGATTAACAGTGTTGAAAGTGTGGTGCTGGAAAAGCACAGCAGGTCAGGCATCAGCCGAGGAGGAGGAGAATTGACGTTTCGGGCATAAACCCTGATGAAGGGCTCATGCCCGAAATATTGATTCTCCTGCTCCTCAGATGCTGCCTGAGCTGCTGAGCTTTTCCAGCACCACACTCTCGATTCTGATCTCCAGCATCTACAGTCCTCACTTTCTCCGAGTATAGGCAAAAGACAGGGATGGACATATCAGCAGAGAAGGCGAGCTGAGGCAAGAATGAAAAATTAATCTCCACAATTCTGCTGTGGCCAAGTCAACTAGGAAGGAAGTTCACAGTGGCTCAATGGTCAGCACTACTGCCTCGCAGCAGCAGAGACCTGGGTTCAATTCTAGCATCGGATGACTGTCTGTGTGGAGGTTGCACATTCTCCCTGTGTCTGCGTGGGTTTGCTCCGGTTTCCTCCCACAATCGAAAGATGTGCAGGTTAAGTGAATTGGCCATGCTAAATTGCCCACAGTGTTCAAGGGTGAGTAGGTCAGGTGCATTAGTCAGGGGTAAATATAGAGCAGTGAGTTTGGGTGGGATACTCTTCAGAGGGCCAGTGTAGACTTGTTGGTCTGAAGGAATTGTTTCGACACTGTAGGGATTCTAATTCATAGGGGCACTAAAGTTTTTTTCTGTTTATTATACAAATAATAGAGAAAGAAAATGAACACTGCTTTGCAAGGCCACCAAAAATTATTCAACCAGATAATGGAAAGTGCATTAATTTTCCAATTGGTTTAGCAAAACAATGTGCCTTAAAGGATCAACATGCCTGTCCACCTACAGTGAGATTGCCAGAGGGAGAGATAATGAGACATGGGACTCCACATGATGATACGTTCATGAACATGCAAATGTTTCAGCCTATTTTTAATAATACCTACAAAAACAGAAGTTGCTGGAGAAGCTCAGCAGGTCTGGCAGCATCTGTGGAGAAAAATCAGCATTAACGTTTCGCATTGAGTAACCTTTCTTCAGAACAATACCTATTTGGTTTCATCATTAATAATGGCAGATTCACTCCAGATTCAGCCATCTGAGAGTGTCATTCCCTCAGAAATAGTGATTTCTTGCTGCAGTTGCTGTACTCCTACTGAAGTAGTAATGGGGTGCAGGAATATGGTGGAGAATACTGAATAAGTACTCTGCATCAACCTTCACTGTGGAAGACACCATCAGAATACCAGAACTTCACGAGAGTCAGGGGTCAGAGGTCGGTGTCGTTACCATCACTAAGGAGGAGGTGCTTGGAAAGCTGAAAGATCTAAAGGTGGATGAATCACACTCCAGAGTTCTGAAGGAGATAGCTGAGAAGATTGCAGAGGCATTGGTGGTGATCTTTCAGGAATCACTGGAGTCAGGGAGGGTCCCAGAGAACTAGATAACGGTTGATGTAACACCCCTGATTAAGAACAGAGGGAGGCAGAAGACAGGAAAATAGGTCCGTTAGTCTCACCTCAGTCATTAGTAAGATTTTAAGTTCCATTATTAAGGCTGAGATCGTACTGTACTTGGAAGTGCAAGGTAAAATAGGGCTGAGTCAGCATGGCTTCATCAAGGGGCGATCATACCTGGCAAATCTGTTTTAATTCTTTGAGGAGGCCTTTGACAAGGTGCTGCACAGGAGGCTGCTAAATAAGATAACAGCCTATAGTGTTAGGGGAAAGAGAGGACTGCAGATGCTGGAGATCAGAGTCGAGAGTATGATGCTGGAAAAACACAGCAGGTCAGGCAGCATCCAAGAAGCAGGAAAATCGATGTTTCGGGCATAAGCCCTTCATCAGGAATATAGTTTTATGATACTGGAATGGATAGAGCATTGGCTGGCAGAAGGCAGACAGTAAGAATGAAGGGGCCTTTTTCAAAATGGCAGCTGGCAGAGTTTTGCAGGGATCCATGTTGGGACCACAACTATTGCAGTTATATATTAACAATCTAGACAAAGGAACTGAGGGCATTGTTGCTAAGTTTGCAGATGGCACAAAATGGGAGGGACAAATAGTGTTGAGAAAGCAGGGAAGCTGCAGAAGGATTTGGAAAGATTAGGAGAGTGGGCAAAGAAGTGGCAGATGGAACACCATTTGGGAAAGTGTGAGGTTATACATTTTTGGCAAGAAGAATAGAGGAGATGAGTATTTTCTAAATGGGGAAAGGTATCAGAAATCTGAAGCACAAATAGACTCATAGAATCCTGAACCAAGACTCTCAAGATTAACGTGTAGGTTCAGTTGGCAGTTAGGAAGGCAAATGTAATATTAACATTCATTTCTGAAGGGCTGGAATACATGAGCAGAGATGTAGTACTCGGGCTATATAAGGCTCTGGATAAGACTACATCTGAAATATTGTGAGCAGTTTTGGGCCTCATAAAAAAAGAATGTGCTGGCATTCGAGGGGGGCTGGAAGAGGTTTACAAAAATGTTCCCAGAGATGAAGCGCTTGTCTTATGAGGAGCAGTTGGAGACTCTGGGTCTGTACTCGATTGGGTTCAGAAGGATGAGGGGGCATCTGAATGAAACTTTACAGAGTACTGAGAGGCTTGGATAGAATGGAGATGGAGAAGATGTTTCTACTGGTAGGAGAGACTAGGACCTGAGGGCACAGCCTCAGAGTGAAGGGACGAACCTTTTGAACTGAGATGAGGAGGAAATTCTTCAACCAGAAAGTGGTTATTCAGTGGAACCCATTGCTGAAAAAAGCTATTGAGGCCAAGTCATTGACTGTATTTAAGATAGAGATAGATAGGGTTCTTGATTGGTAAGGATTACAGTGAGAAGGTAAGAGAATGGGTTTGAGAAACTTATCAGCCATGTTCAAATGGCAGAGCAGACTCAGTCAGCTGAATGGCTTAATTCTGCTCCTATGTACTGTAGTCTAATGCAATTATACAGGGCCTTGGTAAGACCACATCTGGAATATTGTATACAGTTTTGGTCTCCTTAAGAAGGCATGTACTTCCTGGAGAGGGAGGGTAGCAGAGATTTAGCAGATGGAATCCTGAAAAGACAGAATTATCATACAAGGAAAGTTTGACCTGTATTCAGCAGAGTTTAGAAGGAAGAAAGTGGATCTGATTGAAACATATAAAATTCTAACAGGTCTAGACAGACTAGTATGATGATACTATGACTTTAAGGGTGTACTTTGTCCTGGCTTTCTTTATGAAGAAAGGTTGAGACAGAGGTGTGAAGCATTCTACTCAATGCCAAGAAAGTAAACAGCTTGTGAGGCCTTAAGGCATTTTTTTAAGGTTGAAACAATAGAAGCAGCCTGAATGGGTAGGATCAGAATTTTTAGTTTTAGCTTTCAGTTGTGGTTGCCAGAATCTTGAAGCTGGATGTGGAAGCTCTTATTCCTCTCCCTGTTACAGATAAAAGCTGGGGTTCTCTTCCTGCAGCTAGAATTGCATGTGAGGCAATCTATTTTACTGAATTTTCCTTTGGTAAGGGTGTGTTTGTGGGATGTTACTATATTGGAGCAGTTAATGGGTAGCTTATTACTTTGTTAAGTATTTTGATAGAGTTACAGTTAAGCCAATTATTTTTTCATTTTATTTTATGTGTATTTGAGCTATAGTGTATGAATAAAGCATGTTTTGCTTCAAGCCTGGTAGTCTGATTCATTGAATTGCAACTGAAATGCAATGCTTGGCACTTGCTTTTAAAATAAGACAAAGTTAGGGTCTAGGCTACCTCCTTGACATGATTTGAGGAGGTTTGGTCTGGCCCATAACTTTAGAAGCAGGGAGGAGGATGTTTTCCCTTATTGGAGAGTCTAGAACCAGGGGTCATGGTCTCAGGATATTTAAGCCATTTAGGACTGAAATGAGGATTCATTCAAGGGATAGTGAACCTATTGTATTCTCATGCAGAGAAAGCTCTGGAGACCACGTCACTGAATATATTCAAGAAAGGAATACATAAGTTTTTACATTTTGAAGAGGAGAAAGAAGGAATATGGCATTGAAATGGAGGATTAAGCAAGATCATATTGAATGGCAGAGTTGGCTTGAAGGGCCAAATGGCTTACTATATTTCTATATTTCTAAGTTCACCAGTTGGTTAAACATCTGTCTCTGTCATTTGAAGTCAGCAGTTATACTTTAAAGTAGAATACCTGCACTAAGATGCCATGGAGCTTTGTGTGAGAATGTCCGTTGAAATAGGTGGTAACAACACACAAGAAGCTCAACACCATCCAGGACAACATGGCCCACTTGATTGGCATGTCATCCACAAGTATCTACTCCCTCCACCATCGACATTTGGGAGCAGCAATGTGCACTTGCTACATGATGCACTGCAGAAATTCAACTGCAGAGATCCTGAGACAGCATCTTCCAAATCCATGACAACTTCATCTAGAAGGACAAGGGCAGCAGATATATGGGAACGTCACCACCTATAAGTTCCCCTCCAGGCCACTCACCATCCTGATTCGGAAATATGTCGCCATTCCTTCACCATTGCTGGGTCGAAATTCTGGAATCCCCTCCCTAAAGGCATTGTGGATCAACCCTCAGCAGGTGGACTGCAGCAGTTCACGAAGGTAGCTCACTACCACCTTCAAGGGTAACTTGGAAGAGTAGTAAATGCTGCCCAGTCAGCGATACCCACATTCCACAATAAAAAAAGGCTCAAAATACATTCACAAGTCTTGCTGAATCCATGTGCTCTATCACACTGCCTAACTATGCTCATTCGAAGAGCAGATACAAGCCAAATGATCTCCTTCTGAGCCAGAAGTCTGTGATTCTGAGTGAAAGGGGGGCTTATTGAGAATGATAGCATTTTCAGGACAGACAATCTGTAACTGGTGGAAGACCACAGAGCCACTGCTTGGGCCGTAGTTATCTACAATATACATTCACTGACTTAGATGATGCAAGTGAACTGAAGTTAGGTTTGATGGAAATCAAATTTGCAAATCAGACAAAAATAGATGGGAAGGCAAGTAGTGAGAATAGCACAATGTGTCTACAGAAGGATATAGACAAGTTAAGAACTTGGCAGATGGAACATAATGTGGGAACATATGTGGGAAAATGTGAGGTTATGTACTTTGGCAGGAAGGATGGAAGAGTGGAGTATAAAAATGATGAGGTCTTGCTCCAACTATGAAAGATACTAGTTGAATCACAGCGAGAATACTGTGAACAGTGTGGATTCCCCTACGTAAGGAAAGCTACTGGCATTGGAGACAGTCCAGTGAAAGCTCACTCGGTCAGTTGCAGATTGGAGAAGGGATTTCCGCATGATGAGAGGTTGAGAAGGGCCTGTGATCATTGGAATTTAGAAGAACGAGACATGAGCTTATGGAAAGATATAAGGTTCTTGGGAACCTTTATAGGGTCAATGTTAAAGCATAATTCTTCTTTCTTTCTCCCCACCCCCAATTATTAATGTTGCCTATTTGTGAGATCAGATACAAAACTCATATGCCTTTCTTTCTAGTGGATGTTGCAATTTTGACAAACTAAGTATAACTGAATTTTCTATCCTTACTATTTCTTTGTGTCTTGACAGCCTAAAAATTGCATCCCTTTGGAGACCTTATGATATACGTGGCAAGTGAAGAGTGTACTGAGTACATTATATCCCTCTGCTAAGTTGTGTTAACTTTTGTTAGCCCTCCTTATTAGGTCTAAGCGTTCACAGATATCAATTCTACGCAACTTGGAAGCCATTCTTATTATGGCGACCTTTATTAAATTATGAAGTAATATTATGTACAAAAATGAGGGGCTGTCATTGCACAGTGGTAGTATCTCTAAGTTTGGATCAGGAGGCCTGCTTTCAGTCCCACTTGCCGCAGATCATGTCACAATGTGTCTGAACAGGTTGATTAAAAAATATCTATATGTCTGAACAGTCCTGATTAATTGAACTTGTCTTTGATTTCAAATGAGGGATGTTATGGCCTAGTGGTATTATCACTCGTATAGTAATCCAGGGACCCAGGTAATGTTCAAGGACCTGGGTTCAAATTCCCCCCCAGAAGATGTGGAATTTGAATTCAATAAACATTCTGGAATTAAGAGTCTAATGATAATCATGAATCTATTGTTGATTATAAAGGGGAAACCCCCATCTGGTTCACTAATGTCCTTTAGGGAAGGAAACTGCCCATATCATGCCTACATGTGACTCCAGACACACAACAATGTGGTTGACTTTTAATTGCCCTTTGGACAATAAGGGAAGGACAATTAATGATGGCCTGGCTAAAGGTGCCCTCATTCTGTGAATCAATATTTTTAAAATGTACACCATACCAGAGCTGAAGTGGACTATGAAGGTAAAGGTGGAAGTGTCTGCACCTCTGAGCCAGAAGGCTTGTGTTCAATTCCCACCTCATCTAAAAGTGTGCAATAACATCTCTGAATGTTAATCTCAATGAGATTAGAAATATAGTCACAACAAGGACTCTTGTGGTACAGTGGTCATGTCTCTACCTCTGATATAGGAGGCCTACATGCTCCACAGATGTGTAATAACATCAACAAACAGGTTGTTTAGAAAATACCTGTACTCACAATGACACTGGTTGCTTAGAAATCCCCCGAGGCAGCTGTCTCAGACGGTCAATCTGTCAACAGATCCGCTGACATGTCTTCAGTGCAAGAAACTGTTTGATCCACCTGCAGCAGCGTGTTTCTCTCAAAACCTTTTCTGTGCTATGTCTGTGTGCTATAGAAGGGAAGAGCTGGGTTTGGTACCTTTAACTGTTACTTTAATTACATCTCTGTCCTGTTCAAAGCCATTACCAATTGTATTTACTCTGGCCTCTGTTCAAGATTGTCTTTGTAGAAAAACAGGTTGCCGTCTTATCTCCAACTCCCCTATCTTAACGTTCACAGAAACAACAGGTACAATTCCCTCACAGCTCTAGCACATTTGAAAAAAATTACTTTGTAGATTTTTGCAATTACAGGGTGCCTGTTCCTGGCACAACCTTCCTATCCTGCCTTCTTGATCTCAAACTCATAGAGTAGTTCTTCAGTAAGGATGCAATTCCTTCTTCAATGTTGCATACCATCACCATGCAACAAACACAGCTCACAGGAACCGAATCAAGTTACATTCATTATTATGAATAAAGGAAAGGAGAGTCACATGATTAAAAGTGATTAAGTAATACATTGGCTTATAGAACGTTTGTGTCTGTGTCTGAACATGAGCACTATCTTACATTTAATGAAAATTCCACAATTCTTCCTTAAGGCTTTTCCCTGCCTTAGTCAATGCTCTGAAACTCAAATACTGAAAAAAATTAAAAGATTCCACTCTCTGGTGAACTCTTGTCTAATCTATAGCCAATAAACTGCTCTGAAAACCCTGTACACATTTTGACAGTTGTGATCATCCGTAACATATTCTAAAAAAAAATCAATTCACTCTATGTCGCAATGTCAATAATATTTTAAACAATTCCATGATTTGGATTGGGAGCCACAATATCAACAAAAAGAACTGGTCTTGCTAAAGACGTAGCTGAAAATGTGTTGCTGGAAAAGTCAGCAGGTCAGGCAGCATCCAAGGAGCAGGAGAATCGACGTTTCGGGCATGAGCCCTGAAGAAGGGCTCATGCCCGAAACGTCGATTCTCCTGCTCCTTGGATGCTGCCTGACCTGCTGCGCTTTTCCAGCAACACATTTTCAGCTTTGATCTCCAGCATCTGCTGTCCTCACTTTCTGCTTGCTAAAGACATACTCTATTTGTTTGCTTTAGCTGTCAAAATCTATTCATTCATTTTTTTGTGATATATTGTTTACACGGAAATGAACAAACAGAAGCAAAAATATTACCTTCTTTAAGAGGAGACATTACCTTGCTGATAGAAACAGGCAAGTTTATAAAACAATTGAAAATTGACATCACATAGGATTAGTTCAAAATACACATTGAAAGAGAAAATGATGGAAATTCTCAACTGGCCAGGCAGCACCTGTAAAGTGAGAAACTTTTTTTATTCATTTGTGGGATGTGGATGTCGCTGGTTGGGCCAGCATTTATTGCCCGTCCCTAGCTGTCCTTGAGAAGGTGGTGGTGAGCTGCCTTCTTGAACCGCTACAGTCCACCTGCTGTGGGCTGACCCACAATGCCCTTAGAGAGGGAATTCCAGGATTTTGAATCAGTGACAGTGAAATATTTCCAAGTCAGGATGGTGAGTGGCTTGGTGGTGAATTTGCAGGGGGTGGTGTATCTGTTACCCTTGTCCTTGTGGATGGAAGTGGGTGTGAGTTTCAAAGGTGCTGCCTGAGGATCCCTGGTGAATTTTTGCAGTGCATCCTGTCGATAGTACACCCTCCCCATACTATGGGGAGTATTTTAGTGGGGGCTTAGAGATGTGGGATTTGGTGAGATTTATAGCAGAATTGGATGAGAAGTCTGGTGAGACTCATCTCAACGTCAGGAGCATCTTACTCCATCCTTTCTGCTTTACACAGGTGATGCAGCAAAGTTCTCACTAGGAAGCAACAAGTTGCCTATTAAGAGGGGTTATTGCTTGTTAAATACCTTACTGACAGCCCAGCTCACCTCATTAATATGTAGCTTCCTACCTAACCAAACTTGCTGAACAAAATTGACATCAAGAAAAATCAACTTGGAAACCATAATCAGTGACTTCAGTTCACCGCTTGGTCTGCAATAGCTCCATGTTGGACATCAGACACTGACCTCACAGGGCACAGTCCATGGGCACTAGCGACATATACCCAAGCCTATGGACAGTGCCATCCAACATATAATAGCATCCTTGAACCATCAGTCCGTACTGCAATGCACTTACAGGGTACTGTTGTACCTTGGCCTTGACTGACAGTTCTCATTCAAGAGTGTGGCGCTGGAAAAGGACTACCAGTCAAGCAGCATCCGAGGAGCAGGAGAGTCAATGTTTCAATCATAACTTCTTCATCAGGAATCCCTGCTTGTGCTCAAAAACTCGATTTCCCTGCTCCTTGGATGCTGCCTGACCTGCTGTGCTTTCCCAGCATCACACCCTCGACTCTGATCTCCAACATCTGCAGTGCTCACTTTCTGACAGTTCTCAATGTAATACTGCAACAATGACACTGTGTGTTCAGGGACACACACCCAGCTCACAGACAGGACCTGACTGCAACTCTGGGCTCTTCGTTTGCTGCCATAGTGCACACTCATTGAGTCTACCTGGATTCTCCTTGACTTGCAGGTCTGAGGAAGGGTCACTGAACCTGAATCGTTAACTTTGATTTCTCTTCACAGATGCTGCCAGACCTGCTGAGCTTTTCCAGCAACTTCTGTTTTTGTTACTCCTTGACTTGCATTGCCTTGACTGTTTTTGTGCTTCACCCCCTTCAGCCATGGATACAAGGCACACAATACTCTGCCTTGTTATTTAGAGCAGGCACAGCTGTCAGCAGTCATCAGTCAAGTCAAGAAGATAGCCTTCAGTCAGGAGCTGTCAGTGCAGTGAGTCCAGGGCAGCCTCCAATAGCAATCTAGGAGCTTTGACATGGTCAGTCAGCCACTCAGGATGGTCAGAGTGAGAATTGTCTCCTCAAAAGCAGTGAGGAACAAAATATCGGGCTGCCCAACACCCACATTGACTCTTTCTGCTCAATTGTGTACCTCCTGGAATAAGAGAGAGGCAGGTGTTGAGGCAGATGAAGGTGGGGAGTGAGCTGTGGTGCAGGCGAGGAGGTGTACTGAGTGAGTGAGTATAACAGAGGGCATATGGGGTCCGTGATGTCGGGGGTCATGGTGGGTGACAGTGAGTGAGGGAAGACTTTGCAGGCAATAGTGAAGGTGGTGGAGCATGAACCTTGGTGGGTAGAGTAGCAGAGACATAGTGAATGTGTGATATGAGAGAAAACATGATGGGACTTATTAAGTGAGAAAGACATTGACCTCCTTCCTTCTTTTCTTCATATTCCTCCAGATAGCATTGCTTTAACCTGGATGCCAACCTCAGACGAGGGTGACATGGTCTGATGTTGTGCTGGGTCTGTGGGACAAGGAATGCCTGTTTGTGCACCACCCTCATCCAGCAGGAGCTCCAGGTCCCTGCCCTCAAAGCGAGGCACTGACCACCATGAAGGGAAGTTCTCTCAGGAACCATGAAGGGAAGTTCTGGACTCACAGTGTACACAACCGTCTTTTAATAATGGCACGGGTGCAAGGAATGCTGGCCAATTCTAGGGTATCCTGGTTACAAGATGTTCTGTAAGTAGCTTGTGGTAAGATGGAGCTGCACCTAGATGTGACAGACATCATGATGGTGAGGGTATAGTTCTTGAGTCAAGCCAGTTAAAGGGTCTACTCCCTCGATCTCGGGGCAGAAATCCCCATTAAAAACCCAAAACAATTCAAACTTAGCCAAAAAAATTGTAAGATTCAGCCCAATGTCTCAAGTCAATTATTCTTCATTTGAACTGGGCATGAGATCAAACTCATCTTTGAAACATACAATAAACCCAAAATCCACAGCATTTTGTGGGAATAGAATTCTACATTCTGTTCCCATTTGTGTGAAAGAGTGCTTTTATATGTTCACCCAAGAGGACACTAGCTCCAATTTTAAGATTGTACCCCTTGTTCTGGGTCCCTTCAGCAGATGAAAATAGGCTATCAGCATAAACACCCCCCCCCACTCCTTGAATCCCTTTCCATTTTAAGTGCTGAGACTTTCCTCCCCATTTTTAACTCAAGATCTGAATTTAAGTGACTCCATTAATTACCAAATGCTAGCAATGTCATTAAGGTGATTATGACTGCTTGTGATTGTAAATTTTTCACAAAAAGTGGGCTTTCAACCCGCTCTGAAAGCTATGTGAAATATCAAAACAAATTTGTAAGTATCTGCTTTGAAAGCTAAAGTTTGATTTTTATCACTTCCTCAGTTCCATCTATTCATGCGTATTTATTTTGCAGCGTGTATTACACACAACTGATGAGAAAAGAAACAGCACCTTGATGAATAGCTGCAATAACGGATGAGTCACAGCCTTGTGAATGAAGTGTAGTCATTTGTAAAATACTTCTGGATGTCATTTCATCTCAACATATTCATATCACTTGTGCAATGCTGATAGGGGCCTACTGACAAGATCAAGCACAAGGACTTTGTAACTTTATTTAATTTAAGTGCCAGTCTCGATTTTATCATTTTACTATGCTGGACAGTAATCTTCCTTCTCTCCAGTTGTAGTATCTCCACTGTGTGGAAGCAGGCCATTCAACCCATCACTGATCCTCTAAAGAACATTCCATCCAGACGCATCCCAAATTTTTTGTGGCTACTCTATCTAGCCAGCGCATCCCTGGACACTATGGGCAATTCAGTATGGCCAATCTACCCAGTCTACACATCTTTGGATTGTGGGAGGAAAACAGTGCACCCAGAGGAAACCTGCACAGACACAGGGAGAACATGCAACTCCACACAGACAGTGACCCAAGGCTGGATGGGGCTTAAATCCACACCTTCTTGTCCAGAAGGAGAGACACTACATTGTGACACTGGATTAGTGGTGCTGGAAGAGCACAGCAGTTCAGGCAGCATCCAACGAGCAGCGAAATCGATGTTTCGGGCAAAAGCCCTTCATCAGGGCTTTTGTGGGCGGCACGGTGGCACAGTGGCTAGCACTGCTGCCTCACAGCACCAGAGACCCGGGTTCAATTCCCGCCTCAGGCGACTGACTGTGTGGAGTTTGCACGTTCTCCCCGTGTCTGCGTGGGTTTCCTCCGGGTGCTCCGGTTTCCTCCCACAGTCCAAAGATGTGCAGGTCAGGTGAATTGGCCATGCTAAATTTTCCGTAGTGTTAGGTAAGGGGTAGATGTAGATGTAGGGGTATGGGTGGGTTACGCTTTGGCGGGGCGGTGTGGACTTGTTGGGCCGAAGGGCCTGTTTCCACACTGTAAGTAATCTAATCTAATCTAATCTAATCTAATCAGGTTTATTCCTGATGAAGGGCTTTTGCCCGAAACGTCGATTTCGCTGCTCATTGGATGCTGCCTGAACTGCTGTGCTCTTCCAGCACCACTAATCCAGTATTTGCTTTCCAGCATCTGCAGTTATTGTTTTTACCCCATTGTGACACTGGACCCAACTATCATTGCTATCCTTCAGTGCTGTGGATAGTCAGTACTAACAATATAGTAGTAACTAAACTAATATTTAATTTAGCTCATTAAGGATTTACTCATCACTGAATTTGACACTTAGCAATGAGGTAAACAGGCTATGCTCGCCTTCAATTGGACTCTGGCTAGCCAGGAGAAAAACACTATTTACCACCTTAATGCTGGCAAATGGGACTAGTTCAGTTTAAGAAACTGAGTAAGCATGGACAAGTTGGGCTGAAGGGCCTGTTTCTGTATTGTATGATTCAATGATCTGTCATCCACTTATCTCGTCCCAAATATCTGCCTTGGAAAGTTCAATTGATGAAAGCTTTTTGCTGTTGGAACATTCCACTCTCATAGAAATATAAATAAAAGGAGCAGAAGTAAGCCTTTCTACCTATTGAGCCCACTCACCATTCAACATGGCTAATCTTCTCGAACAATGTCATACTCTCACTCTCCCTCAAACTTCCTTTATATCTTTAACTTCACCTATTTCTTTCTTAAATATATTCATCGACTTGGCCTCAACAACTTTCTATAGTAAATAGTTCTGTAGGTTCATCACCCTCAGAGCAAAAAAAAATTCCTCATCCATTAACTTTTGTGAAAGAAAGTTTGCTCTGATTTTACTCCCAATTAATCTAATACTGAATTTACACTCTGCCATAGGAAATAGCTTCTCTGCATTTACACTGCTGCAACTCTTTAATTAGTTAAATCTCTTCAATAAGATCTCTTCTTAACCTACTGCATTTAAAGTTGAACAAATTTATACAGCCTATCCACGTTATGCAGTGTGGTGGCAGTGTCCATATCTCCTACACAGGTGACCTTGGTCCAGGTCCCTGACGTATGTAAATATATGTCCAAAGAAGTTATTTGAAAATAATCATATAGTCTGTCTTCATAATTTACTAAGCCACAGTATCATTCATTTGCATCCATACTGTACTTCTCTAAAGTAAATATTTATTTCCAAATATTTGGTAATCAAAACTGAAAACAGTTGTTACTGGAAGGCTGTCCGAAGCAGCAAAGTTTTTTTCTTTTAATCATTTTTGAGATATGGGTATTGCTAGCTGACCAGTATTTATTGCCCATCCCTAGTTGGCCTTGTGAAGGTGGGGCTGAGCTGCCTTCTTGAACTGCTGCAGTCCACTTGTTGTGGAGTTGACCCACAACATCATTAGGGAGGGAATTCCAGGATTTTGACCAAGCAACTGTGAAGGAACAGTGATATATTTCCAAGTCAGGATTGTGAGTAGCTTGGAGGGGAATTTGAAGGTGGTGGTGGTGTTCCCATATATCTGCTGCCCTTGTCCTTCTAGATGGAAGTGGTCATGGGTTTGGAAGGTGCTGTCTAAGGATCTTTGGTGAATTTCTGCACTACATCCTGTAGGTAGCACACACTGCTGCTACTATGCGTCGGTGGTGGAGGGCTTGGATACTTGTAGATGCAATACCAGTCAAGAGTCTTGATGGGCTGCAATTATCCAAGCAAGTGGGAGAATTCCATTGCATTCATGACTTGTGCCTTGTAGATAGTGGACAGGCTTTGACGAATCAGGAGGTGAGTCACTCACCACAGTATTTCTGGATTCTGACCTGCTCTTGTAGCCGCTGTGTTTCGGTGGTGATTCCAGTTGAGTTTCTGGTCAATGATAATACCCAGGATGTTGACAATGGAGTATTCAGTGATGATAACATCATTGAATGTCAAGGGGCAGGGGTTAGATTGGCTCTATTGGTGATGCTGAGCTGAAAATGTGTTGCTGGAAAAGCGCAGCAGGTCAGGCAGCATCCAAGGAGCAGGAGAATCGACGTTTCGGGCAAAGGCTCATGCTCAAAACGTCAATTCCCCTGCCCCTTGGATGCTGCCTGACCTGCTGTGCTTTTCCAGCAACACATTTTCAGCTCTGATCTCCAGCATCTGCAGTCCTCACTTTCTCCTAGAAGATTCTATCGGTGATGGTCATTGCCTAGCATTTGTGTGGTGTGACTATTACTTGTCACTTGTCAGGCCAAGCCTGGATATTGTCCAGATCTTGTTGAATTTGGACATGGACTGCTTCAGTATCTGAGGAGTCACAGATGGTGCTAAACATTGTGCAATCACCAGCAAACATATATACTTCTGATATTACAATTGAGACTCAACTGATACTTTCCCTACCCCCCATATCCTGAGTCCATCTGAGATCAATCAACTTAGTGCAGATTGGAATCTCCATTGCTGTATTAGTTCCATGCTGAAGAGAATGATGAACAAAGAACAATTGAGGAGTTGGATAGTTTGCTTACATGGAAGTTCCAGGCACTTTTTATAAATCTTAACACTGGAAGATTTGGAATCAATCCAATGAATACAGATGTTACTATAGTATGATTCATACAAATTCAATGCATTAGCATTCAAAACTAGAATCAGTGGCTATCAATGAATACAGTAGAAAAGTAGGGTAAATAAATAAATAGCATAAATTATTGGTGTGCTTGACATCTGTGTACTTGTCCTTAAGAGTGCAAGGAGAAAGGCTTTCAACATTATTCAAATACTGTCCAACTAAGCTACCTTAATTAACATTTTAATGAATGTATTGAACCTGACTATCACTCAGTATTTTGCTAGGATCCCCATGGTGGAATTATAAACCAAACCAGCCAATTACCACCCAATATACTCTCAATTGTTGATAAAGTGATGGAATGGGTCATCAAACTGCTGTCAAGCTTTTGCTCAGCAATAACTTGCTCTATGATGCCCAATTTGGGTTTTGCCAGGCACACTCAGTTCCTGACTTCATTCCAGCCTTGGACACAAGAGCTGAATTCCAAAGGTGAGGTGAGTGACAGCCCTTGATATCAAGGTCACATTTAACTCAATATGTCATCAAGGAGCCCTAGCAAAAGTGGAGTCAATGGGAATTGCCAATGAGTAAACATTCTCTACTGATTGGAGTCATACCTGGCATAAAGGAAGCTGGTTGTGATTTTTGGAGGTCAATCATCTCAGTGCGACGTCATCTCCTCAGGAGTTCTGTAGTGTAGTGTCTGAGACCATACCTTCTCCTCTGGCTCCATCGATGACATTCCCTTCATTATAGGGTCAGAAATGTGAATGTTGACCAACAATTGCAGAATATTCAGCACCATTCATGACTCCTCAGGTATTTAAGTAATCGAGGTCTAAATGCAGCAAGATCTGGACAATATCCAGGTTTGGGCAGAAGTGTGGCAAGTGACATTTGTGTCAAACTAGTGCCAGGCTATGACCATCTCCAAGTATAGGGAAGCAAACCATCACCACTTGATATTCAATGAAATTACCATCACTAAATCCCTACCACCAACATCCAGGGGGTTGTCATCGATCAGAAATTGAACTGGAGTAGACATATAAATACAGTCGCTAAAGAAGAACGTCAGAATTTAGGAATCCTGCAATGAGTAACTTACCAACTGATTTCCAAAAGCCTGACTGCAATCTCCTGGACTCAGGTCAGGAATGCTCTTCATTTTCCTGGATGAGTGCTGATTCAACAACACTCAAGCCACTCAAAGTAAGTTCAAAAATTAATTGACAGGCAAATGATGCTTCAAGGTTATTGTATGAAATAGAATAACATATCAATCTAGAAAGTGGACGAACTGCCGGAAAGAAAACAGACAATACAGGAATGGGTCATTTTCAAATTGGCAGGATATGACAAGTCAAATCTCATGAGATTTTGTACAGGGGGCAGAAGATTGTACAAGTTATACCAATAATTCAATGAGGGAACAAAGGCACAGTGGTTAAATTAGCTAGGTGGGAAAGTATGTTGTTAAGAGGGAATCAACAGGATGCAGAGGGATGTAGATATATTGAGTGAGTGGGAAAAGATCTGGCAGAAAAGTAAAATGTGGGAAAATTTGGCAGCAAGAGTAAAAATATAGAGTCTTACTTAAATGGAGACGATAAAGGTAAACAGATTCTTGCTAGACAATGGAATCTTAAGTTATCCAGAGTAAATAGAAATATGGAATTCAAAATGTTAGCAAATCAGTAATGATCTCATTAAACCTGAGATCAAACTTGAGCTGTCAAACGGTCTACCTCTGATCCTGATTCGTATATTTCTGTGTTTGTATGGAGGAGAAAGTGAGGACTGCAGGTGCTGGAGATCAGAATCGAGAGTGTGGTGCTGGAAAAGCTCAGCAGGTCAAGCTGCATCGAGGAGCAGAAGAATTGACTTTTCGGGCATAAGCCCTTCATCAGGAATGAGGGGCTATTGAAGGGCTTATGCCCAAAACATCGATTCTCCTGCTCCTCAGATGCTGCCTGACCTCCTGTGCTTTTCAAGGACCACACTCTCAACTGTGTTTGTATTGAAATGAATTTATTGTCACATGTACCAAGGCACAGTGAAAAGCTTTATCTTGCGAGCAATGCAGGTAGATCAGAGTTAAATAGCATTGATAAGTAAATAATAGGTAAACAGCGGCAAAAACCAAAACACAGGTATTGGTAAATACTAAGAGTTTGTGAATCCATACAAGATGACCAGAGAATTAGATAGGGTAGACAGTGAAATACTTTTTCCTAGGATGATGACGTCAGCTTGTACAAGAAGGCATAACGACAAATTGAGGGGTGATAGATTTAAGACAGATATCAGCGGAAAGTTCTTTACGCAGAGAGTGGTAAGGACGTGGAATGCCCTACCTGCTAATGTAGTGAACTCAGCCACATTAGGGAGATTTAAACAATCCTTAGGTAAGCACATGGATGATTTTGGGATAGTGTAGGAGGACGAGCGGAGAATAGTTCACAGGTCGGCGCAGCATCGAGGGCCAAAGGGCCTGACCTGCGCTGTATTGTTCGATGTTCTATGTTCTATTCTAACAATAGTAGGGTAGAAACTGTTTCAAAACTGGCTAGTGCATGTGTTCAGGCTTCTGTACCTTCTCCCCGATGGTAGAGGTTGTCGAAAATCATTGCCAGGATGGGATGGATCTTTGAGAATGTTGGCAGCCTTTCTTTGACAGCGGGCCTGGTAGATGGATTCTATAGATGGGAGGTTGGCCTTTGTGATTGTCTGGGCCGAGTTCACCAATCTCTGTAACCGTATCGGATCTTGAATGGCACAGTTGCCATACCAGGTAGTGATACACTCAGAGAGAATGCCCTCAATGGCACACCTATAAAAGTTGGTAAAGGTATTCGCCATCATGCCAAATTTTCACAACTGCCTGAGGAAGAAGAGACATTGTTGGGTCTTTGTAACCAGTGCATCCACATGAAGATTCCAAGAAAGCTTGTTGTGGATGACCACTCCCAGGAGCTTGACACTCTCCACTTGTTCCACCTCTGTGCTGTTAATGTGTAGGGGGAATGAGTAACATCCCGCTGAAAGTCAGTAGTAATTTCCTTGGTTTTGCCGGCATTGAGGGCTAGGTTGTTCTCAGTGCACCATTTTTCCAGGTCTTCCACCTCCCGTCTGTAGTCTGTTTCAATGCCATCTGAGATTCGACCGACTATGTTAGTGTTATCAGCAAACTTATAATTGGAATTAGTCTGGTATTTGGCAAAGCAGTCATGGGTATACAGTGAATGCAGTAGGGGACTGTGTACATATTTCACTTTAAGTAATTGCTAAAACAAAAGTAAGTATTACATGACTTGCATCAGCCTCCATAGACATGTAGCTACAGACTTAGACAGCATGTTGCTCTTCAGTCCAACAGGGGAGTTCAGGAGTCCCATCCAACGCAGCTTTCACCTTTAAGTTTCAGGTTATGATTTAACATCAACAAGGCATACATCTACAAACCCTCTTTCCCTCGGGTGCTGATCCTACAGCTTTCCAGAGTTCCTTGTCAACCAATCAACCAATAAAATACGGTTCTCAGTTTGACCACACCTGGGGATCCACCCCACCCTCTCCCTGACCTCTGCCACCCCCACCATCCCATGTCCCCACCCCAGTTCTTTAACCTTTTTGTACTATTGCACAGGTTTCTAGATTTTAGATTTTTTTATCCAGCTGGTGTAATATTTCCAGGAGCTCCTGTCTGTCAAACAGAAAAACTGACTGCTTTATGTGATTTATTTGTTTCTTCCCCTCACAAGAATCCTTTCTGTCTCTGACTAATTTCTTTCTGTGTCTGAATTTGTGTCTTCAGCTTCCATTTGCTTTGCTTGTGGCTGACCTTTGCTCTGAGCACTCCTTTGTGTTTGGCTATGCAGCTCCTGCCATAACTTCCTTCTGTTGGTACAACTTCCAGGTAAAGGGTCACCAGTAATTCTTCAGACCAGATCACCACTAATTCTTAGAAAATGAATAAATAGCAATCTATCCCTTTAAATGGGAGCAAATACTTAAAGGATCTTTTTGAAAACAAATCTACAGACATTTAATGAAAATACAAATGTTCCTTACGGTACTGCATTCAGATCAAATGCAATTACAGAGTACAAATGTTAACAATTCAAGCTATTGGTTTAACTGCACATCTCTGTTCTCTTTCCATAGTAAACACATGTGGATATGGAAGATATAGACTGCAGGGAAATTCATGGTGATATCTTGCAAAATGTCCATATTACAGAGGAGGAGGTGCTGGATGTCTTGAAATGTGTAAAGGTGGATAAATCCCCAGGACCTGATCAGGTCAAACCAGATCAAATCCTCCAACCCTGGTAACATCCTTGTAAATCTTTTCTGAACTCTTTCAAGTTTCACAACATCTTTCCAATAAGAAGGAGACTAATATTCCAACAGTGGCCTAACCAATGTCCTGTACAGCCGCAACATGACCTCCCAACTCCTGTACTCAATACACTGACCAATAAAGGAAAGCATACCAAACGCCTTCTTCACTATCCTATCTACCTCAGACTCCACTTTCAAGGAGCTATGAACCTGCACTCCAAAGTCTCTTTGTTCAGCAACACTCCCTAGGATCTTACTATTAAGTGTATAAGTCCTGCTAAGATTTGCTTTCCCAAAATGCAGCACCTCACATTTATCTGAATTAAACTCCATCTGCCACTTCTCAGTCCATTGGCCCATCTGGTCCAGATCCTGTTGTAATCTGAGGTAACCTTCTTTGCTGTCCACTATACCTCCAGTTTTTGTGTCATCTGCAAACTTACTAACTGTACCTCTTATGCTCGCATCCAAATCATTTATGTAAATGACAAAAAATGGAGGACCTTGTGGTACTCCACTGATCACATGCCTCCAGTCTGAAAAACAACCCTCCACCATCACCCTCTGTCTTCTACCTTTGAGCCAGTTCTGTATCCAAATGGCTAGGTCTCCCTGTATTCCATGAGATCTAACCTTGCTAATCAGTCTCCCATGGGGAGCCTTGTTGAATACCATACTGAAGTCTATATAGATCACATCTACCACTCTGCCCTCATCAACCCTCTTTGTTACTTCCTCAAAAAACTCAATCAAGTTTGTGAGACATGATTTCCCACAAACAAAGCAATGTTGACTATCCCTAATCAGTCCTTACCTTTCCAAATACATGTACATCCTGTCCCTCAGGATTCCCTCCAACAACTTGCCCACCACCGACGTCAGGCTCACTGGTCTATAGTTCCCTGGTTTGTCCTTACCACCCTTCTTAAACAGTGGCACCATGTTAGCCAACCTCCAGTCTTCGGGCAACTCACCTGTGACTATCGATGATACAAATATCGCAGCAAATGGTCCAGCAATCACTTCTCTGGCTTCCCACAGAGTTCTAGAGTACACTTGATCAGGTCCTGGGGATTTATCCACCTTTACACATTTCAAGGCATCCAGCACTTCCTCCTCTGTAATATGGACATTCTGCAAGATGTCACCATCTATTTCCCGACAGTCTATATCTTCCATATCCTTTTCCACGGTAAATACTGATGCAAAATACTCGTTTACTATCTCCCCATTTTCTGCAGCTCCACACAAATGCTGCAATTGTATGAGCCTCTACCATTTCCTCTGGCAACTCATTCTATACACAGACCATCCTCTGCATGAAAAAGTTGCTCCTTAGGTCCCTTCTATATATTCCTCCTCTCACCCTAAACCTATGCCCTCTGGTTCTGGGAACCCCACCCCAGGGAAAAGATTTTGTCTATTTATCCTATCCCCATGCCCCTCAGGATTTTATATATCTCTATAAGGTCACCCCTCAGCGTCCAACACTCCATGGAAAACAACCCCTTACTATTCAGCCTTTCTCTATAGCTTAAATCCTTCAACCCTATCAGTATGCATGTAAATCTTTTCAGAACTCTTTCACATTTCACAACATCCTTCTGATTGGAAGGAGACCAGAATTGCATGCAATATTCCAAAAATGGCCTACCCATAGTCCTGTACAGTTCCAACCAATCCATTTGATCTGATAGGATTTGCAACCAAAGACACTTCCTGCAGACATAATCCTCAAAGGCATGTAAATTGTCGCTAAACGCCCATATCCGACAAGAGGAGCATATCACTCTCCTAAAGGCTATCTTTGCTCCTTCACAATCTACAGACCCAGAAAATAGTGCCATCTTTTTGCTCTAAAGAAGGTGCTCCAGTCTAACTTAGTACTTATGGTTTATATTTTTAAAAATTAATCAAAAGACAGATTTCAATAAAACATATAACCACTCTAATCACTGCTGCAGACTTACAACACAGTTACATGTTAAAAACTATGCACTTAGATTCCTGTTCCTGTGCTGTGAGCTCCCCACACAGGCTCTTCTAAGATCAATTGTGAATCTCGCTGTTTGTTCAGTTTTCCTAGATACACTCCGATGTCCAAAGGTACATGAATTCAAAGAGAAAAGGCAGTAACTGAGCAGATTCACTGCTGTGTCAGTTAGCAGTGTAGGTTTCTTTCTCTCTGTCCTTCACTGACCATGTGCTCACCTTTTATCAGTCCTTCTCCCTTTTAAAAGTGCCGCTGTTTTGATGTTTCTTTCCCTCCAAAGTTTCAAAGCAATGCAACAGCATATAAAACAGTAATTGCTGCTCCTAGAATTCAAGTAAAACATCTCCAACATCGAAAATTCCTCAAAAAAGGAGCAGGCCTGACAGCCACAATTTTTCCCGTCCTCCATCTTGGATTACCACAATCTATCTTTTGGAAAAAAGACCCATTGATTGGTTCTCTCTGTTGCTGTCTGTCAACAGTTTTCTAACCATCTCAATAAACTATCTACAATCCCCAATTCTTTAATTTAGATCCAATCCTCGATCCTAGCACTTTCATTTTGCATACTGATCTCTCACGAGGAACTTCTTCAAAAGCCTTCTGAAAATATAAATAATCCACTTCCAATGGCTCCCCCTCACCAACTCTACTCGTTGCATTCTCAAAGAACTCCAGTAGATTTGTCAATCATTTTTTTCCCTTTCTTAATTCCATCCCCTGAATCTGTCCAATTTTGCCACTGGTTTCTAAGTTCATTGCTATTAACTCTTTTATAATGGACTCTCACATTTCCCTACTACCTATGTCAGGCTGACTGTATAATTATTAGTGTTCCAGTTGCTGGGATCAGCTGTCTCAACAGAGATTGAACCTGAGACCTTCTAGTCTGTCTCCCTCACGAGTTGGTGCGTTTACTCAGAAATTCACTGGGCTGCAATCACCAGCTCTTTGTATTATGTTAGCAGATATGCCCTGGGTGCACACAAGCAGCTAATTCCCTGCAATTGTTCCACCAGCTAGTTTATTTCCTAAAAGATAAAATGAGAACAGGACACAGATTATTATTTTCCCAGTCTGCTGCCTGATTAAGTCTGTTGCTTACAATAGCGATCATAGCAAAGTAATTTAAGCATGAATTCTATAGCCTCATTGTCTCCCACGTAGGGTTAGATCAAATTTAATATCAGTGTGTGGGGACCCGTAAATTAGTTCTTTTTATCCACACTGAATCAATGCAACTTATCCTTCAGCAACGCTAGAGTTCAGTCATTCAGCACTCTGTATGCAATCCATCTTAAGGATAGGCTAACACTAAGCACATTCTTTTATTCCCCAATCATAGACATTAATTGTACAATCTCTCATTAATTTTTAGTGCCATAACTGTTTGTTCTCCTTGTCGAATCTTTTGATGGATTTTTCTCGTCAACTCAAATAGATTGCATATATTTTCTTCTGATGTGATCATTAGTGTTTATCCTGACCTTTTTATAACCCTGCAATGTTTGATTTTGTTTTCCTTTTCCTTCCATTTGTTAAGGTTCGAAATAATTGCACAAGAAAATTTAATACATGAATTTAGTAAAACCTTTAAATGGTGCGTACTGCAGATGGCCAAGAAATGGTGTAGAAGTGTTTGTTTATAAGGCTACTATCAAAACAACGTTGGATTTGGCCATGTCTTTTAAATAATGCTGTCAGCTTTATTTTATAAGTGTAACTGATGTTGTTAGAAAGAGAAATGAAGTCAATGCTTTTTGTCTTGTACTCACCAGGACTGAAACATAAAAAAATCAAACTCAGAAAGGGATCAGCAACTATTAGCTGGGCTGACAGGGTGGTTCACTGGCATGTGCTTTGAAGCAACGTTTATTCACACGTGGAACAATTTTATTTTGCAGGCAAAAGGAATGCGCCCACACATTCACCTTTTTCAAAGGGCTATGGGTGCAATTAATCTCTGCTGTGTCTCCATGGCAATACTTAATCAATTTGCCATGTTTAAATTTAATCAGTTATCTGAATGTTTTTTTATAAGTCACAGAATTACAGATCAGAAACAATAAAACAGAGAACAGTTCCTATTATATTGCTATGCTAACCATTCAATCCATTAGCACTGTCTTCTCTCACTGTATCTTTCGTTCCTTTCAGGATTTGGGTCTCTCCCATTTTAATCCTAATAAGCACAAGACAAAAGGATTGAACCTCAAGAATCTCTTCAGCAATGATGAACTGATGTGTTCACTTATAAAGTTATAGAGTCAGCGGTACAGCATGAAAACTAACACGTCAGTCCAACTCGTCCTTGCCGATTAGAAATTCTAAATAGGTCTGGTTCCATTTGTCAGTTTCTGGCCCATATCCTTCTAAACCCTTTCTACTCATATACCCATCCAGATGCCTTTTAAATGTTGTGATTGTAATTCACTACATCCTCTGGCAGCTCATTCCATGCATGCACCACCCTCTGCATGAAAAAGTTGCTCCTGAGGTCCCTTTTATATCTTTCCCCTCTCACCTTAAACCTATGCCCTCTAGTTTTGGACTCCCTCACCTGAGGAAAACTTTCCCCTACCCATGTCCCTCATGATTTTCTGCATCTCTGTAAGATCACCCCTCAGCCTCTGACACTGCAGAGAAAATAGCTCCAACCTATTCATCCTCTCCCTTTAGCTTGAGCACTCCAACTCTGGCAAAATCCTTAGAAATCTTTTCTGAACCATTTCAAGTTTCACAGCATCGTTCCTATAGCAGGGAAACCAGAATTGCAAGCAGTATTCCAAAAGTAGCAGAACCAATGTCCTGTATAGAAGCAACGTGACCTTCCAGCTCCTATACTCAATTCACTGACCAATAAAGGCAAGTGTACCAAATGCTTTCTGTCTCAGGTGGTATTGTCCATACTTTTTCAGTTCACACTCAATGTTACAGTTGTATTGCCTGGAGGCAAATATAGAATTCTCTTGATCATGTAATTAAAATTCCATCCGAAATTATTATCACGAACTACTCCACCTTCAATTAACATAATCAACGACTAGCCCCAACCAATATCATCTCCTTATTCTCTTTTGCCCAACATTGCGAAAGGTAATGCATCTCATTCTCAATAGCAGAATGCACAGGCACAGGCACATGGCACAGGCACAGCATTTATCCACATAATAGTCACTACACTGAAAGTAACTGGTAAAGACAAAATACGACAACGCACAAATTGTGAAAAATGAGAACCAGAAAGAAGTAACTAATTTGCATGCTGCAAGTACACAAACAGCAAAGTGGTGCTGATTGAGAGTTAACTATTGTCCAGGACAACAGTGATAACTTTCCCAGTACTATTAGAAATAGTGGGATTTTCACATCAACCTGAGAGCACAGACTGGGCCTCCCTTAGCAAAATGCACTCCAGGCAGTACAGTACTCCCTCAACACTGCACATTTGTATTCAGGTATCTAGAGTGGGTCTTGAACTCATAACCTTTTGCCTTAGAGGTGAGACACCTTCAATTGACCCACAGTAAATAACCAAGCAGCTTCTCTAACACTAAGTTTTATTTGGCACGCACTTTAAAAAGTTGGAGACTTCTGATTCTCAATAGGCTTTTCACAACCACTTAACAAGCTCAGCAAGATTTCACAAAGAAAATCAATACCCTGCTGCACACTTGCTAATCCAGAGACACAATTTTCATGAGGTGATCGGAATATCAAGACAATGCTGTCGCACGCAACTCAACTCCAAATTGTACAGTGATAGCACTGCAGTACATTGATCAGTGTGCTACTGGCCTGGTTTAATTAGTCTAACAAGGTCGCAACAACCTGCCTCAATTCCCTCTTCAGAAGAATAGTACCAACTGTACTAGAAACAGAAAGACTGAAACACAACGCAGTGTTAACGAGATAGTTGTGTTCACTTTATTTTTTCTTAAAAACCAGATTCAGTGCCAGTTGGAACACAATTGTGGCTTTCTCCAGGGTTTTACCCCTCACTACCTCTGTAACCAACAACCCACTGAGATTCCTACATTCTCCAATTCTAGACACACGTACATCCCCAGTCGTAATTGCATTGGCATGACCTAATATGTTCTCATACCTGTTCTTTGGTTTTGCCATTCCATAAGAAACTTCTCACATTTTTGATTAAGCTTTTAGCAGACTGTTCTTGTGTGGCTCATTGTGCTTAAGGTCATGGAGTTGCAGAGTTTTTAACATTATGGGAAAAGGCCCTTTGGCCCATTATTCCATGCCAGTTATCAAGCATTGATATGTTCTAATCCCATTTTCCAACACTTGGCCTCTTGTCTTGTAAGCTATGGTATTTCAAGCATAGGGTGATAAAACAGTTCAACAAGTCATGCAAGAATACAATGTTATGGCTGTAGAGAAGGTGCACAAGGAGTGAGATCAACAGTAAATTTAAAATTTAAGACACCCATTCAGAAGTCTAATAATATTGGGGAAATAAGCTGTTCCTAACTCTATTGGGACATGTGTTTAAGCTTTTGTACCTTCTGCCGGGATGGAAGAAGTTGGAAGAGATTATAACCGAGTTTGGAAGGGTTTTTGATGATGTTGGTTGCCTTCCTGAGGCAGCTGGAAGTGGAGATGAAGTCAATGGATGGAAGGTTGGCTTGTGTGATGGACTGGGCTGTGTTCACTACTCTCTGTACTTTCTTATGGTCCTGGGCAGAGCAGTTGCTGTATCAAGCTGTGATGCATCTGGATAGAATACTTTCCATGGTCCATCTAGAAACATTTGTGATTGATAAGGTCCTTCAGAGTAAGCTACTTAATAAAATAAGAACCCATGATGTTGGGAGCAATATATTAGCATGGACAGAGGACTGGTTAACTAATGGAAAACTGAAAGTTGGGAAGGGTGGGGGTGTAATTTCAGGATGGCATCCTGTTACTAGTAGAATACCACAAGGGTCAGTGCTGGGGCCACAATTATTTACAATATATATTCATGACATGGATGAGGAAGGTGAATGTTCTATAGCCAAGTTTGCAGATGGCACAAAAATTGGTGGGATATCAAGTATTAAGGATGATGTAAAGAGTCTGCAGATACAAACAGAGTTATGTGAGTGGACAGAAACCTGGTATAATGTGGGGAAATGTGAAGTCATGTATGTTGACCAGAAGAACCAAAGAGCTGAATATATTATTTAAATAGAGAAAACTACAGAGCAGAGGGATTTAGGAGATCTCACCATGAATTGCAGAAAACTAGTTTCCAAGTTCAACATGTCATAGGGACGGGAAATAGAATGCTAGCCTTTATTTCAAAGGGAATGGAGAATCATAGTTGGGAAATTTTGCTAAAACTCTACAAGGCACTAGTCAGACCAAAGCTGGAATACTAAGAACAGTTTTGGGCTCTTTACCTGAAGAAAGATATTACTGCAGAGGGCTGGGTAGAGTATTCAAGTCTGAAACAGGCATTTTCAATCAGTTCGGAAATCAAGAGTTTTGGGGAAAAGGCCAGAAAATGGAGCTGACGATTATTAGATCAGACTTGATCTCAGTATATGGTAGAGGGGTTGGGGGCTGGATTGCCTTCTTCTGCCCCCACCATCTCATGGTCTTATTAATGTTCTCTTGAATTCCTCAACATACTTCCCCCATTGTGATCTGAAATGTCTTTCCTCTCATCATATTTTTCTGATGTACATTAGCCAGACCCCTCCGTGATTTTGAAAATTTCTATCAAATCTCTTTTTTGCTTTCTGCTCACCAAGGAACAAAGTGCCCCAGCTGCTCCAACCTGTAGCTGAAGTTTCTCATCGATGGAACCATTCTCATAAGCCTCATCTGCACTTTCTCCAACATGTTCATATCTTTCCGAAGATATGGTGCCCAGAACTGAGCCCAATACTCCAGGTGAAGTCTAACCTTTGTCTTATATAAGTTTAGGATAACCTCCATACTCTCATACTCCGTACCGCTATCAATAAAGCCTCGGATACATCATATGTTTTATTAACGACCCTCCCAACTTGCCCTGATACCTTTACCAACCTTTATGCTTATCCACCCACATCTCTCTTTTCCTGCAGATCCTTTAGAGTTGTATCCTTTGTTTTATTCTGTCTCTCCACATCCTTCACACCAAAATGGATCACCTTACAATCCTCCACTTTGAACTACACTGCAATCTATCTGCCTACTCCAGCAATTTGTTGATGTTCCTTTGAAGCTGTAATCCATCGGACTCACTGTTCACAATGTGCCAAATTTCATATCATTCGCAAACTTTGGAACTGTCCCCTGCACACCAAAGAGCAGATCACTAATATCAAGTCAAGAGTACTTTTATTTGTCATTTCTACCATATATAACTAATATGGTAAAAACAAGACAATGTTCCTTCAGAACCAAGGTACTACATGAACAACAACAACAACAATAACAGAAACTACAGTGTAATAATGAATGAACACGAATAAAAAACTTGAGAACTCTTGCAACAAATTTCAGAAGGAATAAAATGTGATCATACAGTGTTCAGGATCCTGGAGGAAGAAACTGTTGCACAGTCTGGTCATGAGAGATTGAATGCTCCGGTATCTTCTATCAAATGACAGGAAGAAGAAGAGTTTGAGTGAGGGGTGTGTGGGGTCTTCCCCAATGCTCTTAGCCTTTCGGATGCAGTGTGTAGTTTAAATGTTTGTAATGGAGGGAAGAGAGACCCTGATGATCTTCTCAGCTGTCTTCACTATCCACTATCCACCACCTCACGATCCAGAACAGTACAATTCCCAAACCAGGTAGTGATGCCGCAGCTCAGGGTACTCTCAATGAACCCTCTGTAGAATGTGGTGAGGATGGGGCTTTCCTCAACCTATGCAGGAAGTCGAGACACTGCTGAGCTTTCTTGGCTATGGAGCTGGTGTTGAGGGACCAAGTGAGATTGTCCGCCAAGACATTTGATGCTCTTCACGGTCTCTACAGAGGAGCCGTCGATGTCCACTGGGGAGTGGTTGTTTTGTGCCTTTCTGAAGTCAACAACCATCTTTTTTGTTTTGTCCACATTCAGAGACAGGTTGTTGGCTCTGCACCAGTCTGTTAGCTGCTGCACCTCCTCTCTATATGCTGACTCCTTGTTCCTGCTCATGAGACCAATTACGGTCATGTCATCAGCAAACCTGATGATGTGATTCGAGCTGTGCATCACCGCACGGTCATGTGTCAGCAGGGTGAATAGTGGTGGACTGAGCACACAGCCCTGGGGGGGCCCCTGTGCTCAGTGTGATGGTATTGGAGATGCTGTTCCATTCTTCCAGCCTGAAAAATATCACCCCTCATATTTTTATACAGTTCAGTCCAGGTCCCCTCTCAATCTTTTCTGCTCTATGGAAAATAACCCAGTCTGTCCAATTTCTTTCCATAACTGAAATTCTCCAGCCCAGATAATATCCTGGTAAATCTCTTCTGGCCCTCTCCAGTGCTATCACATCCCTGCTGTAATTTGGATTCCAGAACTGCACACAATACTTCAGTTTATGTGATGAATCATGGAGTTAATGGAATGGAAGTCACATGAAGATTGAAACATAAATTAAACATTTGTAGCAGAATGTGACTCAAAATCTTCCTATCACTCTGCTAATTAGGTATTCACATTGTTATTGTCCCCTTTATTCCATGAACTCTAATTTAGCTCACAGATCTGTTATGCAGCACTATATCAAACACCCACTATATCAATCTTCTTTGATGTAACTTCTGTACTAAGTGCTGAGGTAATGGTGATCAATCTCATGAAAGGTGCGAATCATGGAATGTATTTTAATTATTTCCTTCAAGGAACAAGTATCAAAGTTCGAACCCCGCTATTGAAATTAAAAAAAACACCAGAATTCCAAAGCCAAATCATGTAAGCATGGTAAACTAATGGTAGTAAAGAAGCTTTTATTTCAAATATTAATATATTTTTTTTCCAAAATATGAAGAAGACTGATATGAAATGTCCAATCTTAATCTTGTAAATCATGTGTTAGTCACCTACAAATTGGGAATATCGCTTTGGCTCAGTTGATAGTAAACTTTTCAATCCATCTTTAATTAAGAATCAACACATTGAGATCTCTTAAATTTCCCTATTATTTGATTATTTAAGTGAGATGATATGACACAAATAAAGAAAAATATTGCAATAAAAATATTGCAAACTCCTTTATGAACACATGATGGCCCAGAATAGAAGAGATAGCGGAGCATTGTCAGAAGTCATTGGAAAGAAAATGTCAGTGAAGCAATGGGAAGGTATTAAAAGAATGAATGTGCAAAGAGATAAGATGGAGAACAGGTTAGCACCAGAGAAAATTGAAATGAGAAGTGCATTTCAATCTTCAGAACTCATTCTGACTTGAACCTCCAAAGGTGATTTCGTTCAGGCATCATTCCAGCCCTCAAGATCAATGTTGGTGTTGATGAGATCTCAATCTGTCTGAGTTCAAAAGCAAAACAAATGCTGTAGGGCTGGAAATTGGAGATAACAGAAAGTGTTGCTGGTCAGCAGTCAGCAATGGTGAACAGCCAAACAGAGTTAACATCTCGGGTTGATGACTTTTCATGGGAATTATGACACCTGAGTGAAGGACACCTTCATTTACAGTAGTAAAGGTAATGGACGTGTGGTGGAGGTGGTTTCAGTTGAGACATTCAAGTGTCAATAGATGATTATTTAGTTAGAAATGGTGTGCAGGGAGATGGGGAAAGGGCAGGAGATCAGCACAAGATAATAGAACCAGTGCAGGTACGATGGGCCAAATGGCCTCCTGCTGTGCTATACAATTCTGTTATTCTGTGATAAGATACACAGAACATCTCTAGCAGCTGCCAAGATGGATCAACAATGCAGCCTCGCTGATTCCAATCCATGGTTAGATTTTACTTTGGGTTCAGAGCACATCCAAGGTCATTTTTAAAAATAAACATGACAAAGATCATTGAATTAAGTGACATTTATTTACTTGGGCAACTGAAGAATCACACTCTTCTTTTTCTCCATTCCCTCCCTGCCTTTGAAGTGATGCTGAGTTTAATAGTCAGTTCATTCAGATTTCATTTTACTCTTCAAGCCTTTTCAGTCTTCATTCACATGCACAACTGAAATTAAAATAGAACAACGTACAGCAAACAAATCAAGGAGTTTTCCTTTCCTTTTCACATGAGAGGGATTCATTGAGCTGTCACAATAGGCAACGATACAGAAGTAAAGCCGAAGGTGCCCTCCAGCAATGAATTGCAGGCATCAACAATGCCAGTCCCTTCACCAATGACCTGCCCAATGGAAATGTCAAATCTTAAAAAGTTCACTGAATTTCTGTAATAGGCATCTCCATTTCCAGAACCATTGAATTCCAGTTGCCAATGGGCTACTGCTTGAGAACTGGAAAATTCACTTAGGAACTTGCAATAAAATAGCATCATTAACACGATGAAACATCGAATGATTTAAGGAGGACTTCAGGTTGGTGTAAGAAAGCAAACAGCTAGGTCACAAAAGGTTGAGAGTGAGATTGTGAGGAGGAGTTATTTAGGGAGGGAGTTGAGTGTTTAGCAGGAGTTGGGAAGGTCAACAATCGTGGGGTGATTAAAATCCAGGGAGCTCAACGGCACCAGCGTGGGAGGAGAAAACTGGAGTCTTTGAGCATTGTAAAGAGGTAACAGAGGGCTGAGACCATTGGACAGGTTTGAAAACAATGAAACATTCCCAAGTCAATCAGTAGAGAACCATCTCAAACAAGAGAGGGAGGCAAATGTTGGCAGATGCCTTGGGATGTTTGTTTTGTTCATTGACAGGATGTGGGTTGCTGACTAGTTCATCCCTAAGAGTCAGCCACGTTGCTGTGGGTCTAGAGTCACATGTCAGCCAGACCAGGAAAGGACAACAGTTTCCTTCCCTAAAGTTCACTAATGAACCAGATGGACATTTGAAACAATGGTCACTATTAGACTCTTAATTTCAGATTTTTACATTGAATTCAAATTCCACCATGGATGGAATTTGAACCTGTGTCCTTCAAACATTACCCGGATTATCAGTCAAGTGACAAAACCGTTAGGCCATTGCCTCTCCCCAGTGAAAGATTTCAATAAAGAGAGGCTAAAACACTGATTGTTTTCAAGACGTAGATAGATATAGTTCTTAGGGTTTAAAGAATCAAAGGATATGGGAAGAAAGTGGGAGTAGGGACTGAGTTGGAAGATAAACCATGGCCGTATTGAAAGGTGGAGTAACCTCAAAGGGTTGAATGGCCTACTCCTGCTCCTATTTTCTTTGTTTCTACATTTAAATGGACTGTCCCATATCCTGAGTCTGTGACCCTTGATACATAGATGCCTGAACCAGAAGCTTGACCATGAAACGACTAGATGACATCACTTCACGCTCTGCCACAGAAAGTGGTTAAGGTCAAAATACTGAATGTTTTTAAGAAGTGTTTCCTCGATCACGAGACACAAGCTTCCCCAGGCAGGTGATCTACTCCCAGCTCCGAAATGGCAGGCCCAGGTGGACAGAGGACACTCTTCAGAGATACCCTCAAGGCCTCACTGGTGCAGTGCAGCATCCCCACTAACACCTGTGAATCACTGGCTCAAGACCGTCCAAGTGGAGGAGGAGCATCCAGGAAGACATAAAGAGTGTGCTGCTACACCAACACCCCACCCTACCCTTCCCATGTACACCTTTTGCCCAAGTGTGGCAGAGTCTGCAGAAGCTGCATTGGACTGTACCGCCACCTACAGTCTCACCCTGAGATTGGGAGAGAGTCACCTCGTCTGCGAGGGACCGCCAATGATGATGTTTTCAAGAAGTTGGATACAGTTCTTAGAGCTAGGATCAAAGGGTATGGGGAGAAAGCAGGAAGAGGGGGCTCTGAGTTAGATGGTCAGCCCCACCTGCTCCAGTGGTGTGTACTGACAACTCTGAACAGATTGATCAATAATAAAAGTACAGGTATGCCCTGTTTTTGGAAAGTTTGCTTTACGCCACTTCGTTTTTACAAAAGACCTACATTATTCCTGTGTTTGCAACCAAAAAAAATCTAAAGACGATTTTCACTTTTACAAGAAAAGGCAAAATTGTTCCCATATAAGTTAATGCTTCTTCGCTTTATGCCATTTTGGTTTACGAAAGGCTTCGTAGGAATGCTCTACTTTCGGATCGTGGGGAGTACCTGTACAGGAAATGCTCAGCCGGTATGACAGCATCTATGTCTTGAAAGACCCATAGAGTCATAGAGATATCAGTCCAACCCATTCATGCCGACCAGATATCCCAACCCAATCTAGTCCCACCTGCCAGCGCCCGGCCCGTATCCCTCCAAACCCTGTTGGGATTTGAGCCCATGTTTACAGAACATTAGTAATACTGGATGAGAAGTCCAGTGACATTACCAATGTGCCACCGTTGGCTGGCCACGTATATGCAATTTAGACATGAAGGGGCTGAATGGCCACCTTCTGTGCTGCACATTTATTGTGGAACTTAAATACCTCAGGTTCTGGGAATCTGAAATCAAAACATAAAAAGCTTGGAATACTCAGCAGGTCTGGCAGCATCCACAGAGAAAGAAACACAGTTAATAGGTTAAATTACACGATGCAAAAAAATCCATGCCTACCTTTTAGTAAAGTGTTGTCAGGTGGGGAAATCCACTGAGGGGCATGCCAATTGCTCTGAGGCCATGCAATGGCCAAATGAAGAAGGCAATATCTCTGTTCCAGGAAACAGGAAGATCTACTTTCAGAGAATACCTAACCAATCAGAATATGGCAGTTGTTCTCTACTTTGGGGCAGGATCAGTATTTGGGTCAGTATTTGGGGTTCATGCCACATGCCAGGTTGACAGGATCTATAAGGAGACTGGGGAAATGTAAGAGAGCTGAGGTTTGAGAGGGAGAAAGTGAGGACTGCAGATGTTGGAGATCAAAGTCAAAATGTGTGGCACTGGAAAAGCACAGCCGGTCAGGCAGCATCTGAGGAGCAGGAGAATTGACGTTTCGATCAGAAATATTCCTGATGAAGGGCTTATGCTCACAATGTCAATTCTCTTGCTCCTTGGATGCTGCCTGACTGGCTGAGGTTTGGGAGGCCAATATGAGGGAAATAACCCAGGCGGAGGTAAAATCTTGTGTTTTTGCTTTAGTCACAGGAATTCACTGGGTGTTAGTGAGCAGGCTAGCATTTATTGCCAATCCCTAATTGCTCAGTTAAGAGACAACCACATTGCTGTCGGGGGTCTAGAGTCACATGTAGGCCAGACCAGGTAAGGATGGCAGTTTTCCTTCCCAAAAAGACGTTAGTGAACCTGATGGATCTTCCCGGACAATGGGAAATGGTTTCATGGTCATCATTAATCTTTTAAATCCGGATTTATATTGGATTTAAATTCCATTTGCCAAGATGGGATTCAAACCCAGGTCCCCAGAACATTACCTAGGTCTCTGGATTGATGGTCTCCCAATAATAGGCTATCTCATCTCCAGTTTGAGAGTGAGGATAGCAGAGTCCCAAACTGCCTGCAACCAGCACCAGCAGGGAGTCCCTTCTGCTTCCCCAGCAGTGTTGAGATGATACCCCTAGGTGAGAAGGAATTGCCATCTCAGAGACTTTAGTAGGCCCAATTGTAGGCATGTTCCGCCTCGGAACACTTCAACCCCAGGGCATCAATGTGGACTTCAACAGCTTCCTCATTTCCCCTTCCCCCACCTCATCCTAGTTTCAAACTTCCAGCTCAGTTACTGTCTCCTTGACTTGTCCGACCTGCCTATCTTCTTTTCCACCTATCCACTCCACCCTCTCCTCCTTGACCTATCACCTTCATCTCCTCCCCCACTCACCCATTGTACTCTATGCTACTCTCTCCCCACCCCCACCCTCCTCTAGCTTATCTCTCCATGCTTCAGGCTCACTGCCTTTATTCCTGATGAAGGGCTTTTGCCCGAAACGTTGATTTCGCTGCTCGTTGGATGCTGCCTGAACTGCTGTGCTCTTCCAGCACCATTAATCCAGTATTTGATTTTCAGCATCTGCAGTCATTGTTTTTACCCAATCGTAGGCATGGGCTACCCAGCACTGCCACAGGCATAATTGCAGAAGGGGAAAAGATGGGGTTTGTCAGGTAGACAGTGGGCAGGATGCCCATTGTAGTTAACCAGACACCTTCCAACAACCTGCCTTCAAACGCTCCATGAGTTGGGGGGGGTGGTGGTGATGGGTAACATCCTCCCCAACTTATCATTGTCTGTGACCTCTCAACAGAACGGGAAGAAGATTAGAAAGTGAGAAGGTGAAAGAAAGAAAAAGGGATGTCAGTGGTTGGTGAAGAGAGAAGAAATCACATAAAAAAGGTTCATGGCCTAAGGTCCAAGGGGACAAATAAATCATGGAATCGTTGAATGGTTTATGTGTTTTCCTTCTCCTTGTTCTTATGTAGGAGATAAACAACAACTTTTATGATGAGTGAGAGGAAAGCCGAAAGAGTAACATGGCTTGAAAAATAATATTCACCCTCCACATTAAGAGTCAGTCAAGAGTCAGCCATGGGCAACAAGGGTTTGAACAAAGCTTTCACTTCTTCAGTCTTCAGTATCTGCCTTCCTTCAAAGCTGGTTGCATCTTAGAATCATACACTATAAAGAAGGCTTTCGATACTGTAATGCCGAAAATACACTAAATTTACACTGTCCCACTTACCCACACTAGGTCCATAGCCTTGAATGTTATGACATTTCAAGTCCTCATCCAAATACTTTTTAAAGGTGGCAAAGTTTCCCGCCTCTCCTAAACCCCCAGACATTGCAGCTTCCACTCTGCACAGTTTCCTGACCCACAGGCCACAATCAGTGAAGATTGGGGACAGTATTTCATCCTCGCTAACACTCAACACTGGACCCCCCAGGGGCACGTACTCAGCCCCCTACTGTACTCACTGTATACCCATGACTGCGTCACCAAATACCAGACTAATGTCATTTACAAGTTCGCTGATGCCACCACCATAGTCGGTTGAATCTCAGATGGCGATGGAACAGACTCCAGATGGGAGTTGGAAGACCTGGAAAAATAGTTGACTGAGAACAACCTAGCTCTCAATCCCAGCAAAATGAAGAAACTCATTATTGACTTTCGGCAGGATGTTACTCATGCCAGCCCCTACACATTTACAGCACAGAGGGGGAACAAGTGGAGAGAGTCAAGCTTCTGGGAATGTACATCAACAACAAGCTTTCTTGGGCTCTTTATGTGGACACACTGGTTACAAAGACCCAACAACGTCTCTTCTTCCTCAGGCAGCTGAGGAAATTTGGCACGACGGCGAATACCCTTGCCAACTTTTATCGGTGCGCCATTGAGAGCATTCTGTCTGAATGTATCACTACCTGGTATGACAACTGTGCCATTCAAGATCAGAGACGGTTACAGAGAGTGGTGAACTCGGCCCAGACAATCATAAAGGCTAACCACCCATCTATAGAATCCATCTACCAGGCCCACTGTCAAGGAAAGGCCGCCAGCATTCTCAAAGATCTATCCCACCCCGGTAATGTTTTTCTACAACCTCTACCATTGTGGAGAAGGTACAAAAGCCTGAACACACACAGCAGCCGGTTTCAAAACCGTTTCTACCCTATTGTTGTTGGAATACTGAATGGACTCACAAACTCTTAACATTCGCCTGTACCTATGTTTTGGTTTTTGCCGCTGTTTACCTATTATTTACTATCTATGCTACTTAACTCTGTGACCTGCCTGTACTGCTCACAAGACAGAGCTTTTCACTGTGCCTCAGTACATGTGATAATAAATTCAATTCAATTCAATTCAAAACCAAATTCCCACCACCCTCTAAATGGAAAAACCTTTTCCTCACATCCCTCCTAAACATCCTGATATTCACCATAAAATGATACCCTCTTACTACTGACCCTTCAACTAAGGGGAACAACAATTTTCTATCCACCCTGCCCATGCTTCTCATAATTGTACACACCTCAATCAGGGTCTCCCTCAAACCTCTCTGCTCCAAAGAAAACAAGGCCAGCTTATCCAGCATCTCTGCGTAGCTAAGATGCTCCATTCCACGCAACATATGGGTGAATCTCCTTTACACACCACACCCCCAACTCAGTGCAACCACATCATTAGTATCGTGCATTAACCAGAACAGCATGGAGCATTCCAACTGTGGCCTAACCAAGGTCCTGTATAGCTCCAATATGATCTCCCTGCTTTTATAATCTATGTCATAACAGATAGTCAAGTATTCCATATGCTTTCTTAAATACCCTATAACCTGCCCCAACATCCTCAGGGATTGGTGGACAAGCGCCCCAAGTCCTTCTGATACAATGAGTTTCCTAGATTCCTGTTCTTCCAAAGTGCATTGCCTCTCATTTTTCAGGGTTAAAGTTCACCTACCACTGATCTGCCTATCTACCAAATCCATCTATATCCTCCTGTAATCTAAGACTTTCTTTCTCACTGTCAACAACCCACTAGACTTCATGTCATCTGTAGACTTATTTATCACACTCTCATCTATATCATTGATGTACATCTCAAATAATAAGGCAACCAACACTGATCCCTGAGGTACATCACTGGACACTGGCCTCCAGTCACACAAACAACCTTCTACCACTGCCTTCTGTCTGCTGTCATTAAGCCAATTTTGGATCCAACTTTCAAGTTACCCTGGATCCCATGCACTTTTATCTTCTTTATCAGTCTCCCATGAGGGACCTTTTCAAAGGCCTTGCTGAAATCTATATAAATTCTATCAACTGCAATACTCTCATCGACACACTTGGTCAACTCCTTGAAAGAATTCAACCAGATTTGTTAAGTGTGATCTCCCTCGAGGTATGCTGACTATCCTTGAAGAAATCTTGCCTTTCTAAATGTGGGTTAATTTTCTCCTTTAGCAGTTTCCCCATAAATTTCCCTGCTATTCAGTGAAGCAGGGCTTTCTGTCATGGGTGGTCCAGTGCATTGCATTCCCAGCTTTTAAGGTCCACTTAATCTTCTTCAAATCTATGGAAATATGTGTTTAGCTGTGACTAGAAAAACCTATGGTCAAACGTGGCATTAGTAGATTGACCATGTCCCTGACTTATCAGTCTTTGGAGAGGACATTATCCTTTAGCAGGGGATTGGTTAGCTCTGTTGGCTGGATGGCTCATTTTCAACGCAAAGTGATGCCAACAGTGTGCTGATGCTAGATGTCTGAACATTTGTATGGGTACTTAATGTGTCAGGGCAAAGTATCCATGGACCAAGTAACTGTGATTAGTCTAGTTTGGTGCTTGTTGGACAGCATAGTCCTGGTTTCTATGCTGTATAACTCTATAGCTCTGTGAACGCAGGTTCAGATCCTGTACCAGCTGATGTTACCATGATGCTTCTGCCTTCACAACCTTACCTGAGGTGTAGTGAACCTCAGGTTAAAATCACCACAAGCCATTTCTCTCAAATGAAGTGCAGCCTTTGGGGCTATTTTACCTTCAGCACAAGTGACTGATCCAGTAAGTAGTGCAGGTAAGGGTCCCCTTTTAATGTTCAATTCTGTAAGTGTTCGAGGCAAAACCTGGTCTCAATTTTCTCACTCTAGGAGGAAATAGAATGAGCATAAGAGAGAAAATGACAAGAAATATAAGTTTATAAGAAGAAGGCAACACCAGCATGTGATAATTGTTGTGAAGAAGTCTAGCAAAGGTAGTTTATTCAGAAGAACTTGTCATTAGCTCATGGCTCTAAAGTTGACAGCTCTGAATCCAACTTCAAAATGGAGCACTGTCAGGAAATAGTCAATTACGTGACTGCTGTATTTTCCTGTTCAAAAATCTGATCAACCACAAAGCATAAATGGGCCGACACGGTGGCACAGTGGTTAGCACTGCTGCCTCACAGCGCCAGAGACCCGGGTTCAATTCCCACCTCAGGCGACTGACTGTGTGGAGCTTGCACATTCTCTTCTGTGTGGGTTTCCTCCGGGTGCTCCAGTTTCCTCCCACAGTCCAAAAATGTGCCGGTTAGGTGAATTGGCCATGCTAAAAATTGCCCGTAGTGTCAGGTGGAGGGGCAAATGTGGGGGAATGGATCTGAGTGGGTTGTGCTTCGGTGGGTCGGTGTGGACTTGTTGGGCCGAAGGGCCTGTTTCCACACTGTAAGCAATCTAATCTAAATAAATATGCACATGCCAAAAGCAGGAACTGTGGGAAATGCACAACAGAATCATACATACCTGAACAGAGAAAATATTCACAATAGTTCATCTGTATTGTAATTGCTCGAAACATACTGAGGTGACATCAGACCTGGAATGGAAACAGAAAAGGCTGAAAATAATGAGCAGGATGAGCAGCAACTCTGCAGAGAAATATAAGTCCTGCTTACCCACACCGAGGAGATGCTTCAGAATATGAACAAAAATGGGAGGTGATCTGCCTGAATAAAATCTCTACAGGTCATAGTGATCCTCTGAAGAGTGTACCACCCATACCCTACATTTCCCATGGCCAATCCACCTAACATCTTTGGACTGTAGAAGGAAACCAGAGCACCTGGAGGAAACCCAATTTGACACGGGGAGAATGTGCACACAGACCTGTAATCAAACCTGGGCCCCTGGTGCTGTGAGGCAGCAGTGCTAACCACTGAGCTATCATGCTGCCCTTAAACGATTCTAAGGGTGGCTGCTGAGAGGAGGATTCCCCATTCTGGGGAATTCTGGACCAGGGGAACATGATTTCAAAATAAGGAGTCTACTATTTAAGGAGACAGGAAGGATTATTTTTTTCACTCAGAGAGTTGTTAGTTTTTAGAGTTCTCTTCCCCAGAGAACTGTGGAGGTCGGGTCACTGAATATGCTCAAGAGTAAATTAGACAGATTTTTGATTGAGAAGAGAGTTGAGGAATATTGGAGGGCAGGCTGCGAAGTGGAGTTACGGCCACAACCAGATGAGCCATCATCGTTTTGAATGTCGGAGTAGGCTAGAGAGGCTGAGTGGCTATCACTGGTCCGTTTTCACATGTTTTTAACCTGACGTCCCCTTCTTTACACAGAAAACAACCCCAGTCTCTCCAATCTTTCCTCATCATGAGAAATCCCCATTCTGTAGCTTCTGTAGTGTGACCATATTGTACTAGAGAGGCACTGACTGGAATTATGGGTCCAACTAATTGTGACCTAACCAGTCTTCAGACAATTTTAGCATAACTCCCTTGTTCTCACACTCTATGTCTCAGGTAATATAGGAAAGCATCCCACATGGTTTCTTAATCTTCTTGGGTTGGTACCTTCAGAAATCAGCGGAGACGCACTCTAAGCTTCCTCAGTTCCTTTATAATCTGTTCATTCCAAGTTAATAAAACAATAATAAAGCTGATATTTCATCTCATCCAAATACAATGACATTGAAGTCTAAAGATGGAGGCATGACCATTTGGCTCAAGCAGTCTGAGTTACTGTATGTCCTCCACGTGAAGAGTAGACCTACTGATCTGTTTCCTTGCCCCTTTAGTCTCTTTGTTCAAACACCGACTTGTTTTGATCATGACTGCATTTCCTCTCCTTACAACCCTGTTACCAACACAGAAATTCAAGTCATGCAGCTTATCACTTGGTAATCGCTTTTCAATACAATGCAGGAATCCCCACTGTGGCATCGTTTAAAGTCGTGGCTTTTATTTCAAGGACATTTATCAAGTGGAATCCTTTGCTTTATAACCAAAATGTCGGATGAGCAGTTGATTGCTAGCTGCTTCATGCATCATTTTGTGAAATAGTGTTAAACATAAATAGTGTGAGCTGGGTCATTGAGAATCTGAATTCCAATTTCCCGTGTTCTGATGAAATCATGAGATTGAAGTGTGAAGGAAGTGCTTCCCCAGCATTGTTATGACAGCCTTTATGATAAAGTTGTCTGATTAATTATTCCAAAATCAATTCTTTTTGTGGCACATTCATTTGCAAGGTCAGATAATATTGGTTATTAATTCCTGCAATTGATCACAGTTTTCAGAAATGTCTAACGCAAGCTTTTTTAAAACTATGATGGACCTCTAATAGTCATGCAATATCTGTATAATTGTTCTAAACTAAGTGTGGATGTGTGCATATTTTGGTCCCAAACCTCACTTCCTGCTGTCTGAAATGTCCTTTGAATTAACTTTATAGTCACATCTACTCCAATGAGTACAGTGAAAAGTTTACAAGTCACCACTTACAGCACATGTTAGATACAAAGGTACTTTAGTACAGATTCTTGAATACAAATTTTTAAGGAAAACAAAACTTAGAAAAATAAATAAATAAAAAGGCCAACATTACAGATCATTGGATAAACTAGAAAAATTAAAAAAAAGGTTTGAAATAACAGTCCTTCCTACCCAGTCCACACCAGCCCCTAACCTCTAGTCCACCCTGGGCCTTGACTCCAGACTGCATTGGGTCTCAACTTGAGGCTCTCCAGGCTAGGGAGAGACTACTCTGGAATGATCTGGAGGCCTGAAGTCCATGTTGGATCAAAAGAATGCCACACCAGGCGTTCATGAGACTGCTAAACCGGGCTTCCGAGAGACCATCACACCGAGCTGCTGAGAGACCATCATACCAAGCCGCTGAGAGACCATCATACCGGGCTGCTGAGAGATCATCACACCGGGCTGCCGAGAGAAGTTACCCGCACCAGGTTAAGGGACCATCATAGTAAGCCTAAAGACCACCACACTGGGCCGGGAGATTGCCATGCCAAGCTCTGAGATCGCCAGGCTAGACTGAAAGATCGCTATGTCAGGTCCACACTGAGGCTGAGAGTCCTAGTCCAAGTCTAGGCCAGGGGTTGGAGTCTGCACTGAGGTCAGGAGTTCAGAACATTGCCAGGAGGAAAGAAGGAAAATAAAACACAAAAGAGATTTTAAAAAAGGGAAAAGAAAAGTAACCAATGAAGTAATCAAGCTTGCGTCTGCGTATGTTGGTCAACGTTGTAGGATTCTGAAATCTGATTTAACTTTGATTTTAACACTCAGGGTGCAACTAAACGTAAGGCAGTAAGGGCATTCTTAAGAGGAAAATTAGGTGGGCAAAAAGGAGATATGAGATAGCCTTGGCAGATAAGATTAAGGATAATCTAAAGAGACACTACAAGTATATTACGAGCAACTCGGGAGAAAATAGGCCCGTTAAAGATCAACGAGGTCATCTATATGTGGAACTACGGGAAATAGGAGAGATACTGAATGAATGTATTGCATTGATTATAGAGAAAGACATGGGGAACTCAGGGAAATAAATAGTGATGTCTTGAAACAATCCACATTGCAGATGGAGAGGTGCTGGCGGTCTTAAAAAACATAAACACAGATTAATTCCTGGAAATTGCTCAGGTATTTTCCCAGGACATTGTGGGGAGCAAGGCATGAAATTACAGGGCCCCTCACAGAGATAGTTGTGTCATTCACAGCCATGATTGAGGTGTTGGAGGTCTGCAGGGAAGTTAATGCTGTGCATTTATTTAAGAAAGTATGTTAGGAGACACCTGGGAACTATAGGATAGTGAGCCTGACGTCTCTGGTCGGTGAGTTGTTGGCGGGGGTCCTGAGACATAGGATTCACATATATTTGGAGAGGCGAGGAGTGGTTAGGGATAATCAGTGTAGCTTTGTGTGTGGGAAATGGTGTCTCATGAACTTGGTTGAATTTTTTGAGCACGTGACCAGGAAGATAGATGAAGACAGAGCAGTAGATGTGGTCTGCATGGATTTTAGGAAAGCCACTGACAAGGTTTTGCATAGTGGAATGGTTAGTAAAGTTAGGTCACACGGGATTCAGGGATAGATTGCCAATTGGATACAAACTTGGCTCGATTGTGAGAGGATTAGATTACTTTACAGTGTGGAAACAGGCCCTTCGGCCCAACAAGTCCACACCGACCCGCCGAAGCGCAACCCACCCATACCCCTACATTTACCCCTTACCTAACACTACGGGCAATTTAGTATGGCCAATTCACCTCACCTGCACATCTTTGGACTGTGGGAGGAAACTGGAGCACCCGGAGGAAACCCACGCAGACACGGGGAGAATATGCAAACTCCACACAGTCAGTCGCCTGAGGCGGGATTTAAACCCGGGTCTCTGGTGCTGTGAGGCAGCAGTGCTAACCACTGTGCCACCGTGCCGCCCACAAAAATTGGAGGAGACAGGCATCAAAATAAAGGTTTTAACAGTTTTGTTCAAATTCCAAAAATTATGTTTTGTAATAACATGATTATGTTTATTATATTATGTTACCTTGAAGGTTGCGTCTATTTCGAAACCACAGACTGATTACAGAACAGAAGGAGGCCATTCAGCCCATCCTGTATATTTTGGTTCTTGGCAAGTGTAAGCTACATTATGCCTTTACCCCATGTCGTCTTCCCATAGACCTTCAAAGAACAGCCTGATATATCTGGACTTGATATCTCTGTCTGGAGATGTGATGTGGATGAAATTACCTCTGATACAGTGAACAAGAGAAAAAAATAAATCTGTAATATCGCACATTTTAACACCTATCGGACATATAGCTCTGAAATCTTTAATGGAATTTACTAAAGGTGAAAAAAATACTGAATTAATTAAAAGACTAGCCAATCTTTCTTGCTTCTTTTACATAGCAAGCCAGAGATAATTCAGTCAGGGTGTCAGTCCTGTCTCAGCGTAATACTCTTGCAATGCAAGCTAGAAAAGCAGAGGTTCATGTCCCACAAACAGGGTTTGAGAATATATTTGAGCCTGATGCTGCAGTGCAGAGCTGCATGTCAACAAAGATGCTACCTTTCAGACAGAAAATTAAGAGGAATTTTAAATAGGCACCATTCACTATAGATTTAAAAGCTGTACTTCCTTTAATAACTAGATGTGCCAATGAGGAAAAAATGAGGAGATAACCACATTGCCTCCTGTCGTGCATAGCCCAGGCAGGAACATGCTAGAGTCAGGATGTATGTCTAGTTACTGTAGCTACAGGTCGTGGTCTGATCTGCAGGAACACTTCAGGTAAACTGAGGTGCAATGGCACAGTGGCAATATCATTTTGTTAGTAGTCCAAAACCCCAGGGAAAATGATGCTAGTGAAGACAACCATAACGTCAGAAGATCAGAGGCTATTTAGCCCGTCAAGTCCACACTAGTATTCAGTGAGATCATGGGTGATCTGATCATCCTCAAGTCTAATTTCCTACCTTGCTCTTGATTCCCTTACAGACTAAAAATCTGTCTATCTCGTCCTTCAATGGACTCAACAACCCAGCCTTGGCAGCTCTCTGTGGTAAAGAATTCCACAGATTCACAACCCCCTGATCTCCTCATCTCTGACTTAAATGTGCAACCCTTTATTCGGAGATCTGACTAGTAAAAGGGCAAATTCCAATTGTTCTGTTACTTAGGTCTGATGGAGCAAAGCTTAAGTTAGTGGTGATATTAAAGAGAAAAACCATCCCTGAATATCAGTTTCCACAAGGAATGGTCATGCACATTTACAATAAAGGATAAATGGGTTCAAATTACGGGTGAGGAAAGTTCAGACCTTTCAATGAGGAGAAACATGTGAAGAAAAAATATCTTTTCATATCTGAGTCATGTTCTAGTTATGACTTGTCTATAACATTGTTGCTGAGGTTGGACTGTAATCAATGATATGTTAATGACTCCTGATGGTCCAAGTGAGCTTATGCAACCATTGGATCAAGATTTTCCAGATAGCATGAGAAAAAGTAGAGCGATTGGATGGTTGGAGAAGAGAAGACATTCATCAAGGGTGGCTTCAACATTAGCAATCCTACACAAGCAGCATGTGCAGCCCTGGGATGAAATCGGAACAAGATTGTCATTCAAATAATGTGGAATATCCAATGCATTTGATCATCAGCTGTGGAATGAAATGTCTGATAATGACATGAATCCTGATGAAGGTAATGAGGAATGTTGGTGATCCATATGATGATTATGATGTTACTATATATTTTGTCTTGTTATTATTTTATAAAGAAAGATTGGGACAGAGGTACCAAGCAATCTGCTCAAAAACCAAAAAAGTAAACAGCTTGCGATGCCTTGACATTGATTTTAAAATTGGAACAATAGAAGCAGCCTGAATGGGTCAGGTCAAGTGTCCATGGAACCAAGATTTTTAGTTTTAGCTTCTCAGTAGCAGTTTCTGGGGTCTTGAGGCTGGGTTTGGAATCTGCAGTATATCTCTCCCTACTACTACTCTCTCTCTCTGGGTTTTCTCTTGATGTTTCTCCTCCTGGGCTGGAGAATTACATATGAGGCAACTTATTTTACTGAATTCGCCTTTGCCCAGGATGTGTTTATGGGATAATAGTATATTGGAACAGTTACTGCTTTGTCGTTAAATAATTTATAATTCTGTTAATTTTTCTAATAGAGTTAAGTTATTCCAATTTCTTCTTTCCTTTGTTGTATTTTAACTATAGTGTATGAATAAAATGTGTTTTGCTTCAAGCCTGGTAGTTTGACCAAACAAATTGCTCCCAGAATGCAACACCTGACACTTGCCATTTAAATAAGAAAACGTTTGGGTCTAGGTTACCTTTTGAATATATTTTTGAGGGGATTTTGTCTTGTCCATAACATGATGCCTTTCAAAAAGCAAAATACAACAAGTTATCTGATTCTGAAGACAAGGAGGATAGTGATTTTAATGTGTGATATTCTTTTCTCTTCTGCGAAAAACTCAGAGATCTATTTAAATCTGTATAAATAGCCTTTTTTTTTGATCAATTTAATCAATTTAATATTTTGAAATTAATGCTGAATCCTGTGCTGTCGGTATTAACCTGAGCTGTAGCAGTCTTTCTGCCAACTGAGCTTGGGAGGCTGCTTTATTAACTTTGTAGTGGGATTTTGCCACCTGCATTTATCACTATGTTTCTCCTGTTAAATCTTGATAAATAAGCTGATGTCATGCATGCTGAAATATATATCAATTGTGGATATGTCACTTACATTAAAACTGAAGTAAGACATCAGCAAAGATGCTGTATGAAGGAGTTCCGTGAAATACTAACAGTTAACAAATTCATTTTCCTAACCAGAGCAATTAACCTTACTGCTTTGATTGATAGATATGCTAAGAAAATAATGGAGTTCTCATCGCATGGACCAAGACCTCAATGAGCTTTGTGCTGGCATAGCTGACTTCTTCTTCCAGTGAGTCTAATGGCAATTGCATTCTGTCTTCTCCGTGCCCGGTTGTCACACTGACTGCTTATGCTTTCCACTGATAACGTAAAATGGTTTGAATTCGCAATGTGCACTTACACTGCTAGTTCATCAGGTTGCCCAGCTTAATTTGTGCTCTGACATGTTCCTTCACTAGAAATAATTGCAGCATTGGTACAACTGGCAAGTAAGATTGCTGTGAACAGCAGCAGGTCTATGAGCCTTGTGCAACACTCTTTTTATTTAAAGCCTTTGTTATTCTGTGTAAGCCACTGGAAGGTGGAGCTGACCCTCTGTGTCCTTTCCAGTAGTTTGATATCTCCTCTGAATGCTTTCAATTTGATCGAAAGCTCTTCCCAATAATCTGAAGGACTGCAATAATTAATAGCAGCTGCAGAAGAGGTTTGCTCGAACCTAGTGTTTTGTAGGTGAGATACACTGAGAAGTTTTTTGGCATTTAAAATTAACCCAACACTGCAGCTTAGTATGGCTAGGTGGATTTCAGATATTGCATATGATGATGAATGAGCAAACAGAATCTATGCAGTGCTCTGGTCAGACTACACACAAGTACTCCGTGTTTACATATTTCATAAGAGTTGTCGTCAAGCTCTGGAGATGGTATGGAGACAAGCTTTGAGATTAATTCCCAATGTGAGTGGTGTTAATTCAAGCGTGAGTATACAAACCTCTCTTGTTCAACATTTACATAAATGACCTGAATTCTGAAGTAAGTGACAAAACTCACAGATGCACAGTAATAAAAAATTATCGAAACCAAGTGTGCAATAATTCTTCCCTGGCGAGGTGTGAGTAATTGTAAGAAAGATGGGAAATTATGGTGGAAATGAAAAAAAACCCCACAGAATCACAAATTTGGGAAAAACATTCCCAATTTGTCCCTTAAGCCGTAAGTGGTCTCTTCAGAATCTCACCATTGAGAGTCATAGAAACATAGAGAATAGGAGCGGAAACAGGCCATTTGACTTGAACCTGCTCTGCCATTCAATATGACCATGGTTGATCATTAAGCACAGTACCCGAAATCCGCTCTCCCTCAAATATCCCTTGGTCAGAAATAACTGCACAGAGGCTGGTACCCCATCACCACGTGCGCAGTACATGGTCTCTGACCAGCCAGCTCAAAGCCAGTCCCTGTACTGAGGAAACCTTCTGAACCTCCTGGTTTTTTTTCTTTTTTTTACAAACAATCTTCATAAACAATAAAGAAGAAACAAAGAACTTCAAAATAAACTCCTCCTTAATGCAAAGACACCAAAAAAAATCAGTCGCCTCTTCTCTTTAAAGAGCAGAGTCCTTCACTCTAGCTGATTCCAGCTCTCAGAGTGCACAGGATGATCTGTCACTCCTGTTCATTTTTTTTTTGGTAGTGCTTATATTTGCCCCAGCACCCATGTTTGTGCGTGCAGGTGAGAGACACAGTGAAAGACACAATCTCCTGTTTATGTCTGTCAGCCAGGGCTCCTGATTGACCCATGTTAATAACCTCAATCTAGGACTGCATAGTCAGCCCCCTGGCCCTGGGGGTTCCAATCACCACGATCCCTTTAGCCATAACAGCTACATCTGTCTCCTGCTTGAAAACACATCATGTTTGGCCCTCAACCATTTTCTGCAGTTGTGAATTCCACTCCCTGGATCTCTATGCTAATTGTAATTGCATCCCATTAAATCTCCAGCAAGCATTATTTATACATCACTTGCCAATTTACTGAAAAACTACACAGCACAAATACAGAGTGCAAAGTAAAATATGTAACTGATGAGCTACAGCTCACCAGGCATCTATCCTGGCCATCATAGAAACATTTCTTCACAAAAATGTCCCCATACCTGCCCTCCTCCTAAACTCTTCATCAATCCAGATTAGATTACTTACAGTGTGGAAACAGGCCCTTCGGCCCAACAAGTCCACACCGCCCCGCCGAAGCGCAAACCACCCATACCCCTACATCTACCCCTTACCTAACACTACAGGCAATTTAGCATGGCCAATTCACCTCACCTGCACATCTTTGGACTGTGGGAGGAAACTGGAGCACCGGAGGAAACCCACGCAGACACGGGGAGAATGTGCAAACTCCACACAGAGAGTCGCCTGAGGCGGGAATTGAACCCGGGTCTCTGGCGCTGTGAGGCAGCAGTGCTAACCACTGTGCCACCATGCCGCCCACGTGAGTACTTGCAAACCCCCTGGCTCACCACATCATCATATTCTCAAACCAACTCTCACACCACTTCAACCTTTCAACACTTTACACTGAGCTACACATCTATCACTTACATGTTTACTTTGAGTGCGGTGACACATGCTTCAGATATATGCACGAGATGGCTCTTAGCTGCATCTTTAGCATCTACTCAATGCAATTACTTGGAGGCTGTCAGCCTCTGTACATTTCACATTGCTTTCTTAACATGAGGTCTTCAGTGCTCCATCACAAGCTGCTAACCAATGTAGCTTGCATCGCTTTTCAGTGCAGAGGGAGAAGCAGGCAGCTTGTGATGGTCTGGAGCAAGGAACAGTCAATCTACTACAGGGTTGGGACATGTCACTTTTTGATACATCACACCTCCATCACGTGCCAGCAGTCTAAGTGACAAATACACTTCACGGGAGATTATAGCCACTCAGGAGATAATATCACAGTCAGTCATGGGGCACCGTCCTATTCCAGACAATGGGGTTGGTCAGGGTCAGTCAGGTGCTTGATCCAACTAGAGTCCAGAGATCCATGTCCTTTCAGTCAGGGGATTGGGCCTTGGTCAGGTCTGCAGGGCAAGTGCAAACAAGGATTACAAGAATTACAAGAATGTTAGTCCAGGGAATGGGATTATTATCAAGTTATATGAATCATAGAAACCCCACAGTATGGAAGCAGACCATTTGGCCCAACAAGTCCACACCAACCCTCTGAAAAGCATAGTGCTCATTCCTATAACCCTACATTTCCCATGGTTAATCTACCTCACCTGCACATCCCTGGACACCATAGGCAATTTAGTATGGTCTATCTGCCTAATCTGCACAGTTTTGGAGTGTGGGAGGAAACCAAAGCACCCAGACAAAGCCCACACAGACACGGGAAGAATGTGCAAACTCCACTCAGACAGTTAGTCAAGATGGAATTGTCCCAGGGTCCCTAGCACTGTAAGGCAGCAGTGTAGGGACTGTATATAAAATAATATATTCCTTTAGGCCCAGCAAATCCATTCCACCATTCAATCAGATTCATAATGCTGACTTGCCTTTTCCCTATAACCATTAGTTAGAAGCTTGTTTATTTCAGTCTTAAACATACTTAATAGTCCAGGCCTCCAGAGTAAAGAATTCTCCAAATTAACTACTCTCAGAGTGAGAAATAATCCCACCGTATCTCTATCTCAAATGGGATGCTTTTTTTCTCTGAGATTATCCCAAGGGTCCACAAGGGGATACAACTTCTTTACATCTACACTGTCAAGATCCTCAAAGAAGCATAGATGTTTCAATTAGGTCTCCTCTCATTCTTTGAAACTCCAATGATTTTATGTCAGACTCAATCAACCTTTCCTCATAAAAAAATTCTTTCCATCCCAAGGAATCATCACTGGTTTGCCTTCAATATCAGCATGTCTTTCCTTAGATATGGGAGCAAAACTGTTCACAGTATAAACTAAACTTGCATCAAAGTGCAAGCAGGCACAAGTGTTGTCTGTGATGTGAAAGAAAGTCTTTTTTTTTCAGTTTGGTGTGGGATGGTATAATGGTGGCTTACTGGCAGAATGCCACTCTTCCAATGTCATATCAAAACCTTGGGTGCACAATGTACAATTGGGTAAAGCCACATAGCACAGAATTCCTCATAGAGGCATGACAATAACTTACTTGGAAACCCTCCACTCCATGAGAGCTTCATAGTGGTGGATGTGAGAGTTCAGGAGTTACTTCAATAAAATTGTGTATATTTCTGATACTCCCCACAGACTGCCTCGATCCCCTACAGTTTGTCTATTGATGTAACAGGTCCACAGCGGATGCCATAACTTTAGCCCCACAGCTGGAGTCCTCATCTCCTTGGTAAGTCTCTGAAGACAATGTGGAAAGAGACAATTCTTATTACTACATCTCCAAGCCCAGCAAGAACAGCAACTTCCAGCAGCTGATGCACAGCCTCCAGAGGGAGATGAAAATTGAGTAAGGAAGCAGAAACATATGTTGACAATCCACGTCTAAAAGCCTCGCTGTCATTTTCTTCATCTCCCTGACAGACACCAATTAAGAATGTTCCAACCCATCATCATTGAACCACATCATCTGCTGGAGCAGAGCTTGTACTCAGAGTGACTGTGTGGCAATCCCATCCTGGTAGTTGTCAATGTCACAACTAACCTGAATTTTTATGCCAGCTTATTTCAAGATGCTACTGGGGATATGTATACCATCTACCAATCCTCAATGTAACTGATGCCATTCTCTTTAGGACACAGCTAAACCTATTCTTCCCCTTGACCAGGAGCATCAAGCAGTTAGGGCAGTGGGATTCTTTTGTACAGCTGGCCTCTCCCAACTGGACTGTGCTATACACTGCACTCAACTGACACAAAGGTCTTCTCATCCATCAAAGTTTAACCTATATGAGCCATATTGAGGAGATATGGACCGGATATTGTGGGAGTTGCTATTAATCTTATATGATGGAGAACTCATAGCCACTGGGTAGCACAGTAGCTCAGTGGTTAGCACTGCTGCCTCACTGTGCCAGGGATCCAACTTTGGGCAACTGGGTGGAGTTTGCACATTCTCCCGGTGTCTGTGTGGGTTTCTCCAGGGACTTAGCTTTCATCCCACAGTCCTGGAATGTGTCAGTTGGGTGGATTGGCCATGCTAAATTCCCCACAGTGTCCATGGATGTGCAGACGAAGTGGATTAGCCATAGGAAATGCAGGTTTACAGTGACAGGGTAGGGGTGTGTGTCTAGGTCTGAGTGGGCTGCTTTTTGGTGGGTTGGTGAGGATTTTATGGGCTGAATAGCCTGCTTCCCACATTGTAGGGATTCTACGATTTGCCTCCTTCCACAGTTGCTGGTCGATCCAGAGATAGCTGCTGAGAGACAAGGGGTAATCCTCCAAATGTGGCTCATGCTGCCAGCGGCACAGTGTCACCTGCCCAACAGCAGTTGTCCAAAGCTGGATCCCTGGCACTGTGAGGCAGCAGTGCTAACCATTTAGCTACGGTGCTACCCTAGTGGCTTTGTGCAGATGTCAGATTGGTCTTCCTGGAAGTCAACACAAGGAAAGCAATGGGCCCCGATGGAATTCCCGGCCATGCACCTAGTTCCTGTGCCCAGAGGGCAGTGGAGGCCCAGTCTCTGGATCCATTTAAGAAAGAATTGGATAGAGCTCTCAAGGATAGTGGAATCAAGGGTTATGGAGATAAGGCAGGAACAGGATACTGATTAAGGGTGATCAGCATGATCATATTGAATGGTGGTGCAGGCTCGAAGGGCAGAATGGCCTACTCCTGCACCTATTGTCTATTGTATAACTAACTGGCGTAGGTATTCACCCATCATCTTCAACCTCTCCCTCCTACAAGTTGAAGTCCCCATCTGCTTCAAGAAGAGCACCATTATCCCTGTACCTAAGAACGCACATGTAATTTGTCTTAATGAGTGCCACCTCTGACCTCCATAATCATGAAGTGCTTCGAGAGGCTGAACATGACCCACATCCAGTTTCCCAGCCTGCCTCGATCCCTACAGTTTGTCTATTGATGTAACAGGTCCACAGCGGATGCCACATCTTTAGCCCCACACTCAGCCCTGGAACATCTGGACAACAGGGACACCACATCAGACTCCAGCTCATCGACTTCAGCTCTGCCTTCAACATTGTTGTTTCCTCCAGACTGATCTCAAAACTCTGAGACCTGAGTCTCAACTCTGCCCTCTGCAACTGATCCTGAGTTTTCTGACCCACAGACGGCATTCAGTGATAAACAACAGCACCTCCTCCACAAAAACACTCAACACTGGAGCTCCACAAGGATACGTTCTCAGACCCCCACTGTCCTCCTTGTACATCCACAATTCTGTGGGAAAATTTGGAATGAATGCCACCTACAAGTTGCTGATGACACCATCATGGTAGGACAGATATCTAACAATGATGAGTCAGACTACAGGAAAGAGATCGAGGGATTGATGGCATGGTGCCCTGAGAATAGCCTCTCTCTCAATGTTGGCAGAACTGAAGGACTGATCAGTCACTTCAGAAAGAATGAAAAACTTGCTCCTCATCGATATCAACCGAGTTAAGATTGAGAGAAGAGAGAGCGTCAAGCTCCTCGGAGTGACGATAACCGACAACCTGTTCTCATCTTCCCACATCAAGAAGGCACAACAACACCTCTTCTGCCTTATATCATTGAGGAAGATTTTCCTGTCCATAAGGACCCACACCAACTTTTACTGATGCATTATTGAAAGCATACTCTCTGGGTGCATAACGGCCTGGTATGGCAATTGCTCTGCCCAGGACCATAGGAAACTACAGAAGGTTGTGTGCACAGCCCAGACCATCACAGAAGCCAATCTCCCATCCATGGACTCCAGTTCCACAGCTCGTTGCTGCAGAGAGGTTGCCAACATCATCAAAGACTCATCGCATCCTGGTAATGATCTCTTACAACCACTTCTGTCAGGCAGAAAATACAGAGGCTTGAACACACACACCAGCAGGTTCAGGAACAGCTTTTTTCCAGTCATTACTAGACTGATGAATGGGTGCTCTATCTTCAAATAATGCTGATCTTGCTAACATTGATCTTGCCTAGCCCATGCCCTATGCAATGCAACTTGAATGCTTCCATCTAAGTTTTTTTTCATCCTATGATGTGTATGTCCTTGCTTACTATGATCTGCCTGTACTGCTCATAAACAAAGCTTTTCACTGTATGTAGGTACATGTGAAAATAAATAAATCAAATCAAATCAAATCATATCATAACACCTTTATGAAACTCCCAGACTGATGCAATGCTTCCACCAGACCCATGGTGAAAAAAACTATAAGCCTCCTTAAGATGAGTTTTTGATACCTGAACTTCCTTGGCAAACCTTGTAATATAGCCTAGAAAGGGTGTCATGTATCATTGTGGCATTCTGTGACCTTCACAGCTGGAGCCAACAAAGTGGGGGATGTCCTAGAGGATATGGGCAATGAAAGAAATCTTACGAGGATAAAGGTGAGGATGAGGATCAGAACACTAACCAGAATGAACATACAAGAAAGCATGACAGACTAATGCATCTTTGAACCCAAGCCCAAGAGGCCAGATATAACCTAAGTAAAACTCGTTTCTGGAATGAATAATCTGAGTTTAGCTTTTGTTAATGGGTATCAGCCTTTGTGTACTGCTAAAGATATGTGGACCTTGTTAAGTTTGGCAGACTTTGACCTTTTGTATTGTTGATTAAATGTTTTGTCATTCAAATAATTGTACATTTGATATCTTCAGGTTATTCCACTTCCAGTACCTGAAGATTATATGACCAACTAACTGTTCAGGAAAAAGCAACAATTAGTGAGACAGTGAACTAATACTGCATGCTGTTAAGGATAGATAGCTGTTAAAGCTACTGGCAAGCTATCACATCTTAAGAGTTGTGCAGTAAAATCTCCCAAGATAGTCAACAAGTTGAGAGAAATCTCTTTTTGACCTTCCAGCATCAGTAACCTGGCAATATTTCAGAGCACAACAGACTGCTAATTTGCCCTGAAATGCTTTAATATCCTATAGACAGATCTGAACCTGCGAGGGGCAGCATTTTGTACAACTTCTCACAAAGGATCAATGCACAATGAGGGAGGGTGAACATGTGATTGCACGCCTCCTGGCCTTGAAAGATAACATACTCCCTTCAAATGTTGATGCATAGAATGAGCCTTTCCTTACTGAAATCTGTGAAATTATCACTATTTCCTTGCTGTCACTCACAAGTTGTGTGTAAGTGCGAAAGCTGTGTGCAGGGTCCTATTGTGATGCCTCAATGTTGTCCACATTAACGCGCTACACCTCACCAATGACATGATCCAAGGCATTTGGGATATTCTGCAGTCAAAGATGGGTGTCCTTAACTTTGTCCTTATCAAAGACATTGAGTCTGGTGTCGTAGTCAACTAGAGAAATGGGTTTCTATTCTACCTAATTCTCCAAGAGCTCCAGGTCTTTGTCCATGAATTGGGAAGCCAAACTTCCCTTTCCTCTGGACCTTGGCCGGAAGGTAGAGGCTCAAACACCACGGTTTGGGTAACAGCTCCTGGCTTATACCTTCTGGATTGGTGTGCAGCTGGGCTTTAAACAGTGGCACCAGAAATGAAGGTCTTGACAGTGGTGAGCACTTCTACCTCGTCAATAGTGCGATGCAGCAGGAAAGGAGCCTAAGTAGAAGATTGCATGAGGAATATCATTCAGAACAGACCAGTTACCATGATTCTCACTTAGCAAAATAATTTAATAATGTTGAATCTGTTGTTCATTTTAAATCTGAGATTGGTAATTTTTTGTTAAGCAAATGTATAAAGAGATATGGGTCAAAGGCCACAGATTAGCCATTATCTCATTTAATGATGGAACAAGCTCAAGGGGCTGAATGGTCTATTTCTGTTCCTATGGTCCTTACTGTAAATGGGAAAATTTTACTCCAAAAGTCCAACTAAGTGGGAACATTATCCCTGTGTTTACTCCATCAAAACTTTCCATAAATTTAGAGATCTCTAGTAAACCATGTTTCAGCCTTCTCTTTCTGAGAGAATAAACATGCAAGTTGTTCTTTCCCTGATTTCGCACTCTTTTCCACCCTATCCAAAGTTTCCAGGCTATTTTTATAGGCAGAACTGCTGATGTTGCCTAATCAAGGTTCAATGCAAGTTTATCGTAATTTGTTTTCAGTTCTATTGCTTTAGGAATAAAACTTAATGCTTGATTTGTTTTGTTTAACCTTTGACATTTAACCCTACTCATTAATTAACCTATTTGTACAATTTGTTTATTGACTATCACTACAATTTGGGGGAGATCTGTATGTTTAGAATTTGTGGTTTTGATTTCAAAATCGAAATTGTGAATATAACTTATGAATGATTACACTCCCAGCACTGATCCTCTGGGAGCGTCACTTCTACATCCCAAAACAACCATCCTTTGCTCACTTGCTTGTTTTTATATTGATTGTAGGTAGAAGTCAATTTTCTATGTGCCTTCTGACTCTAAATTCTCTGACTATATTCATTAGTTTATGTAGTACCTTATGAAAGGCTTTTAGAAAATAGAAGTAATTTACATCTATTGCATTCCCCTTATCTACTCTCATCATTAGATCTGAAAAAGCTTAACATGGTTGATTAAGCAGGTCTTACTCTCGAAGGTCATACAGACTATTCAATGTTCTATATTTGATTTCTGAACATTCTTCTACTCTCACCTTGAGTAAACGTTCCATTAGTTTTCTAATTTTAAACTGACCATCCTGAAATTCTTTGGGTACCCATTCTTATATCTTAACTATCTATTGTCCTCCATATGATGTCTCTCTGTCTCTCTCTAAGGAGTTTTTGAGATGTGTTGCCTGGGTTATCTATTCCATAGATGCCGTTAAACTGCTCGAGTGTAATCACTTTTCCACCCTTTCCAATGTTTCCAGTCTATTTTTACAGGCAGAATTGCTGATGCCACCAAACAAAATTTCAATACAAGTTTATAGAGTCATCGAATCATAGAGATGTACAGCACAGAAACAGACCTTTCAGTCCAACTTGCCCATGCCGACCAGATTTCCCCACCCAATCTAGTCCCACCTGCCAGCACCTGGCCCATATCCCTCCAAACCCTTCCTATTCATATACCCATCCAAATGCCTTTTAAATGTTGCAATCGTACTGGCTTTCACCACTTCCTCTGGCAGCTCATTCCATACATGTACCACTCTTTGTGTGAGAAAGTTGGCACTTAGGTCTCTTTTATATCTTTTCCCTCTCACCCTAAACCTGTGTCCTCTAGTTCTGGACTCCCCCACCCCAAGAAAGAGACTTTGTCTATTTATCCTATCCATACCCCTCTATAAGGTCACCCCTCAGCCTCCAACGGTCCAGGGAAAACAGCCCTAGCCTATTCAACCTCTCCTTACAGCTCAAATCTTCCAACCCTGGCAACATCCTTGTAAATGTTTTCTGAACCCTTTCAAGTTTCACAACATCTTTCCGATAGGAAGGAGACCAGAATTGCATGTAATATTCCAACAGTTGCCTAACCAATGTCCTGTACAGCCGCAACATGGCCTCCCAACTCCTGTACTCTATATTCTGACCAATAAAGGAAAGCATACCAAATGCCCTCTTCACTATTCTATCTACCTGCAACTCTACTTTCAAGGAGCTATGAATCTGTACTCCAAGGTCTCTTTGTTCAGCAACACTCCCTAGACCTTACCATTAAGTGTATAGGTTCTGCTAAGATTTGCTTTCTTAAAATGCAGCACCTCGCATTTATCTTAGCACAAAGAGTCATCATGTTTATCTGGATCAGAGGTTTTACTCACTTTAAGTATGATTAGTTTATTTAATATTGTATACAGCTATATAATGTCAACATCACATGCCATTTCCGTCTGTCTGTTTTACTGGAATATATCAAAATAATTATTTGATATTTCTGTCTTTACTCTATCAGTCTTTTTTTGATAATATCCTGTCCCCATTAATTTATTGGCTCTATATCCATTCTAATTTCCTTCCTTTATAATTCTGTGCCTATAATGCTTCAGTGTTACATTTCCTCACTAATTTAGTTTCACAATTTTGCTTTGAATTCCTAATTAATTTTGTTGACTCTTTTAATCTCTTCATTGTTCTCCCTTGACTTGTTCTCTCTGCTTCTCCATATATTTTGTGCATGATCCTTTCATATCTTTCAATTTTCCCTTGTCTTCATTCATCCGTGGTGACTCATTAGTGTTTAGCTTGTTCTTGTTTTTAGCGCAATGCATTTTGTCCTTACTCTGTTGAACACCATTTTAAATATTTCCCATTGCTGTTGTACAATATTGTTAATATAAGCTATTAAATTATTTGCTAAATTAAATTATGAGAACTGGGTTGCATAGAGAACATCTATAGTCCCTTGAGTATAGAAGATTGCAGGTTGATCTAATTGTTGTAATTAAATCATAAATCATGATTGTATAGAAGCAGGTGATTCAGCCCATCAAATCCACACCAACAGCACGTCTTTTAAATGATTACAGGGTATAATTGGGTTGATGGATGGTGTTTCCACTGCTTTTGGAAAAGGAAGAAGACAATTAGCCCCTTGAGTTACTCAACAAAATCATGGAACTTTTTCGACACCTGATTGACAATAATCTATGAATTCTAAATATTATGTTAACTGTTATTAATTACGAATACAGAAGGAAGTTCCAAACATTGACACACCTTTGTATGCTGGAGGTATTTCTTAGTTTTATTCTCATAAGGTCTGGTCTTATGTTTAGAATATGCCTTCCCAATGCCCTTTAACATCACAATATATTGGCTGATCTTCAACCTGCAACCAATTATCTGGTTATTGTGACATTATTGTTTGTGGAACCTTTACCATGCAAACTTTGGCAGCTGCTTTACAGACATTGTAACAACAACTTCATTTAAAAACCCATTTGGTTGGCTTTAAAATATTTTGAGAGAAAGTGAGGACTGCTGATGGAGAGTCAGCGTGGGAAAGTGTGACGCTGGAAATGCACAGCCGGTTAAACAGCATCCAAAGGAGAGTTGAAATTTCGGGCATAACCCCTTCCTGACATAAGACATTCCTGATGAAGGGCTTATGCCCGAAATGTTGACTCTCCTGCTCCTCGGTTGCTGTCTGACCTGCTGTGTATTTCCAGTGCCACACTTTAAAACTGAAAAATGTTTGGAGGGTCTTGAGGTTGTGACCAGTGCAGCTTTCTTTCTTCTTCATTATCTGGCATCCATTGATGACCATGTTTTCAGTTGTTACAATTGTCAAGCAGAGAGCACAAATCTTCTGTCTATCCAACATAAAATAACTTGCAACATTTCTTACCACAAAAGAAGTCGTTTCCCCGTGACGCAGAGGTCATTTGAAGGAGATTATTTTTTGTCCCTGGCCCACTGCCTATGGCACAAAGAAGCAAATGCCAGAACCTGCAAAACTGTTTCCTAGTTTACACAAAACCTTTGACAGATGTGAGTTAGGTTCCAAAGTCTGCAGCTGGCTTTAGGCAAGTCACAAATAGACATTCATCATAACTCATCATTGAATGATGAAAAATCATGTTGTGCTCCAAATGACTGTCTTAAATCAAATATGCTGTCAGCAGAAATTTAGCCTGATCCCAATTAAAGCTTATTTACAGTTTGTACATTTTGGTATTATCAGATATTATGAACTGCTGGTCATGAAATGATGGATGGTGTGGATTTTTCTTTCAGGAGATCTTAACTAGAAGGAAAATAAAACGTGCTCAATTGGTTGTTGATTTTTTAACAAGTCATGCTTGAAAGGAGGTCCATGTTTGCCAGAGACAACATACATTCATTCAGTCATTCATAGGGGCCAATTCTCTTCCAGTAGGAATACATTAAGGTCTTTTTGCGATTACCTATAACCTCAGGCAGTGTATGGATTTCCATGGTTTTCTCCACGGCATTGTCTTGACTAATCAGAGTTGATTTGCCAGCCAATTAACACCTTCTTCTCTTTCAATCATTTGAAATGTGGCATTCTTGCATTTGTCCCGATGAAAGAGAGATGAACGTTTTCAGCAATGTATCTCTGCAATAAGAGCATAAGGTGAAGGAGTAAAAGCAGGCCATTCAGCCCAGTGAGTTTGCTCTGCCACAGAAGGAGTTTGTGACTGATCTAATCATCGTCATCTTCACTTTCCTGCTTTTTCCCTCTAATCTTTGATTTTCTCACTGATTAAAAATATTAGCCTTGAATATAAGTAACAAGCGAAGTGAGTGTGAACATCCTTACAGTCCCTCGCTCAGACAATGACATTGTCAAAGAGGTTCTGATGTCTGGAGTGAGGTGGTTACCAACAGGTCTTAATTTGTCTCTCGAACACAACAGGTTGCTCGCTATGACAATGCCATGCTTGAGGAAATTCATCAAAAGGAGAGCTCCATTGGCACTTGCTTTCCCTCCAGCTTCTTTGCCAACATGCCTTTCCAAAGGTCTGTGCCCCTTCCAACTCTGGAATTGAGATCAACAAGAAGACTTCAAACCTGGGATATGTGGAGGTAGTAAGAGTTGCAGATGCTGAAAGTCAGAGTCAATAAAATGTGGAGCTGGAAAGGCACAACAGGTCAGACAACATCGGAGGAGCAGGCAAGTTGCCGTTTCAGGTCCTGACGAATGGTCCTGACCTGAAACATTGACTTTCCTGCTCATCCGATGCTGTCTGTCTTCCTGTGCCTTTCCAGCTGCACATTTTATTGAGGCTAGGGTGAGTGTCCTCTTTGAACTCATCCACTGCTTCTAGATTCTAAAGCATGTCCAAGTGCAGCAAGGCTTGGAAAATATAAAGGAAGAAACATGGCCAGGTTTGGGTTGGCAAGTGGAAAGTTACATTTGTGCCACACAAGTGCCAGTTAATGACGATCTCCAACCAGCCAGAACCAAACCATCAACATTCAGTGATATTTTATCATTCCTCGGTATGACTGGGCCAAAGTCCTGGAACGCCCTTCCTAATCTCATTGCAGCTGTACCTATTGCACATGAACTGTAGCAAGTAAGTAATTGGCTTACAGCTATCACCAGGGCATGTAGGAGAGGGTATTAAATGTCACTCTGGCAATGACCACCACCCATTAAAAAATACATAAGAGTTCCCATTTCTCCCAAATGAGGAACAGAAGTCAAGAAAGACCATACTACAAACTTTCAATCAGAAGCAGGAAAAATTTGCCACTCTCCAATAACACTGAAGAACCTTGACACCATTCAGAACAAAGCAGCCCTCTAGATTGGCACCACATCCACTATTATCCATTCCCTGCACCACCAATGCTCAGTAGCAGCAGTGTGGACCATCTACAAGATGAACTGCAGACATTCACCAAAGGCCCTTGGCCAGCATCTTCCAAACTCACAACCACTTTTATTGATAAGGACAAGGCCAGTAGTTAAATAGGAACACGACCACCTGCTTGTTCCCCTCCAAACCATTCATTGTCTTGAGTTGGAAATATATCATCATTCCTTCAATGTTGCTGGGTCAAAATCCTGGAATAACCTCCCTAACGGCATTGTGGGTCAACCTACAGCATGGGGACTACAGCAGTTTAAGAAAGCAGTTCACCACCATCTTCTCAAGGGCAACTAGGAATGGGCAATGAATACCAACCAGCCAGTGATGCCCACATCCAATGAGTGAATGAAAAAAAGAAAAGACTGTTATTGATGAAACTGTTGAATATACGTGAGTCCGAGGGTATTATCGTGAGGAACTCCTACATTGATGCTCATGGGACTGAAATGATTGGCTACATCAATCCCATGATAACTTTGAATGATGCCTCCAGCAAACATCTTTCCTCTAATTTCCATTGAGCTCAATTTTGCCAAGGTTCCTTGATGCCACACTCAGTGAAATGCTGGCTTGATTTTAAGAGCATTGGGCTCACAGCATCCTTCTTGACCTTACCTCTTTAATACATAGAGTCATGGAGTCATAGAGATGTTAAGCACGGAAACAGACCCTTTGCTCCAACTCGTTCATGCTGACCAGATATCCCAACCTAATCTAGTCCCATTTGCCAGCTTTTGGCTTATATCCTTCTAAACCTTTCCTATTCATGTACCCATCCGGATGCCTTTTAAAAGTTATAAGTGTACCTTTAGCAGCTCATTCCATTTATGCACCACCCTCTGTGTGAAAAAGTTGTCCCTTAGACTCCTTTTATATCTTTCCCCTCTCATCCCAAACCTATGCCCTCTAGTTCTGGACTCCTCCACCCCAGGGAAAAGACCTTCTCTATTTATCCTATCCATGCCCCTCATGATTTTATAAGCCTCTATAAGGTCACATGTCAGCCTCCAATTCTCCAGGGAAAACAGGTTAGATTAGATTACTTACAGTGTGGAAACAGGCCCTTCAGCCCAACAAGTCCACACCGCCCCGCCGAAGTGCAACCCACCCATACCCCTACATCTACCCCTTACCTAACACTACGGGCAATTTAGCATGGCCAATTCACCTGACCTGCACATCTTTGGACTGTGGGAGGAAACCAGAGCACCCGGATGAAACCCACGCAGACACGGGGAGAACGTGCAAACTCCACACAATCAGTCGCCTGAGGTGGGAATTGAACCCGGGTCTCTGGCGCTGTGAGGCAGCAGTGCTAACCACTGTGCCACCGTGCCGCCCACTGTGCCACAGCTCCAGCCTATTCAGCCTCTACCTATAGCTTGCATCCTCCAAACCTGGCAACAGCCTTGTAAATCTTCTCTGAACATGTTTGAACCAAGCTATAATTAGGTCTGGAACTGAGAGGATCTGGAAGAATTCAAACTGAACATCAATAAGCAAATTATTGTTGTGTAAATGCTGCTTGATAGCACTGTCGACAATACCATCCATCAATTTATTGTTAATTGACAGGAGACAATTGAGGCTGCAGTTGGGCAGATTGGATTGTCACACTTTCGGTCAGAAGAACATACCTGGACAATTTTCCACATTGTCAGGTAGATGCCAGTGTTATAACTGTACTGGATTAGATTGTTGAAGTACTCGGTTAGTCCTGGAGCATGTCTTCAGTATTATTGTTGCAATGTTGTCATGACTATGTCTGCAGTATCCTCTGCCATTTCTTACAATTTTGTGAAGTGATCTGAATTGCCTGAAGATTAGTGTCTGTGATACTGAGGATCTCAGGAGGAGGCCAAACTGAATTGTCCATGTGGCACTTCTGCCTGAAGATTATTATAACCGGATCCCAGATGGGGTTCCCTGAATCTTTCCAGTTCCAGGCGGTATATCCAAACAGTTAAGGTCCCAGGTTTGCATTTTATTATTACCCATTCATGGGATGGGAGCATCACTGGAAAAGTCAACGTTTCTTTATTCATTTGTCATTGCTCATGTAAGCAGCTAATCACCAATTACATTAGTCTCGAATCACATGTAGACCAGACCAGATAAGCCTGGCAGATTTTTAAAATCTCTTGTGAGATATAGACATTGCTCGTCAATTTATTACCCATCCCTAGTTGCTCTTGAGAAAGTGGTACTGAGCTGCCTTCTAGCAGTCCACATGCTGTCGGTAGACCCACAATGCTGTTAGGGTGGAAATTTGAAGATTTTGACCTAACAACATCAAAGGAATGGCCTTGAAGTAAGATGAACTGGCTCTCCTTCTTCATTCATCTACCCCCTCAAGTTGGTTAGAATTTGAATTAAAATTAGAATTGGGTTTTATTGTCACATGTACTTCGAGAAAGTGACCAAGTTGATAGATGAAGGAATGGCTGTTGGTGTCATATACATGGACTTTAGTAAGGCGTTTGATAAGGTTCCCCATGGTTGACTAATGGAGAAAGTGAAGTCACATGGTGTACAGGGTGTTCTAGCTAGGTGGATAAAAAACTGGTTGAGCAGCAGGAGACAGAGAGTAGTAGTTGAAGGGAGTTTCTCGAAGTAGAGAAAGGTGACCAGTGGTGTTCCACAGGGGTTAGTGTTGGGGCCACTGTTGTTTGTAATATACATAAATGATCTGGAAGAGGGCACTGCTGGTATGATCAGCAAGTTTGCAGATGACACGAAGATTAGTGGAGTAGCAGAAAGCATAAGGGACTGTCAGAGAATACAGGAGGATATAGATAGACTGGAGAGTTGGGCAGAAAAGTGGCAGATGGATTTCAATCCAGACAAATGTGAGGTGATGCATTTTGGCAAGTCTAATTCTAGAGTGAGTTATACAATGAACGGAAGAGCCTTGGGAAAAGTTGATGGACAGAGAGATCTGGGAGTACAGGTCCATTGTTTCCTGAAGGTTGCTGCACAGGTGGATAGAGTGGTCAAGAAGGCATATAGCATGCTTGCCTTCATTGGACGGGGTATTGAGTATAAGAGCTGGCAAGTCATGTTAACATTGTACAAGACATTGGTTCGGCCGCAGTTAGAATACTGTGTACAGTTCTGGTCATCACATTACCAAAAGGATGTGGACGCTTTGGAGAGGGTGCAGAGAAGGTTTACAAGGATGTTGCCTGGTATGGAAGGTGCTAGCTATGAGGAAAGGTTGAGTAGGTTAGGTTTATTTTCATTAGAAAAAAGGAGATTGAGGGGAGGCCTGATTGATGTTTATAAAATCATGAAGAGTATAGACAGGGTGGATAGAGACAAGCTTTTTCCCAGAGTGAAGGATTCAATAACGAGAGGTCATGCTTTCAAGGTGGGAGGTGGAAAGTTTAAGGGGGATACACGAGGCAAGTGCTTCACACAGAGGGTGGTGGGCATTTGGAATGCATTGCCAGCAGTGGTGGTAGAGGCAGGCACGGTAGATTCATTTAAGATGCGTCTGGATAAATGCATGAGTAGGTGGGGAGCAGAGGGATACAGATGCTCAGGAATTGACCGACAGGTTTAGACAGTGCATATGGATCGGCTCAGGCTTGGAGGGCCGAAGGGCCTGTTCCTAGGCTGTAAATATTTTTTGTTCTTTGTTCTTTGTACTCAAGTACAGGAGTACACGAAAAGTCTGCCATGGCCAGCACAATGTTATGTACAAAAACCCAAATTTAAAAAGAAACCATCTAAGATACAAAGACCAGGATGAAAAATGAGACAAAAGCAGAATACAAAATATAAGAGCCAAGAAGAAAGGAGGAAGCGCCAGATCATAAAGTCTTATTTCCATAAAGTAGTCTTATCGATACAAAGCCTCGAGTCTCAGTGTCACTCTCAGACTCTTTCCCACTGCTGTCACAGGCTCTCAGATATCTTGAGTCCGTCGCTACCATTGCTAAAACCTGGAATAAGCTGCCACCCCCATCACATAGCTGCCATTCTGCTCTTGCTGTCATGGATACCGCACCAAAGCCACCTCAATATCCAAAATGAAAAAGAGCAAAAGTAAAAGGAAAAAAAGAACGAAAAGAATAAGAAACGTATGCAGAAGTAGACAAGACCCAGCCTCAGCAGCTCAAATGCTGCTACTCCGTTGCCATCTTGAATAGAATTAACAAAGAAATTAATCTATATGGATCCTTGGGGTGGCACAGTGGCTCAGTGGTTAGTACTGCTGCCTCATAGCACCAGGGTCCCGGGTTCAATTCCAGCCTTGGGTAACTGTCTGTGTGGGTTTCCTCTGGGTGCTCCAGTTTCCTCCCACAGCACAAAGATGTGCAGGTTAAGTGAATTGGCCATGCTAAATTGCCCGTAGTGTTAGGTGCATTAGTCTGAGGGAAATGGGTCTGGGTGGGTTACTCTGTGGAGGTTCAGTGTGGACTTATTGGGCCGAAAGGCCTGTTTCCACACTGTAGGGAATCTAATCTTTCCTGCTAGCCCAGTAGCATTATTACTGGCCTGTTAAACCAGAGACCCAAGTAATGCTCTGGGGACTTGAGTTCAAATCCTGCCATGGCCAATGGTCATATTTGAATCCAGTAAAACTCTGGAATTAGGAATCTAATGATGACTGTGAAAACCTTTGTCAATTGTTGGGGGAAAACCCACCTGGCTCACAAGTGTGCTTTAGGGAAGGAAATCTGCCATCCTTACCTGGTCTGGCCTATAAGTGACTCCAGACCCATAGTGATAGGTTTGGTTCTGACTGCTCTCTGGGCAATTAGGGGTGTGCAAAAACTGCTGGCCTGGCCCCATCCCAAGGATGAATAAAAACGAAACTGGATAATTTGTGTTTCGTCCATGTTTCTAATGACTCAACACTCCCTTCTGGCCCTTCACAATATTACACAAAAGCTTAACAAAATGAGCTGGCCAATCTGCTTCTCTTATGAAGTACTCCAGTTTCTCTGCTGCATTTTGTGCATTCTCCTTATATTTTATTCCCTCCCTCGCTTCATGGTGCTGATTCATGTTTTGTTGGATGTCTTTAAGGAAGCTTTCACAGAGCACAGGCCAGAAAACAACATGGGGTCCTTCTGATTCACTGTACCCCACCAGGCAGTGTGCTAAGCGGAAATAAAAATCAGATGGCTTCCATAAGGCAAATTCATCCATTCACCCATTTCACTCCCAGAAACCATGATGAAAACACTCCTTCCTTTTTCCTGATTGTAGTACAATTGGGTTGGAGATGCTTGTGTAAGATACCTTCATGATCACATTAACATTGCTACATCGGATTCCTCTGTGGTTACGCTTATCAAGATCTCCTGTTCAAGCAAGCAGTTTTATGAATTACTGCTGACTAAGACAGTCCTGTTTTCCACCATGGGTCTTTCAATTTGAAAGCTACATCACAAGTATGTTCTGCACTAGAGGGAAAAGATTTAGAAAGGACCTAAGGGGCAACATTTTCAGCAAAGGGTGGTGCATGTACAGAATGAGCTGCCAGAGAAAGTGGTGGAGGCTGGTACAATACAACATTTAAAAGGCATGTGGATGGGTATATGATTAGGAAGGGCTTTGAGGGATATGAGCCAAGCGCTGGCAAATGGGACAAAATTAATTTAGGATATCCCATCGGCATGGGTAAGTTGGACTGAAGGGTCTGTTTCCATGCTGTATGTCTCTATGACTCTATAGCTCAGTGAGGACCACCAGCAAGGGGCTACCTGCAATACTTGCCAATCAGCTCCTTGGCCCTCTTCCCAAGTAGACATCACTGTGTTCGCAGCACATCAATATCTTTCACTTATGTAATTTCTTTAATGTGAGGGTCAACTGTGGCTCAATCAGTAATATTGTGAGTCAATATCACATGTGTTCAAGTTCCACATGAAAGACTTGAGCACAAATTCAAGGCTAACCTTTTTAGTCTTGTGCTACAATGGATGAGACGCAATTTTGGAATGATATAGTAAACTGAGGCATCGCCAACCAAATAATTGCCTTTGAAGAACAGCAGGGTCAGTTTTCTTTTCATGCCCGAGCTAAGATTTCTCAACCATCATCCCTTTAAACGGATTACCTGCTCATTGCTAATTATAGGAGTTTGCTTTGTACAAATTGGCCACCAAGATTCCTTTATTACAAAACAGATTCAAAATGTGCTCCAAAAGCTCCAGGCACTTTTGATACATCCTGGAGTCTTGAAATGTAGTAAAATAATCTTTGCTTTTAGTAAAATATCTCAACGTGCTCTGTAAAGGAGTTGACAAAGTTCAACACCAAATCACTTCAGGAGAAATTAGGATGGGGGTTTTAAAATCTAATCAAAGCGATAGGTGTTAAGAAGTTGGATGGGTATATGAATAGGGAGGGATATCGGCCGGGTGCTGACAGGTGGGACTAGATTGGGGTTGGGATATCTGGTCGACATGGATGGGTTGGACCATGCAGTACATCTCTGTGACTCTAAGTGTGCTAAAGGAGGTGTAATGCTGAGACATTTAGGGCGGCAGTTTTAGCTTAAGGTTAAGGCACAGCCGCCAATAGTGGAACAGTGAAGACTGGGGATAAGAATGTTGCCAGAACTGGAGAGAGTTGTGGATTTGAAAAAGATTATGGAGATAAGGAAGGAAGAGGTCATGGTGATCTTTGAAAGCAAGTCATAGTGTCACAGATTGTTCACTTTTGGTGACTGTTCCAAATTCATTCTCTCAATGCAGAAATTGGGCACTCAGATTGGGAAGTCAGGTACAATATCAGTGGGAGCATCCAAATAGTCCATCCACTAATCAAAATGGATCAAAAATCCAGACACGCAGAGACTGGGGTCCGGAGTCCCATGAGGAAATCTAGGAAAATCCAAGTCATCAACTCAGTTACAAATGACATGTGCCTTATCTGTTAACTGTCAACAAATGTTGTGCAGATGTTCTAAATCATATTCATTTAATATTTATTCAAGGTGCTTTTTAACTTCTATTATAAGTGTTTCCTTCTATTGTAGTATTTTGCTTGAGATCTTTACTGAGAAAGTTATCCTTTTGTCAAAATTGATCTTGAAATTTTAATTGATTCTTGCCTGAAATCAAGCATCAGTTTTCAAACACATCAATTAACATCAACTGGTTACAGTACTTCCACGCTCCATGTCACTGTTTACGATAAATGACTCAACATAATCCCTGTCTCGTTATGGATCATGCAAGCTGCAGTCAACTGTGAGATTAAAATAAAGGCTCTGAACCAGATTCCTTCCCTTTCCACGTGACTAACATTGGGTGTTCAGGTTAAATTTTGAGGAGAAAGGCAAATGGGAAAGGGCCATGTACAAGTGTTAAGGTGTTGCTTTTGGAGTATTTTTTCATGGAATGTTAAATAGATTCAGCAGCCAAATTAAAACTGGATTTACTACAAATATTTAAGTTAAATGTATGGTGCCAATGTAGAACTGTGAATCTCAGCCAGGCCTCCCGTGGTTTTCAATTAACTGACTGGTCAGGAAATCTTTGAAGATTTTCCAAATCATTACACCCAGATACCTTTAGCTCAATTACAGTAGCGCTATCAGTACCACAACGTTGTAATACATAAAAATATTTACCTATCTATATTTGAACGAAAGACATTTATCATGGCTCAGGCTAAAAATTGTTAAATATTTAACTCCTCTGAATCAGAACTAGTACTGGAGTGAGTCATTTTGGACTATCATCCTTTCCTGCATATTATGGTCTGCAAGATGTTTGTGTTTAAAATAGATAGCTACTGATTTCCTTTGAATTGTTTTTAACTAGGCTACAATACCACTCCTTCTCAGGAACAAACAGTTCGAGCTGCATAAATATATTCCAATCTCTGTGGCATACAGCAATCAGTACTGACACAGGCATTGCACTGTCTTACCCCCATGTGAAACATTGATTATAGCTTCAAAGTGACATTTCTGTACTCTGTCACCCACTCAGAAGTTCGAGTTAATATATGTTAGGACTGCTGATATATTAGGACTCGCCCCACCCGCTCAAACTTGAAACATACACTGTGGCAATTAGTTTAACAGTGAGAGAATCAAACATGTATCAAATAAAAACCTAAGGAACTGTGGATTCTATAAATTAGAAACAAAAACAAAAATTGCTGAAAAAGCTCAGCTGGTCTGGCAATATCTGCGAAGAGAAATCAGAGTTAATGCTTTGGGTTGAGTGACCCTTCCTTAATTCAGATTTTCATTGCTGTGTCCTTTGTAGGTTGTGGTTTACATTAATGATCTCGACATGAGTGTAGGAGATAAGAGCAGTAAGTTTGTAGTTACATAGAACATAGAACATAGAAGAATACAGCGCAGTACAGGCCCTTCAGCCCTCGATGTTGCGCCGATCAAAGCCCACCTAACCTACACTAACCCACTATCCTCCATATACCTATCCAATGCCTGCTTAAATACCCATAAAGAGGGAGAGTCCACTACTGCTACTGGCAGGGCATTCCATGAACTTACGACTCGCTGAGTGAAGAACCTACCCCTAACATCAGTCCTATATCTACCCCCCCTTAATTTAAAGCTATGCCCCCTTGTAATAGCTGACTCCATACGTGGAAAAAGGTTCTCACTGTCAACCCTATCTAACCCCCTAATCATCTTGTACACCTCTATCAAATCACCCCTAAACCTTCTTTTCTCCAATGAAAACAACCCCAAGTGCCTCAGCCTTTCCTCATAGGATTTTCCTACCATACCAGGCAACATCCTGGTAAACTTCCTCTGCACCCGTTCCAGTGCCTCCACATCCTTCCTATAGTATGGCGACCAAAACTGCACACAATATTCCAGATGCGGCCGCACCAGAGTCCTATACAACTGCAGCATGACCTCAGGACTCCAGAACTCAATTCCTCTACCAATAAAAGCCAGTACGCCATATGCCTTCTTCACTGCACTATTTACCTGGGTGGCAACTTTCAGAGATCTGTGTACATGGACACCAAGATCCCTCTGCTCTTCCACACTACCAAGTAGTCTACCATTAGCCCAGTAATCCATCTTTTTATTACTCTTACCAAAGTGAATCACTTCACACTTAGCTACATTGAACTCCATTTGCCACCTTTCTGCCCAGCTCTGCAGCTTCTCTATATCCCGCTGTAACCTACCATATCCTTCCTCACTGTCTACAACTCCTCTGACTTTCGTATCATCCGCAAACTTGCTCACCCAACCTTCTAACCCTTCCTCCAGGTCATTTATAAAAATGACAAACAGCAATGGTCCCAAAACAGATCCTTGCGGAACACCGCTAGTGACGGCACTCCAAGATGAACCTTTGCCATCAACTACTACCCTCTGTCTTCTTCCAGAGAGCCAATTCCTAATCCAAACCTCCAACTCACCCTCTACGCCATATCTCTGTATTTTCTGCAGTAGCCTACCATGGGGGACCTTATCAAACGCCTTACTAAAATCCATATATACCACATCTACCGCTTTCCCCTCATCTACCTCCTTAGTCACCTTCTCAAAGAATTCAATAAGGTTTGTGAGGCACGACCTGCCCTTCACAAAACCATACTGACTATCCTTGATCACATCATTCTTATCCAGATGTGCATAAATCCTATCCCTTACAATTCTCTCTAAGACTTTGCCCACAACAGAAGTGAGACTCACTGGCCTATAGTTACTAGGATTATCCCTACTCCCCTTCTTGAACAAGGGAACCACGTTTGCTAGCCTCCAGTCCTCTGGCACTACTCCAGTCGACAAAGAGGACACAAAAATCAAGGCCAATGGCTCTGCAATCTCCTCCCTTGCTTCCCAGAGAATCCTAGGATAAATGCCATCAGGCCCAGGGGACTTATCTATTTTCACCCTTGCCAGAATTTCCAACACCTCTTCTCTACATATCTCAAAGCCATCCATTCTACTTATTCGTGCCTCAGTATTCATATCGACAACAATGTCCTGTTCCTGAGTGAATACTGACGAAAAGTATTCATTCAGCGCCTCCCCAATCTCTTCAGCCTCCACACGCAACTTCCCATTACTATCCTTGAAATGGAAATTGATGGTGTTGTAAATTGGGAGGAGGAAAGCCTTATAGAATAATGTAACCAAATTGGTCAGATGGACAGAACTGGGGCAAATTGAATTTAATCCTGAAAAGTGTGAAGTGATGCATTTTGGAAGGACTAAAAAGGCGAAGGAATCCACGATGAATACCTGGGAAGTACGGAGAATCAGAAGGACCTTGGTGTATTACTCCATAGGTCATTGGAGGTAACAGGAAAAGTGGACAGGTTGATGCAGAACACCTATGGGACAGATGACTTTAATAGTCAAGTCATTGGAATACATGTGCAGAAATTTTCAGATGAAATTGTATGAAATGTTAGTTAAGCCACAGCTGGAGCACTGTGTAGAGTTCTAATCATGACATTTATGCAAGGATGTCAGTTCACCAAAGAGGGTACGGGCAGCACGGTGGCACAGTGGTTAGCACTGCTGCCTCACAGCGCCGGAGACCCGGGTTCAATTCCCGCCTCAGGCGACTGACTGTGTGGAGTTTGCACATTCTCCCCGTGTCTGCGTGGGTTTCCTCCGGGTGCTCCGGTTTCCTCCCACAGTCTAAAGATGTGCAGGTCAGGTGAATTGGCCATGCTAAATTGTCCGTAGTGTTAGGTAAGGGGTAGATGTAGATGGGTGGGTATGTAGGGGTATGGGTGGGTTATGCTTCGGCGGGGCGGTGTGGACTTGTTGAGCCGAAGGGCCTGTTTCCACACTGTAAGTGATCTAATCTAAAGAGATTCACTGGATGTTGCCTGGGCTGGCGCGATGACAGTATAAATAGTAACAAGATAGGCTGAGGTAGTTCTCCTTACAGCAGAGAAACCTGAGGGGGGGAGGGGGGAACTGACTGAGCACAGATAGGGAAGATAGGAGGAAAGATTTTCCTTCAGTAGAGGGGTCAATAACCAGGAGGCAGAGGGTGTTGAGTATCTAGAACACACTGCCAGAAAGGGTTCTAGAAGTGAGAATCATTCTAGCATTTAAGAGGTAATTAGAGTTTTTTATCAATCCATGGGACTTGGGTGTTGCTGGCTGGCCTGCATTTATTGCTCACTGCTAGTTACCCATGAGAAAGGTTCAAAATTAACACTTGAAATGCCATACCACACAAAGCTAAGGGTCAAGTGTTGAAAAATGTGATTAGACCTGATAGGTGCTTGATGGATGACATGCACGTGATGGGCCATAGGTCCTCTTTTGGGTATGATAAAACTCTCTGACTCGACGTGCTGTATGATTTTGACCCACTGATGGTTAAGGAACAGTGATATACAGTATTTCCAAGTCAGGATGGTGAGTGACTTGGACAGGAATTTGCAGGAGGGGGTGTTGCCTTGTATCTGCTACCCTTGTCCTTCTATTTGGAATTAGTCATGGGTTTGAAAGTGCAGACTAATCAATATTGACAAATTTCCCCAATTCATCTTCTGGATAGCACACACTGCTGTTACAGTACATTGATGGTAAAAGGGTAATGTTTGTGGATGTGGTGCCTAGCAAGTGGATTGCTTTGTCCTGAATGGTATTAAGCTCCTCAAATGTTGTTGGCACAGCTCTCATCCAGGCAGGTATTCCATCACGCCCCTGACTTCTACATTGTAGACAGTAGATAGGCTTTGGAGGGTCAGTCCTGATGAAGGGTCCTACTCAAAATGTCGACTCTCCTACTCCTCTGCTGCTGCTTTTTTCCAATTCCACATTTTATTGACTCTGACTTTCCAGTATCTGTAGTTCTCACTATCTCCAGTTTGGGGAGTCAGGAGGTGAGTTACTTGCTGCAAGATCCCTAGTCTCTGATCTGATTTTGTAGCCACAGTATTTATATAACAAGTCCAGGTCAGGTTATGGTTAATGATAAAATACAGAATGTTGATAATATTGGGATTCAGTGATGGTATTGCCATTGAATGTCAAGGGGCAATGGTTTGACTTTCTGTTGTTAAAGATGATCATTGCCTGTGTATGTGCAAATGTTACTTCCCACTTGCCAGCCCAAGCCTGGATATTGTCCAGATCTCACTGCATTTCAACATAGGCTGATTCAGTATCTAAGGAGTCACAAATGGTGCTGAGCTTTGTGCAATCATTGAATAACATCCCTTCTTCTGACCTTATGTTGGAGGCAAGATCATTGACGTAGCTGCTGAAGATGATCAGGGCTCAGAGATTACCCTGAGGATCTCCTGTAGAGATGCCCTGGAGCTGAAATGATTAACATCCAACAACTACAACCATCTTCTAATGTACCGGGATATGACAACAACCAATGGAGAGTTTGCCCCCAATACCGATTCATTCCAGTTTTGCTGGGACCCCTTGATGCTATATCAGTCAAATGCAGCCTTGATATCAAGAGCTGTGACTCTGATCTCACCTCTGGAATTCAGCTCTTCTGTCCTGGTTTGACCAAGGCTGCAATGAGATTAAGAGTTGAGTATCCTAGTAAAATTCAAACTGCGTATCAGTGAGCAACCCACAGTATCAAGTGCCTCCAACTTGATATCACATGGTGTGATTTGTATTGACTGAAGACTGACAAGTGTGATACTGGGGACCACTGGAGGAAGTTGAGATGGATCATCCACTTGGTACTTCTAGCTAAAGATTGATGCACATGCTGCCACCTCATTTGTTGCACTAATCTGTTGTGTTTTTCCATTATTGAGAAAGGGGATATTTGCGGAGCCTCCTCCAGTGAGTTGTTTAATTGTTCACCACCATTCATGATTGAATGTAGCAGGCCTGATCTGACTCATTGGTAGTGGGCTCACTTACCCCCACCTATTACTTGCTGCTTATGCTATTTGGCAGATAAGTAATCCAGTATTGTGGTTCTGTCAGGTTGACACCTCATTTTTAGATACATCTGATGTTGCTCCTGGCATGCCGTCCTGCACTCTCCATTGAACCAGGGTTGATCCACTTGATAGTAATAATAGAGCAGGGGATATGCCAGGTCATGAGGTTATAGATTGTGTTGGTATACAATTCTGCTGCTCACAAATGCCAAGTCTTAAGTTGCCAGATCAGTTCAAAATCTATTCCATTTACCATGGTAGTAATGCTATCCAACATAATGGAGGATATCCTCAATGTGAAGACTTCATCTCCACAAGGACTGTTCAGTAGTCACTCTTACTGATAGTGTCATAGGTAGATACATCTGTGGCAGATAGATTAATGAGGATGAGGTCAAGTATGTTCTTCCCAAATGTTGATTTTCTCACACTGCCACAGATATAGTCTAACATCTATGTCCTTTAGGACTTGACCCGCTCCATTAGTAATGGTGTTGCCGAGCCATTCTTGTTGAGGGATGCTGGAAACCTGCCACTGAGAGAATATCCTGTGCCCTTGCCACCCTCAGTGCTTTGTTCAAGAAGTATGCTACATGGAGGAGCATTGATTCATCAGCCAAGAGACATCCATATGTGGCAATTTGCAGGAGGATTTCTTGCCAACGTTTGACCAGAGGCCATGAGACATCATGGGGCCCGGAGTCACTGTTGAGGAGTCTCAGGGGTACTCCCTCCCGACTGTTCTATTATTGATTCAGGACACAGACAGGCGTGGAGTTGATAATGTTGATATTTTGTCTGTAGATTACGGTTTAATGAGTAATGACGAGCTTGTCCGTGAGACAGCTCTCCTAACTTTGGCACTAGTCCCATATGTTAGCAAGGAGGATGTGGCATGTTGGATCAGGCTGAGTCTATCATTGTAGTTTCAGTTGCCAAATGGTCCATTCAGGTAAAGCAAGGACTGCAAATGCTGGAAACCAGAGTCTAGATTAGAGTGGTGCTGAAAAGGCACAGCAGATCAGGCAGTATCCAAGGAGCAGGAAAATCAATGTTTCGGGCAAAAGCCCTTCATCAGGAATAGGGCCTATTCTTGATGAAGGGCTTTTGTCCGAAATGTTGATTTTCCTGCTCCTTGGATGCTGCCTGACCTGCTGTGCTTTGCCAGCACCACTCTAATCTAGACCCATGTGGTCCATTCAGTCATTTTAATTCTTTGGAGACTTTTTAGTAGTTGATTCAACTGAGTGGCTGACTAGACCATTTCAGAAGGCAGCTAAGAGTCAACCATATTGTTGAATAGGTCTGGAGTCACAAGTAGTCCAGACCAGATAAGGACAGTGGATTTTATTCCCTGAGAATCAGTGAACCAGGTGTTTTTCTTTTAATAAAGTACTCTACAGTGGTTTCATTGTCTTCCTTAAATTTTTAATTCTAATTTCTATTGTCTGCCATGATCAGGTTAGGAATGGAGTAGAGATGTAATTTGAACCCAAATCACCATAACATTATGTTAGATATTTGGATTACTAATCCAACAGCAAGACCAACATCTCTACATTCTTAGTGACAAGCTAAGAGGAAGGCTCTCTTGGAAATCTACATGCAGAATGGTGGGAGATTCCAGAGTGATTTATCTCCACTTGCTTTAGCAAACTCCAATCTCACTCCTTTTTTCCAACAGTACCAACCACAGGAAATTTCACCTTAGGTGACCAGAAGAAACCTTAGACCAGAAGAAACCTCATAGTTTCTTGCAAGTAGAGTCACAGGTAGACAGGGAAGTGAAAAAGGCATTTAGTATGCTTGATTTTATTGATCAGTGCATTGTATATAGGAGTTGGGAGGTCATGTTGCAACTGTACAGGACATAGGTTAAGCTACTTTTGAACTACTGTGTTTATTTCTGATCTCCCTGCTGTAGGAAAAATGTTGTTTAACTTGAATGGGTTCAGAAAAGATTTACAAGGTTCTTGCCAGAGTTGGAGGGTTTGAACAAAAGGGAGAGGCTGAATAGGCTGGAATTATTTTCCTTGGGGCATCAGAGCCTGAGAGGTGACCTTATAGATGTTTATAAAGTCATGAGGAGCATGGACAAGGTGAATAGCCAAAGTCTTTTCCCCAGGGTAGGGAAGTCCAAAACTAGTGGGTATAGGTTTAAGGTGAGAGGGGAAAGATTTAAAAGGGACCTAAGGGACAATTTTTTCCTGCAGAGGGTGGTGCATGTATGGAATGAGCTACCTGAGGAAATGGTGAGGCTAGCACAATTACAACATTTAAAAGACAGCTGGTTGGTTCTATGACTAGGAAGGATTTAGAGGGATATGGGCCAATTGCTACCAATGGGACTAGATTTATCTAAGATATCTGGTTCAGCATGGATGAATTAGACTAAGATAGTCTGTTTCTGTGCTGTACATCTCTGTGACTCTGTAACAACAATGGATCAGAATAGAACATTCAAGCCCAATACAGCCCATCTTATTTATCCATTTCAATGTGTCATGTATACACTGAGAGACATAATTTTTCTCAGAATGCGGCACACGTCATAAATTCAATGTGCATAATTCTGCAATAATTTTCAAATTAACAAATAATCTAAAAGAAATTAATCGTGAAAGGCAATATCTGAAGAGAAAATTTTTAATTGTCTTCTCATAAATGAAGCTTTATTGGTTTGCAATTCTTCAGAAAATCGAAGCAAAGTAAAAATTAAAAATCAAGATTGCCGTGGGGACAGTATGTGAAACTAATGGAGGTTTAGTTTTAAATTATTGATGCCAGCTCACGATAATTTCTGCCACTTTCTCTTGATGTTGGTTTTTACCCCGTCAGACTTATTTATCTGAAAAACGCATTGCAGCCGTTGCGTTTCAATAGGGGTGGAATATTTTATGAGCTATTGGCTTATTCTTCTTGGAACAGTTACATTTTCTTCCCAATTTCTGCCTAGCCATGAGCATTAGCTTTGAAAGAAAGGTGATTTAAATAGCGACAGTAATTAGTTTTCTGTCTGAATACCTTTGGGAGAAGATTATTGGCAAAGCAAAAACATGCCAGTTTTTCTAAGTGGATGTAAACAGGAGAAACAGATTATTTACTTTGAGAAAGCATCGCATGCAGTTATTTATTCTCATTTATTTATATCCACCTGTTGTTCAATGTTCTGTGGTAAGATGGGTCTCAGGTGAACAGCAGCATTATTTCAAAGGGCAAATGTTTCCTCATATTTTATTTCTAGAACAGTTAAGGAATCTTTCCTTTGTTGTTCATCCCTGAAGTTTTAAGAACAATTTCCGAATCCAGACTCTCTCAGAGGGAACGGGTAAAGGCGATTGCACCAAACATGCCTGTACATATATTGATGCAAGTCGGTATTTTTCAAGCTACATGTCAGTTTTGGTACAACAGTACTCTGAGCTAATCTTCTTCCCTGTCCACCACACCAATTGCTTTGATGTTATCTGCAAGCTTACTAACCATGCCCCCTATATTCACATCTGAATCATTTATAAAAATGATGAAAAGCAGTGGACCTAACACCTAATCTTGTGGTACACTGCTGGTCACAGGCCTCCAGTCTGAAAAACAGCCCTCTCCCACCACTCTCTGTCTCCTCCCAATTTTGTATCCAAATGGCCAGCTCCACCTGGATCCCATGTGATTTAACCTTGCTAACCAGTCTACCATGAGAAAATTTTTTGAACGCTTTGCTGAAGCCCATATTGACCATGTCTACCATTCTGCCTTCACTACTCTTCTTTATTACCTCTTCAAAAAACTCAATCAAGTTCATGAGTCATGGCTTCCCACGCACGAAGCCATGTTGACTATCCCTAATTAGTCCTTGCCTTTTCAAATGCATGCAAATCCTATCCCTCTGAATCCCTTCCAACGACTTACCTACCACTGACATAAGGCTCACCAGTCTATAATTCCTTGGCTTTTCCTTACAGACTTTCTTAAATACTAGCACTATATTAACCATTCTCCTGTTTTCCAGGATCTCACCTGTGGCTATCAATGACGCAAGTATCTCAGCAAGGGGCCCAGCTTCCCACAAAGTTCTGGGATACATTTGATTTATCTACCTTTATGTTTTCAGACCTCCAGCACTTCCTTTTCTGTAATATGGACTCTTTTCAAGACATCACTGTTTAGCTCTATTTTATCACTACCTAGCCAAGGTTTTTTTCCAAGGGAAGGGGTGTCCAAACTAGAAACAAAAAGGTTCAAGGTGAGACGGAAAGGATTTAAAAGGGACCAAAGGGGCAACATTTTCATGCAGATGGTGGTGCGTGTATGGGATGAGATGCCAGAGGAAGAGGAGGAGCCTGGTATAATCACAGCAGTTAAAATGCATCAGGGTGGGTATATAATTCGGAAGGCTTTAGAGGAATAATAGGCCAAATGCTGGTAAATGGAACAAGGTCAGATTAGAATGTCTGGTCAGAATGAATGGATTGGACTAAAGGATTGTTTCTGTGCTGTATGACTATGAACAGTAACAGTTTTGGCTCTGAGGCAACAAGGTGTGAATTCTATAAGTCCCACAACAGGCAGCTGATTGAGAAACCAGGCTGTCGCTCCCACTGCAGTGATGCACTGCAGCAATACCACGCTGTCAGTTACTGTCTTTCCAAGGAGGTGTTAATCTGAAGGCCCATCCACCCTCTGAAGTGAATACCACAGATTCCTTAACATTAATTGAAGAACAAGGATCCAATATCTGCCTGCCATCTGCAATGGTTCAAGAAGGAAGCTCACCACCACCTTCTCCAGGGCACTGAGGGATGCACGATGCTCCAACGATTCGCGTATCCCGTGAAGGAACAAAATCGAAACAAAGAACTTCTCACTGATGTTCTAGTCAATAAGTAGTTTGCATCTTGACAATTCTTGTGTATCTTTTCCTTCTGGGAGATTGAGAGATGCTCAAATTAATCTGGTCCAATTAGACAAAAACTCACAGACAATAAGAAAAAGAAGGGGCCACCTTTTGCTGACAATAAGGAATAAGTGAAAGATCCGGATCATCCCAGATACACTCACTTGTTACAACATATCTTTTGTTAAAATGTTGTCTCTTCTTGGTTAAAGGATATTTGTAGTTGCCAAACTGCAGATTAAGCCTAGCCATTGTATTCTCTGCCATTTTCTTGGTTCATTCAAAGGATTGTCTACCACACCCATCTTATCTGTATTCCATGCCACGGCTTTCAAAAAGTATCTGATTTGTGAATTAATTGAAAATCCTAACAAACAATGTTATCACTTTGACAAATCTAACCCTGCTGTTCTGAGTCTTCCATAGCAATTGCTTTAGTGACCCCAATGTGCATGACAGATTCCCAAGCTAGTTCGAATGGACCTAAACACTAACATAAGAACATAAGAAAGAGGAGTTGAACTTTGCTTCAAACAAGAAAATTCAACACTTCCTGATTTGTTCAGACTTTGCTTGAGTGTTCACTCTTCAACAGGTATATATGTTGGTTTAGTTGTCTTTTATTACTTCTGATGTGCTATTTTTATCCAAATTCTGCATCCTCTTACAATTAACTCATACATTTCCAAAGTTGGTATCTGAAAACAGTCTCCTAGCTTGACCTGGTCTCATTAACATTGCTTGAATGAAAATGAAGACCTTCTCAAAAGTAGAATTGATGGAGTGCATAAGAATCACAACAATTTATTCCTCCGTTTTTTTGATTGTGGACTGAAATTAGAAAAGGACTGTTTTATGAATCAAAGATTGCAGAAGAAATTGCTGCACTTTTAAAAATCAATTCTGTGAAGCTCATCGTAAGTTATGTTTATACTGCTGCTTTGTTCAAGCAGTGAAGGAGACTGTTTGTAGGTGGGCTGGCACTAGGGCTGTCTGTCCAAAGAGAGATTTGGCTAGTAACAGGTTGATGATTGATTTGTGGAGTTGGAACCAGTTGTGAATACTAAAAGCTATCAGCCTGACAGCTATCTGATTGGCCCTAGGGTAACTGAAAATCTTGTGGGTATGAACGATAATGACACAAGTCTTTGGACTGGTGCAAGAATGGATAGTGTGTCTTTCTTTTCAGTAAAATATTCACAAGCCTGAAGAAAGCTTACCAGTTACTGCAAGCTGTGGCCTTTAAGCAGTAACTAAGAGGGTATCAATTCATATTAAGAAGTGAAAAGAGCATGGAGAAAGAAGTTAAAGAAAAGAACATTTTGGAAAGCAAAAACTATCAGTGAACCTTGAGGACTGGAGCCATTGAATTGCTTCTCTATTGTTTTCCCCTCCATCCATAACACCGTTTCTTTTTCCATTTGTGCCTGTAGGTTGTGCAGAAGAGATTTATAAGGGGGCTGGTGCTTTAACTGGGAGAGTTATATGTTGACTGTTTATGGTTGGTTGCCCTAGTTAGAATTTACTTATTTGTAATATATAATAATTGTTATTAAGTGCAGACCATGTTTTCCATCAACCTGGGTCTTTCCGACAGGTAAATTGCAGGCTTTCCTTACTTGGATAAAATTTTATCTTTGTGACAACTCCAGGAATAGTGGAGCTTGATCTCCAGTGCGTTATTCCAATGAGACAGGACAAGTGAAATAAAAAGGTCTTTGAGTTTGTGAGGGGACTGAGGGGGTTTGTACTGGCTAGGTAAAGGAGAGCATCTTTCAAGGAAACAGTCAATCAATTGGATCAAGGATCACAAATATCTTTCATTGATAATAAAATAATGAGTAAACTAAACTTTGACAACCAAGAAACACGAAGGAAACAAATAAGCAAAACCCTCCACAGAATCTCATGCACCTGGCAGTCACCAACTTCATTAGTTAAATGGATTGAAAACAGCATGAGGCAAAATTGGGCCAAATTCAGTCATGAATTATTTCTATGGAATACCAGATGTTGCGAATTGTGTCTCCAGCCAAAGGGCATAGTTTATGCATTAGTTGGCCAACTGCTTAGGACTCCTCTTCATCCTCCTCTTCCAGTTGGCAGACCTTCCATCTCTGAGTCACAATGTGTTGGGTTTAACTCCCAATCCAGAGAATCAAACACAAAAATCTATATTCTAGTGCAGTACTGAGGGGCAGCTGCATGGTTGGAGATGCTGTCATTTAGATGAAATGGGACAGTTTGCCACTCTGAAAATGACCCATAGCAATAATTTGAAAATGCATTAGATTAGTTTTGGAATAAGGGAAAAATATTGTGAATGCTGGAAATCTGAAACATGCACAGAGAATGCTGGAGCAAGTCAGCAGGTCTAGCAGCATCTGTGAGGAGAATCAGAGTCAATGTTCCAAGTCTGGCTTGGCTCATCTTCAGAAGAATGTTTTTGCTCCATCCTCTCCTTGGTGCCCTGGTCAATATTATTCTTCTATCAATAGGCCAACTGGTCATATTGTTTTTTGTCAGAGCTTGCGATGAACATGTTGGTTAACACATTTCCTTACATCAAATGTTGGCAGTGCTTCAATAACTCTATCGCACTTTGGGTCCTTCTGGAAGTCAATATAACAATGCAACATCTTCCTTTCTTTGTTTAGTCTTCTTCAGTGCTGTGTGTGATGTGGACCCAATATCTGTGTAAGTGGAGGACCCAACACTGGGTTTAGGCCCCCATGAATACTGCTCCCAATGCAGCTGTGTTCCTTTGAGCTTCATGTCAAACTGACCAGCCATATAATTACATGAAGTAGATCAGAGGCCAGGAAGTCTCAGGCAAATAAACCATCTCCTGATATCCCAAAGGCATGTCCCATCCAAAAGGCACAAGACAGGAGTATGGTAGATTACTCTTCACTTGCCTGGAAGAATGCAGCTCTAACAACACTCATGAAACTTAGCATATTATAGTCATAGCAGCCCACGTGATTGTCATCCTATCCACCACTTTGAACATTTGCCGTCTTTCCAACCAATGCACAGTGGGAGCAGTATATATCACCTGCAAGAAGGTCACTGAACTTGCAGATGCTCATTCCTCTCCACAGATACTGCCAGACCTGCTGAATTTTTTCCAGCAATTTCTGTTTTTGTTTCAAATAGGAAACAGGTCAGGCTGAGCCTTGAAAAATGTTATATTTTCAACTTTTCCACTGGACTCTAACCCTTCTCTTTATGCAGGGTTAAGAGTCCACCCATGCCCTTGGAATGAATGGAAACAAATGTTCATGATAAGCATAACAGGTTATGACATTTCAATTATCACTAATATTAAGTTCCATCAGACTTTCAAAGACTTTTCAATAAAATTTACAATCTCATTCAATAGAGGATATTCAAATTAAATTGAATTGCAATTAACTTAATAAAAATTATACAATGGATTCATTGTAAGAGTCAATGGAAAAATGGAGGAAGATTTCAAGTGAGCAATATTCAACTGGGATTTTAAATAATTGTTTAATGAATAAACAGTCTGTGTTAACACCACATGTGTCTCCTCTGATAGTTATTTGAATCTTTATTGAATTCAGACATGCTCTTTGCTTGCGTTTTCTGTTGTGCCATGGAAACGTAAAACAATTGCAAAGTGTTTTATTCCAATCCACTGTTGATACTTCCAAATCCTTTTGTGGTCTTATTTCCACAGTAAGTTTCTTTGCAATGAAATGCCTTTGTGGTCTTCTGAGTCAGCAGCTTGACATTCTGACAGCTCTTTTGGGATGCTTAAACCCTCAGATGATATTTTTTACACTCCAGGTACTCCAAATGAAATAAATGCTTGTTCCCTAGTCTCTTCATCATGTTAAAAATCTTCAGTGAAATCACTGCACTTAACATTCTTCTATCCACAACTCACTAGCCATACATAATGGGCAAGTCCCTTCATGTTCAATGTAATTGTGACAAATCATTTCACAAGATGCTTCAAAATCTGTGTACTGTTTTGTTAGTGGGATATATTCCTTGGAGTACAGTGTAAAACCTGTCCAACACTCTACAAAATTAAGGCAGTTCTTCTTTGTTGGTGAATTCTAAACCTATTGGAATGAAGTCAAACTTCCCGTTCTGACTTTTCATGGTTACATTTCTGACTGCTGAGTCTAGAACAAGGGGCCAGTCTCATGATACATGGTGGGCCATTTAAACATTGACAGGTGTAGGCCATTCAGCCCTTTGAGCCTGCCCTGCCATTCATGGCTGATCATCTATCTCAGCATCCTATTCTCGCTTTCTGTTCATACCCTTTGACTCCACTACCTCAAAGAACTATATCTAATTCCTTGGAACTGTTCAATGTTTTGGCCTCAACCATTTTTTTTGTGGCAGTGAATTCCACAGGCTCACCTGGATGATGAAATCTCTCTTCAATGGTATAAAATGGCTTACCCTCCATCACTGGAATGTGGCCTCTGGTTATGGATTCCCCACTCATTGGGAGTAACCTTTATATAGATGAGGAAACATTTCTTCACTCAATATGTGGTCAACCTGTGGAATTTACTACCACAGAAGGCTGTAGAGGCTAGGTCACTGAATATGTTCAAGGAAGAGATCGATAAGGTGTTAGATACTAAAGACTTTAAGGGGCATGGAGAGAAAGCAGGAACATGATGTTGAGATAGAGGATTGGTCCAGGTTGCACGGTCACACTGAATGGCAGAGCAAGCTCAAAGGGCTAAATGGCCTACTCCTGCTCCTTACTATGCTTCACATCAACATGTTTAGTGACATTAGATTCCTTACAGTGTGAAACAGGTCATTTGGTCCAGCAAGTCCACACCGACCCTCCGAAGAGTAGCCCACCCAGACTAATTTCCCTCTGACTAATGCACCTACCACTATGGGCAATTTATCATGGCCAATTCACCTGGCCTGCATATCTTTGGATTGTGGGAGGAAACCAGAGCACCCAGACACAAGGAAGATGTGCAAACTCCACACAGTCACCTGAGGCAGGAATTGAACCCGGGTCCCTGGTGCTGTGAGACAACAATGCTAACCACTGAGCCACCGTGCCATGCTTCACCTATGTGGCCATTACGTCCTGAGATAGAACTTGAACCTAGGCATTCTGGCCCAAAGGTAGGGATGCTACCATTAAGCTACCTGACCCATCCCAATTTGGTCTTTGATTTACATCTTAACCTTGTGAATAGTCTTTAATTTGTTCCGAATCCATGAAATCAAGTACTGACTGTTCCTCTCCTCAGTACATTCATTTAGATTTCAAACTCACTGGCCATTTTTATTTCCAGAGTATATCCCAGGGGTAATTTCATCCTCACTGTTCGGGCTATAAGCTGGCAGAGTGGATTGCTTGCCCTTTCGATGTGCTTTGTGACAGGTGAACAATCTTTATTACCTTAAAATGGATTTTATATCATTTGATTGTTTATTTAAGAAATGGATTTCAGAAATTTGCTGCACTGTCCATAATTCACTCACTCCAACAGAGTGGTTTACAAGATAAATAAGAAACAGGGCATGGATGTTGTGGTATTGAAGAATCTAACATTCTTCAATAGACATTCATTGCAACTAACTATTCTATACAAACAAAAACAGAAGCCACTGGAAAAGCTCAGCAGGTCTGGCAGCATCTGTGGAGACAAATCAGAGTTAACATCTCTGGTCCAAAGACCCTTCTGAGGAAGGATTCTGAGGAGGGGGAGTGTATGAGTTGTTCAATCAGCCCCAATCTGGGAGTGAACAGGAAGTGGAGAGGGTTTTTCTTCATTCAAAGTCACGATTCTGCCTTCATTCCTCCTGACACCTCTCTGTCCATGACTTGAATCCCACAATCCACCCCAAAATATCACTTACCTTCCCTGATGTTCCTGGACCTCTGTGCTGCTGTGCTTGCAGCAGCCTCAGCCCCTGAGGTGGCGCTACAGCTCTCAGTAGCTATTGGCTTTTGAGTGGTTGGCAGCCTCTGGCAGGACATGGTTGTTGCAGGAAGTGATGCACCAAAAGGGCCATTGGGTGACCACTTAGGTGCCTGAAAGGCATTTGATCTACTAGGTCTTCTCTTTATTGGGGTGGGGTGTCCACGCTCACACTTTGACAAATTAAAACTGTAAAATCCCACCTGATGGTTCAACAGTCCAGGAAAGTAAGAGACAGTTATTTATATCTCTTCAGGAAAACAACTCAGTTTTGAAGGCGATTTCATGGTACTAGCCTATCTTTAACCACAAATTTACCCTTTCTGATGTGATGCAACTGAGTATTTTTCAAATCTGATCAAAGAGATTAGAGTGGAACTCAATTCTGAACCCAATTATCTGAATCGGCTGATTGCAATTTACCTGAGAAGACAGTGCTTTAGATTTAGATTTGCTTCTGGCAGCAATATATTAAATCACACAGGGGAATGACAAATAATTTTGTGCCTGTGTGCATTAATGGCATCACTCTTTCAGCACTTTCTCTCCACGTTTTCTCAGGCCTCAGAGGACTCCTTCAACTGTCTCTGACATCAATACCCCAAAGGAACTCAGACAGATGAAAGACTGTCGAGTTGGCTAATGGCCAGCAAGGACATAACTTCAATGCACTGTCAATGGTTGCCTTTCTTACTCACACACAATGGCCTAGAAAACGTAGAGAACCTGCTGATTGCACCATTAAGTGTCACATGAGTGTGAATAAAGAGATTATGTTTGCTGAAAGAAAATTAGTCATATCAACTACATCTCAGAAAATAAGAAAGTGATCAGAGTACAAAAACTGGCTGAATTAATAGTGAACAAAACATTTGAAGCAGCATCATAGATATTTTCTAATCAAAATGTTCACAGGTATTATGATACACCTCTGAAGCAGGTGAGATTTGAATTTCGGACTCCTGGCCCAGAATTAGGGATATTACCAAAGCACCACAAAAGCCCTGAAATAGCATGATAGACATTTACTAACCAACCTGTTCTGAGATATCATCACATATCTCCAGAGCAGGTGGGACTTGAACCTGGGCCTTCTGGCCAAGAGATATGGATACTACCATTGCACCACAAAAGCCCTGAGGCAGCATTATATGTCTGCCAAATTATTAAACATGATTTTCAACAAAAAGTGGAGAAACTCAAAACGCCAGGCAGCATCTGTGGAGACAGAAACAAAGTTAAGACTTCAAGACCAAAGATTCTTCTTCAGAATGAAATATTTCTTCAAATGGTAATGAAACACTAGGATGACAACTAACTGTGATTTTTGCAGAAAAAGGGGGTGGCACGGTGGCTCATTGGCCCAGTGGTTAGCACTGCTGCCTCACAGTGCCAGAGACATGAGTTCAATTCCAGCCTGGGTGACTGCCTGTGTGGAGTTTGCACATTCAGCCCGTGTTTGTGTGGTTTCCTCTAGGTGCTCCAGTTTCCTCCCACAGTCCGAAGATGTGCAGGTTAGATGAATTTACTATGTTAAATTGCCCATAGTGGTCAGGGATGTATAGATGAGTGCATTAGTCAGGGGTAAATGTAGTGTAATGGGTTTAGGTGGGATACTCTTCGACGGGTCAGTGTGGACTTGTTGGGCTGAAGGGCCTGTTTCCACACTGTCGGGATTTTGTGAATCTTATTTCTGGGACATAACCTTCAAAGGCAGTGAAGCTATATTAAACTTGTAGAGAATCCTGGCAAAACCACAGTCAGAGTACTGTGTAAATTTCCCATCTCTACATTATGAGAGACGACAAAGAAGAACTGAAGGTAACTTGAACAAGATTTGTAGGAATGACACCAGGGGCCAAGAGGTTACAGCTATCAGAAAATATCGAAGGCAAGGAGACTTTGAGTCGATGAATGATTGGGTTGGATAGGACAGAGTGTTTTCAATTTTAGAAAATCCAAGATTGGCATGAGGCAGTGGTGTAGTGGTAATGTCAGTGGGCCAGTCATCCAGAACCCCATGCTCACCTTGTAAGGGACATGAGTTTTAACCTGATCCACGTCGGATAGTGAAATCTGGTAATAAAAGCTAATCTAATGCTGACCATGTGAGAATTATCATTAAAATCTATTAGTTTCATGAATGTCCTTTAGGGAAGGAAATCTGGTCTACATGTGACTCCAAACCCACAGCAATACGGTTGACTCTTAATTGCCCTCTGAAACGATCGAGATAAACAGCGTTAGAAGAGCAACTCAGGACGGGCAACAAATACTGGCCTTGCCAGTGGAATCCTGTATAAGAACCATTTTTTTAAAAAAACACAATATATTTATGAATAACTCCAAATGGGAAATAACAGCTGAATCTCCCAGCCTCCTACATTGGGTTTCCTGTCAGCTGGTTTGGAGTAAGATAGGGTGCTCATTCTGCGGTTGCGGTAACTCAATTAAGCTGTTTTAGGCCCAGTTAGAAGTGTTATGGTGGTAATATTGACAAAGTCAGATCTCAGAGAGTGAATCTTGACTTGATAGATCACAGATTTTATTAATGCAATTTGATCATGATGGTGTTTAGTTACTGAATCTATTTACAAAGCGCTACCAATGTTCTTTTAATTAAACAACATAAATTTACAACAATGGAAAAGAAACACTATAGTAGAATCCCTACAGTATGGAAACAGACTCTTCAGCCCAACAAGTCCACACCGACCCTCCAAAGAATAACCCACCCAGATCTATTCCCCTACCCTATATTTACTCCTGACACTAATGGAAATTTAGCACAGCCAATTCACCTGACCTGCACATCTTTGAGTTGTGGGAGGAAACCAGAGCACCCGGAGGAAACCCACACAGACACAGGGAGAATGTGCAAACTCCACACAGTCAGTCACCTGAGGCTGGAATCAAACCTGGGCTCCTGGTGCTGTGAGGCAGCAGTGCTAAGCACTGAGCCACCATGCAGATATATAGACAGAACAAGTCCTAAACAACAAAAGGAAAGATTCAACACTTTTCTCTACAATATCCTTCACAGCTATTCAGTTCTAGTGAAGTATCATTGTTACCTTTATTCTCTTACTTTTAAAAAAAAAATCTTTCACAGTATGTGGGTGTCACAGGATAAGCCAGCATTTATTCCCCATTCCTTATTGGCCACAGAGTAATTAAGAGTCAACCACATTGCTTTGGATTGGAGTCAAATGTAGGTCAGGAAAGCAGATGTCCATAAAGAACATGAGTGAACCAGATGGATTTTTCCTCTGACAATCTGGCAACTCAACTTCAACCGTCTACCATAGCAGGATTTGAATCCAGGTCTGAGATCATTTTGATGGTCTCTGGATTAATAGGCTAATGTTATAGACCATAACAAACCCCCTCAAATTATATCAAGGAGATGTCCTTGACCCTAACATTTATGCTATTTAAGGGCAAGTTTAAGACACTGTGATCCAGATGTGATTTGATTGATCAAACTGCTAGACTTTAAACAAACATACTATATTTTCCTATACTACAGTTAAAATACAAATTAAACAAAAATAATTAGCATAACTTTAGTCAAGGGATTAATAAAAATAATATATTATTTAACTACTACTCTTCAGCTGTTCCAATAAAGCAGCATCCCATAAACACATCCTAGGCAAAGACAAATTCAGCAACAGATTTCCTTCACTGGTGATCTTCTACAGTCCAGGGAAAAGGAAAAAAACGAAAGCATGAACCAATCAGCTGAGAGACCAAAAGCTTTTAGCAGCAGCAGAGGGAGAGAGCTGTATTTAGCAGCTTCAATTCCTAAAAACCTCAATTTCAACAACTGAAAGCAAAAATGACTAAATCCCTGGGTTTGTGTGAGCCTGACTCCATCCATTTGTGCTTCTTTTGTCTACTGTAAAAAAACAAATGCAAAGCTTTCCATGGAACAGACATCTTGGCACCAGGTTTCCAATACCCTTCTTCAAGAGAAACAGAACATAACAAATCCTCTTAAAGACACATATCTGTATACTAGCAATAATATCACTAGGCCATCTCCTTCCCCTTACCACTCAAATTGCTCTTTCTAGCCCTTATCCTTTTCTGCCAAAAGCGTTTCAGATTTCTTTCCATCTCTGCTGCTCTGGATACCTCTTTCCAATTCTGACAGCCTGGATATTTCTACCAACTCTCACACCCTGGAGATTCTACAAACAAAGTGTGAAATAAATACTACTCTCCTGCTAAAATAGTTTCTCCTCTTCTTCTAAACTCTATCTACCAGTGTATCCTGACCAGTTGTTTTTTTGTATCGTAAATCTCAACTTTGTAAGCATTCAGAAATTAACGGCCCCATTTCATTCGACTCGCATGGTTTCTTGGAAAAGCTGCCTTTAGTTCACTGCTGAAAATGAGCCTAGTTTAAAAAAAAAGTGGCCTTCAGAATGATGCAGAAAAGCAAAACGACAAGCCTAAAGGCTTTGTATCTTCATTTGGAATAAGGTAGTTAAACCATCAGTGCAATGGAAATGATCTCACTCATTATGGAGACATGGCTATAAAGAGATCAGAACTGGCAACTTAACACTCAGGGGTATGAAACCTTTCAGAAAGGCAGGAGGGAAAGAAAGGCGGGGGTAGCCCTGGTAAGAACAGACAAAATGTGAGAGATAACTGAGGCTTGGGATGATTAGTGTCCATTTAGGTGGAGGTAAATAACAGCCAGGGAAAGAAAACATTAGTAGAAGAAGTGTGTAGACCCCCAGACGATAGTCGCATTGTAGGCAAGACAAGAAATCAACAAGTACGAGTAATTATGCATGATTTTAATCTTCATGCAGTTGCACTGGGGAGTAGAGGAGGGGATTCACCAGGATATTCTCTGGTATCTTCTCCTATGTCCTTACCCTGACCCTCTCACACGAGGCATTGTCATGACATGGGCTGCTACCATCCCATTGTCAGCTACTAATGGTGCCAATTAATAATTACTGACTCCCTCAGGCTGACCTTTAACCATTCTTTGTTTGTCCAACTGTTATTCTCTCTCTAGGCTCCATCTCCCCCTATCATTTATTCCTCTCCCCTTCCTCAACCCTGTCTTCAGCATAAATACCAAACTTTTCCCAGCTACAACTAGTTCTGAAGAAGTGTCACTGGACCTGAAATATTAACTCTGTTGTTTCTCCACAGTTGCTGCCAGACCTACTGAGTTTTCCCAGCAATTTCTGTTTTTGTTTCTGATTTCCAAGATCCACCATTCTTTGGCTCTTTTTTGACAGGATCTTACTTGGGATTCAGCATGTTAACTATAAAGAGAGACTGGATAAGCTCAAGTTGGTTTCTCTAGCGCAGACAAAGCTGAGACCTGGTTGATGAATGTAAGATATGAGGGACATGGTCAGAGTGGATAGGAAGCAGGAAGGATCAATAACAAGGAGGCATAATTTTATGATGAAGAGCAGGAGATTTAGAGAGGATTTGAGGAAAAATAGTTTAACCCAGACTGTGGTGGGAAACTGGAATGCACTGCATGGAAGGGTAGTAGAAACCAGAAATCTCACAATCTTTAAAAAGTATATTTAAGGCTGTGAGCTTAGTGCTGGGAAGTGGGACTGATGTAGATGGACCAGTATTGATTTGGTGGGCTAAAGGGCCTCTTCTCTGCTATCTGTGACTCTATGACGATGACTCCATGACTGTCAAGAACAGATGGAAAGTTGGTCCAACATCTTGCTGAAGAGTTGACATCTCTGCCTGTGCGACATAAGAACATCCTCATGATCTTCATTAGGCTCTTCTGTTAGCTCACACAGAATTATTGGCCGTTGTGCAGTTCATTGATAGCAGCCAAGAGAGCAACTATGCAATAGCAATGATGTCACAATTATGCTCAGGGCTCAAGTTCCAAGACGATAACTTTGGCCAGAGTTTATGTTCCTGTTTGTTATCCGTTGAGCCACAGCTGCTATTCTAATCACATGCCAGGGGCTTAATACGAGAAGCCATAATAATTTCATCAGAACTGACAGTTCACTTTTAAGCATGGGTCACCTTGGCCAAATTTTAGCTTGTGGTAATTGAATATTAAAAACATTGGAAACAATATCCAAGAAAATATCACTTAAGCATCCTAACCACCTTCTTATTTACCAAACATAATGGAACTCTGAAATGAAAACAAAAATTGCTGGAAACACTCAGCAGACTTTCAGACGCTTTCAAGCTGAGATGAGAAGGAACGTCTTCAGCCAGAGGATGATGAATCTGTGGAACACATTGCCACAAGACGGTGGAGGACAAGTCATTGAGTATATCGAAGACAAATTGGCTCTTGATTAATCATGGGATCAAGGGCTACAGGGAGAAGGCAGAAGAATGGGATTGAGAAATATATCAGCCATGATCAAATGGCAGAGCAGGTTCAATGGGCTGAATGGCCTAATCTGCTAACTATCTTATGGTCATTTGGTCTTAGGTGTGGATGTGTCTCTGGAAACATTAATAGATATAGTCATTTCAGGTTTTTGACTTTACACCAAAGGTTCACACAGGTCATTAAACTGAGGCCTCATTAAACCTCATAAAACTATAGAAAATAGGAACGGGAGCAGACTATTCAGCCATTCAATATGGTAATGGTTGATCACTCAGATCCTGATTTCATCCCACATACTTTGATCCTTTTAGCCTCAAGATCTAATGTATCAGTATCTCCTTCTTGAAAGTTTTCAGTATTTTGGAAAGGGTAGTTGTAGTCAATGACTTTATAGAATGCATTAGGGATAGTTTCCAAGTGCAAAATGCTATGAAGCCAACCAGAGAACAAACTACCTTGGCTCTGGTAGTGGGTAATTAGACAGATTTAATAAATGACCTCATAGTTAGCATGGACGAGATAGACCAAAGGGTCTGTTTCCATGCTGTACATTTCTATGACTCTATGATTGGGATGCAGTCTCTCATGTGAGACAACAACTAATAGTCAGACGGAAATTGAAAACAAATTTGTACGGAGATGTCAGTAATTTGTAAGAATAGAAAGGCAGTTATGGTCGGGGATTTTAACTTTCCAAACATCAACTGGGACTGGCATAGTGTTAAGGGTTTAGATGGAGAGGAATTTGTTAAGCGTGTACAAGAAAATTTTCTGATTTTGTATATCGATGTACCTACTAGAGAAGGTGCAAAACTTGACTTACTCTTGGGAAATAAGGCAGGGCAGGTAACTGAGGTTCAGTGGGGGAGCACTTTGGGACCACAACCATAATTCTATTAGTTTAAAATAGTGATGGAAGAGGATAGACCTGATCTAAAAATTGAAGTTCTAACTTAGAGGAAGGCTAATTTTGATGGTATTAGGCAAGAACTTCAAAAAGCTGATTGGGTACAGATGTTCACAGGAAACGGGACGGCTGGACAGCTGGACACTGACAACAGAAATTAGACAACAAGAGTCCAGTGACAGTATATTCCTGTTAGGGTGAAAGGAAAGGTTGGAGTTATACGGAATGCTGGATGACTAAAGAAACTGAAAGTTTGGTTAATAAAAAGAAGGAAGCATATGTCAGGTACAGACAGGATAGATTGAGTGAATCCTTAGAAGAGTATAAAAGAAGTAGGAGTATACTTAAGAGGGAAATCAGGAGGGCAAAAAGGGGACATGAGATAGCTTTGGCAAATAGAATTAAGTAGAATCCAAAGGGTTTTTACAAATACATTAAGGACAAAAAGGTAACGAGGGAGAGAATAGGGCCCCTCAAAGATCAGCAAGGCGGCGTTTGTGTGGAGCTGCAGGAGGTGGGGCAGATACTTAATGAGTATTTTGCATCAGTGTTTACTGTGGAAAAGGACATGGAAGATATAGAATGTAGGGAAATAGACGGTGACATCTTGAAAAATGTCCATATTACTGAGGAGAAAGTGCTGGATGTCTTGACATGCATAAAATTGCATAAATCCCCAGCACCTGATCAGGTGTACCCTAGAACTCTGTGGGAGGCTAGGAAAGTGATTGTGGGGCCTCTTACTCAGGTATTTGTATCATTGATAGTCACAGGTGAGGTGCCGGAAGACTGGAGGTTGTCTAACATGGTACCACTGTTTAAGAAGGGTGGTAAGGACAAGCCAGGGAACTATAGACCAGTGAGCCTGATGTCAGTGGTGGGCAAGTTGTTGGAGGGAATACTGAGGGACAGGATGTATATGTATTTGGAAAGGCAAGTACCGATTAGGAATAGTCAACATGGCTTTATATGTGGGAAATCATGTCTCACAACTTGATTGAGTTTTTTGAAAAGTAACAAAGTGGATTGATGAGGGTAGAGCAGTAGATGTGATCTATATGGACTTCAGTAAGGCATTTGACTAGGTTCCTCATGGGAGACTGGTGAGCAAGGTTAGATTTCATGGAATACAGGGAGAACTAGGTAAATACAATGACTGCAGATGCTGAAAACCCAGAGTCTAGATTAGAGTGGTGCTGGAAAAGCACAGCAGTTCAGGCAGCATCCGAGGAGCAGGAAAATCGAAGTTTCGGGCAAAAGCCCTTCATCAGGAATACAGGCAGAGTGTCTGAAGGGTGGAGAGATAAATGAGAGAGGGTGGGGGTGGGGAGAAAGTAGCATAGAGTACAATAGGTGAGTGGGGGAGCGGATGAAGTTGATAGGTCGGTGGGGGTGAGGGTGGAGTGGACAGGTGGAAAAGAAGATAGGCAGGTAGGACAAGTCATGGGGACAGTGCTGAGCTGGGAGTTTGGAACTGGGGTGAGGTGGAGGACGGGGAAATGAGGAAACTGTTGAAGTCTGCATTAATGCCCTGGGGGTTGAAGTGTTCCGAGGCGGAAGATGAGGTTTTCTTCCTCCAGGCGTCTGGTGGTGAGGGAGCAGCGGTGAAGGAGGCCCAGGACCTCCATGTCCCCGGCAGAGTGGGAGTTGAAATGTTGGGCCACAGGACGGTGGGATTGATTGGTGTGGGTGCCCCAGAGATGTTCCCTAAAGTGCTCTGCTAGGAGGCTCCCAGTCTCCCCAACATAGAGGAGACCGCATCGGGAGCAACGGATACAATAAATGATATTAGTAAATGTGCAAGTAAAACTTTGATGGATGTGGAAGGCTCCTTTAGGGCCTTGGATGGAGGTGAGGGAGGAGGTGTGGCGCAGGTTTTGCAATTCCTGCGGTGGCAGGGGAACATGCCTGGATGGGAGGGTGGGTTGTAGGGGGGCGTGGACCTGACCAGGTAGTCACGGAGGGAACGGTCTTTGCGGAAGGCGGAAAGGGGTGGGGAGGGAAATATATCCCTGGTGGTGGGGTCCATTTGGAGGTGGCAGAAATATCAGCGGATGATTTCGTTTACGTGAAGGTTGGTAGGGTAGAAGGTGAGCACCAGGGGCGTTCTGTCCTTATTACGGTTGGAGGGGTGGGGTCTGAGGGCGGAGGTGCGGGATGTGGATGAGATGCGTTGAAGGGCATCTTTAACCACGTGGGAAGGGAAATTGTAGTCTCTAAAGAAGGAGGCCATCTGGTGTGTTCTGTGGTGGAACTGTTCCTCCTGGGAGCAGATATGGCGGAGGCAGAGGAATTGGGAATATGGGATGGCATTTTTGCAGGAGGTAGGGTTGGAAGACATGTAATCCAGGTAGCTGTGGGAGTCTGTGGGTTTGTAAAAAATGTCAGTGTCAAGTTGGTCGTCATTAATGGAGATGGAGAGGTTCAGGAAGGGGAGGGAGGTGTCAGAGATGGTCCAGGTAAATTTAAGGTCAGGGTGGAATGTGTTGGTGAAGTTGATGAATTGCTCAACCTCCTCGCGGGAGCACGAGGTAGCGCCAATGCAGTCATCAATGTAGTGGAGGAAGAGGTGGGGAGTGGTGCCGGTGTAACTACAGAAGATGTTCTGTTCTACATAGCCAACAAAGAGACAGTCATAGCTGAGGCCCATATGTGTGCCCATGGCTACCTCTTTGGTCTGGAGGAAGTGGGAGGATTTGAAGGAGAAATTGTTAAGAGTGAGAACCAGTTCAGCCTAACGAATGAGAGTGTCAGTGGAAGGGTACTGTTGGGGATGTCGGGAGAGGAAGAAATGGAGGGCTTGGAGGCCCTGGTCATGGCGGATGGAGGTGTAGAGAGATTGGATATCCATGGAGAAGATGAGGCGTTAGAGGCCGGGGACACGGAAGTCTTGGAGGAGGTGGAGGGCATGGGGGTGGTGTCTCAAACGTATGTGAGGAGTTACTGGACTGGGCGGATAGGACAGTGTCGAGGTGGGTAGGGATGAGTTCAGTGGGGCAGGAGCATGCTGAAACAATGGGTCGGCCAGGGTGGTCAGGCTTGTGGATCTTGGGAAGGAGGTAGAACCGGGCAGTGCGGGGTTCCCGGACTATGAGGTTGGAAGCTGTGGGTGGGAGTTCTCCTGAAGTGATGAGGTTCTGTATGGTCCGGGAGATGATGGTTTGGTGATGGGGGGTGGGGTCATGGTCGAGGGGGCGGTAGAAAGAGGTGTCCTCGAGTTGGCGTTTGGCTTCAGCGGTGTAGAGGTCAGTGCGCCAGACTACCACTGCGGCCCCTTTATCCACTGGCTTGATGGTGAGGTTGGGATTGGAGCAAAGGGATTGGAGGGCTGCGCATTGTGAGGGTGAGAGGTTGGAGTGGGGGAGGGGGGTAGATAGGTTGAGGCGGTTAATGTCCCGGCGGCAATTGGAAATGAAGAGGTCGAGGGCAGGTAATAGGCCAGCGCGGGGTGTCCAGGTAGATGCAGTGTGTTGGAGGTGGGCGAAGGGGTCCTCGGAAGGTGGGCGGGAGTCCTGATTGTGAAAGTAAGCTCGGAGGCGGAGGCAGTGGAAGAAGTGTTCGACGTCACGGCGTGTATTAAATTCATTGATGCGTGGACGGAGGGAGATGAAGGTGAGTCCTTTGCTGAGGACTGATCGTTCGTCCTCAGTGAGGTGGAGGTTTGGAGAGATGGTGAAAACTCGGCACGGCTGGGAGCTGGGATCTGGTGTGGGTGTGGAGCTGGGAGTGGGGGTGGAGCCGGTAACTGGAGTGGTTGTGATGGTGGGGGGAATGGGGGTGGAGTCATGAGCAGGGGTGGTGTTCCCGTCAGGGTTCTAGGGGGGGGGCGGGGATGGTGACAGTGGGATCTATGGGGGGTGTCAGCAGAATGCAGGTGAGTAGCGTTGGTGGGGGCGAACACCGCAGTTGGGAGGGGACGTCACTGAGTGTGTGACATCAGCGATGATGTGAGGGGCGGACGTGATGTCACGTGTGGTGCAAGACGAATTGTGAGGGGCCGAAGTGGCTGTAGAAGCAGCTCTGATGGGGGCGGACGTGACGTCATCAATCAGCGTGGGGGTGTCTGTATTCCTGATGAAGGGCTTTTGCCCGAAACGTTGATTTTACTGCTCCTCGGATGTTGCCTGAACTGCTGTGTTTTTCCAGCACCACTCTAATTTACAGGGAGAACTAGCCATTTGGATACAGAACTGGCTCAAAGGTAGAAGACAGAGGGTGGTGGTCGGTTGTTTTTCAGAATGGAGGCCTGTGACCAGTGGAGTGCCACAAGGATCGGTGCTGGGTCTTCTAACTTTTCATCATTTATATAAATGATTTGGATGCAAGCATAAGAGGTATAGTTAGTAAGTTTGCAGATGACACCATAATTAGAGGGGTAGTGTACAGCGATGAAGGTTACCTCAGATTACAACAGGGTCTTGACCAGATGGGCCAATGGGCTGAGAAGTGGCAGATGGAATTTAATTCAGATAAATGCGAGGTGCTGCATTTTGGGAAAGCAAATCTTGGCAGGACTTATACCCTTAATGGTAAGGTCCTAGGGACTGTTGCTGAACAAAGAGACCTTGGGAGTGCAGGTTCATAGCTCCTTGAAAGTCGAGTGTAGGTAGATAGGATAGTGAAGGTGGCATTTGGTATGCTTTCTTTTATTGGTCAGACTATTGAGTACAGGAGTTGGGAGGTCATGTTGCAGCTGTACAGGACATTGGTTAGGCCACTGTTGGAATATTGCATGCAATTCTGATCTCCTTCCTATCGGAAAGATGTTGTGAAACTTTAACGAATTCAGAAAAGATTTACAAGGATGTTGCCAGGGTTGGAGGATTTGAGCTATAGGGAGAGGCTGAACAGGCTGGGACTGTTTTCCCTGGAGAGTCGGAGGCTGAGGGGTGACCTTATAGAGGTTTATAAAATCATGAGGGGCATGGATAGGATAAAAAGACAAAGTCTTTTCCCTGGGTTCGGGGAGTCCAGAACTAGAGAGCATAGGTTTAGGGTGAGAGGGGAAAGATATAAAATAGACCTAAGAGGCAACTTTTTCACTCAGAGGGGGGTACGTGTATGGAATGAGCTGCCAGAGGAAGTGGTCAAGGCTAGTACAATTGCAACATTTAAGAGGCATTTGGATGAGTAAATGAATAGGAAGGGTTTGGAGGGATATGGGTCACGCGCTGGTAGGTATGACTAGATTGGGTTGGGATATCTGGTCGACATGGATGAGTTGGACCGAAGGGTCTGTTCTGTGCTGTACATCTCTATGATTCTATAACTAAAGACAGATCTTCCCTCTCTTCAAATGTAAAAGACTCCATTACACAAATTTTTTCAAGAAGGGTTAGAGGAGGACCAGTCCATGTGTCCTGGACAGTATTTATCCCTCAGTCAGTATCTCTAAAGCAGATTATCTTGCTAGTGCCCCAGTGTGAAATTGGCTCGGTGAATACTGGAGAATCTCAACAGGTCTGGCAACATCTGTAGAGAGAGTAACAGAGTTAACATTTTGAATTCAGTATGGCACTTAGTCCGTGTAAGTTTGCAGTGTGCAAACTGTTTTCTGCGTTTTGACTAACTTTAGAGTCTTCAAATCACAGAGACATGGAGCATGGAAACATGCTGACCATAAGCACAAACTAAACTAGTCTCACTTGCCTGCACTTGACTCATATCCCTCCAAACATTGCTTAAGCTTATCCAAATATCTTTTAACTGCTGTAACCATATCTGCGATTCATCACTTCCTCTGGAATTTCATACCATGCACAAAACACTCTCCGTGTAAAGAATTGCCCCTCATATCCCTTTTAATTCTTTCTCCTCTCACCTTAAATATATGCCCCCGTCTTGAAATTTCACCCCCTAAAGAAAAGACAACTGCCATTCACCTTATCTATGCTCCGATAAACCTCTATAAAGGCACCTGTCAATTTCCTAACCTCCAGTGAGAAAAGTCCCAGACTATCCAGCCTCTCCTTATAGCTCAAACCCTCCATTACTCGCAACATCCTGGTGAATCTCTTCTGAACCCCCTCTCTAGCTCAATAATGTCCCTTCTGTAACTGGGCGACCAGAACTGGACACAATACTCCAGAAGAGGCCTCACCAACATTCTGTACAACCTTCAAAGGTCAGGGCTTTGATATGCTTGAGACATTCTTAGGAGAAGATACATTTTGAAAGGTTTCATCCCTCCCCATTACTTGCCACAATTCACAAAGAACAAAGATGTGAAGAGTTAACATCCCCTGTGACTTTTGAGTCGAACAGTGTTATTCTTAGTTTCTTCCCTTTAATGTTTCCTGTGGGGATAAGGCAACGAATCAGCAGCAAAGCTGAAGGCTACTCACAGAACAAGCTGGTGTCAGAACCACTCAGCATCATCTGTGAAAAACTGTTGTCCCCATGGAACCTGGCAATCAGTTTACATAAACCTCATAGTTGCACTTAACGTTGATGGTTAATGGACTGATAATGCTCTCCTCCTTACAGTAGCAAACCCTCAAGAATGGGGTGGCTAAAGGCTGTAACGTTGACTCATTAGATCTGGCAGCAGACAGTTTAGGAGGCTGTATGTGACCCAATCCATTTCACGTGAGCCTCTGATTGCATTTGACTTTTGGATAAGGCGCTGTTAGCTGGAGAACACTCTTGGGGTGGACAGAACATGCTCAGCTGATGATATTCTGTTTCGCCTGAGCGGTACCACAGCACAAACAGGTTCTGCAGGAAAATCAGAATGTGACTGGAAGAGTCACTAGATATGGAGGGAGTGGAGAAAAAAAAGATTTTCCAAAGCAGTACAGCAGGAGAGAGAAAAGTTCCAATTTTAATTCAAAGCTGAAAGTCATTGTAGCTGTAGCTGTGAGTCCATGATAATGTTACACCCTGTTGAATAAGGGGTAATTAGATTTTTAATGGAATATTGAATTCACAATTACTGCTGAACAGTCTCATAGCTTTTGAGTATTTGGGAATCTTCCCATATATTCATGAGTTGCCTGTTAGCCTTTAGTGACTTATTGACAAGGCTTTGGTTGAATAAATTGCTCTGGTGATGTGTTATCTGAAAGATTAATTTATAATATAATTAACTGGACATAAATCTGTCTTAAACATTTTGGAAAGAATCCTGCAAAATAAAAGATACTGGCTACATTAGCATCTATATTTTATTCGCAAGGAGCAGATTGCTTGAATGGAAATAGCAAACTTTCAACACTTTCAGAGAGAGGGCAAGATATATTGGATTTGAATATAGTGAGTCCGGGATAACTTGCATCATTCCCCCTTTCTCTGTAACGACTCCCACAAAGGTTTGTGTGTTGTACACACAACTGTACAAGGCTGTTCAAACCAATGTCTTGCCAGTGGTAGTGGTTGACTCTCCCTCTTTATGGGCATTTAAACGGGCATTGGATAGGCATATGGAGGATAGTGGGCTAGTGTTGTTTAGGTGGGCTTGGATCGGTGCAACATCGAGGGCCAAAGGGCTTGTACTGCGCTGTATTTTTCTATCTATGTTCTATGTACGTCTTATCATCCAAAGTGGAGGATTCTTAAAGAAGAATTTAAAACCTATGCCGTTATCTGCACAGAAGTGTTCCCAGTTAGCCATAACTGATCCAGGAAGGCACCTCATGCCAAACGCTGATGTAAATTTGGACTACAGATAAGGACCAACTTTTGGATGATTCATGTTTCTTTTTACCCCTGAATCTAATAGCTACTTGACCAAAGCACTTTCAAGTTAACACACTGCAGAGTTTTACGTTTTTTTCCCCCATACTTGGAGATTGTGTGAGGGTGAGTAAATTTTAAGGAAGTTAGTTGTGCATAGTTGCACAGGTATTATTAGTAATCTTTATATATTTGCTTCAGTAAATTTCTGTCTAGTTCTTCCTTTGTTCCTTAAGAAATCGGGTTGATGTATTCTGAGCTACCTACAGCCTGATGTACAGAAAATTGTCAATATCACCTCCCTTTTTAAAGGCACACTATGTTGTAACCAGTGGGACAATGAAAGGAATCAGTCCAGCCCTCCCAACTAGGCCATAACTAACTAAAGAAAGGAAAGGTTTAAGGATGCAGATTTAATGTGATTCATAGAATCCCTACAGTATGGAAGCAGGCCATTCAGCCTATCAAGTCTACACCACCCCTCTGAAGAGCATCCGACTTAGATCCATCCCCCTTTTCTATCCATGTGACCCTGCATTGGCCATGGTTAATCCACCTAGCCTGCTGAAATAACTGCACAGAGACCAATAACCTATTATAAAGTCATCCTTTATTTACATGTGCACAGTACACAGGCTCTGTGTCAGTCCCTGAAGTTAGGAGATTCTGAATCCCCTGTTTAACTCTGTCAGCCAGAGCTCCCTGATTGGCCCAAGTTAACATCCCAATCAAGGATCTCATAGTCAATAGGATCCACCTGGTTCCATTCACTATACCTGGAGGCAATTTACCATGGCCAACCCAGCTAACCTGCATGGCTTTGGACTGTGGGATGAAACCGGAGCAGTCAGAGGAGACCCACACTGACATGGGGAGAATGTGCAAACTCCACACAGACAGTTACCTGGTCCTTGGTACTATGAGGCAGCAGTACTAACCACTGAGTCACCATGCTGCCCTCGAAAGAAGGACATACAGCAACAAAAGGGAGCTTTCATTTAACACAGTGAAACCTTTTGAGCAGGAATGCACTGATTGGCTAGTAAAAGCTGATTTAATTGTAATGTTCAAAAGAGAATTGCTGAAATACTCTAAGAGGTGCATACAGTGCTAAGCAGAAAGAGGAACAAAGTGATTAAATAGATGACTCCAACAAATAATTACAAAAGGGACTAATGAATTCCTTCTGTGCTGTATAATTAGTTGGAGTTGAACTAAAACTTACATTTTTGTGGCTAAGTATCAGTTCCTTTGAGTTTCACAGAGATTGCCCAGTGAGATCTCACAGCATATCTGACCAAACATGCATCACAGATTCCCATCTTCCCCCTAAGGAGCTCCTTTGAGAAATTTTAATCCCCTTCTTATCACTCGACATTTCTGAACTTGTCACTCACAAGATATGCAGTGTGGCTCCGTGGTTCAGTGGTTAGCACTGCTGCCTCACAGCGTCAGGGACTCGTGTTCAATTCCAGCCTCAGGCGACTGCTGTGTGGAACTTGTACATTCTCCCCGTGTCGACGTGGGTTTCCTCTGAGTGCTCCGGTTTCTTCCCACAGTCCAAAGCTGTGCAGGTTAGGTGAATTGGCCATGCTAAATTGCCCATAGTGTTCAGGGATGTGTAGTTTAGGTGAATTAGTCAGGGGTAAATATAGGGTAGCGGAAATGGGCCTGGATGAGTTACTCTTCAGAGGGTCGGTGTGGACATGTTGGGCCGAATGTCCTGTTTCCACACTATAGGGATTCTATAGGTACCATGCAGTAGGATGTACATTCCCTTGCCTGAGGAATGCTGACCAGTCAGGCAAACTGCTGGAAATCAAAACACAAAGTGTTGGAGGAACTCAACACATCGGGCAGCATCTGTGGATAGAGAAACAGAGTTAACATTTTGAGTCCAGTATGACTTGTTTGGAATTGAAAAGAGCTAGAAAATAATGATCTTTATATCATAGGCAGAGTAGGAGAAGGAGCAAGTGGAAAACTTGTGAAACTGCCCAAGAAAAAGTCAAAGCTGAAAAATGTGTTACTGGAAAAGCGCAGGAGAATCGACGTTTTGGGCATAAGCCCTTCTTCAGGGCTTATGCCCGAAACGTAGATTCTCCTGCTCCTTGGATGCTATCTGACCTGCTGCGCTTTTCCAGCAACATATTTTTCAGCTCTGATCTCCAGCATCTACGGTCCTCACTTTCTCCAAGAAAAAGACAAAGGCAATAATATAGTAGTAAAGGAGTGCTAGAGATGTAAAATAGGTGTAAATGATAAGTATAATAAGGACAAATATGGGTCTACTCTGCTAAAAGCAAAGCCAAGAAGGCACAAACTGGAAACAATCAAGGCAGGGAGGGAGATGTCAGAAAATTGGAGGACAGAGGGGTGTAATCTGAACTTCTGGTTTTCAATATTGAGTCCTAGAGGTTGCAAAGTGCTTAACTGGAAAATGAGGTGTTATTCTGCCAGTTTGCATTGACCTTTATTAGAACACTGCAGCAAGCACAGAAAGGAAATATAAGCTTGGGAGCAAGGTGGTTCTTTGAAATGATAAGCAACTGGAAGTTCTGTGCATTTGATGCTGCATCTTTGTAAAAGCATTCTGGAAATCAAGGTGGAGACATCAACCAGATCTCCTTCATCTCCATTGGTTGATATTTCCTCAAAGAGCTTTGAATAATGTAGTCAAACAAGATTTTCCATTCATAAAACCATAAAACTCTGCCTGAGTGCATTAGAATTTTCAAAGTTCCCTGCTTTAACCTTCTTAACAACAGTGTAAAGATAAAGTCACCACATTCCTATTGGACTATGGGGATGCTCTGTCATGAGAGAGAGAAACAATTGATAGTAGATTAGCCTGAGGGTCACCAAATCTCTGGCAAGGGGAGAGGCTGAGAAGGAGAGTCCTTCATGGTAACCTCAGCCAGTGAAGGAATTGAACCCACTCTGTTAGTATTACTCTATACTGCCAACCAGCTGTCCAGCCAACCAAGCTAACCGATTGCCTAACGATAGCATCCTTGATTAATAAGGTTAAAATATTCAGAAATAAACAGCACATGGTTTGAGAAGGAAAATGTGTTAAAAGGAATAGATTCAAATCAAATTGGGTACAGGCACGCAAACAATGTGACAGTCAGCAAAATCAGACTAAGGGGAAGTAAAAGAGAGGACAGAAAGGAAAAGGAAGACAAATGGAACTTTGAAACTTGATATATTTTAATACAACAACAATTCACAACCTGAGTGAGTGAAACTCAACACTTTCATATGGACAATTTCTGGATTTGATTTTTATGAATTAGCAATTATTATATCTTTAAAAGTGTACTGATGCTCGTAATTCTAGGCTTACATTTTTATAGTACTCTTAATTCCCTTCCATTTTTGAATTCAGTTGAAAGAAATATTGGATACTTAATGCAATATGACAATTTCCTGAAACTCATGGGAAACTAACATTTTTCATAAGGCCCACAATGGTGTGTAAGCCATATTGTCATTTGCAACTCACAGGGTATGTCTTCCAGTCACAAGTTCCTGGCTAATTTACATATGATTGTGCAACAATTTGCACACGTATGTGTCCTTCAGATGTCAGGATGCTTCCAGTAAATTCTAGGGCATATTGCATTACTAACCATGAGCCATAAAAAATACTTTGACAGAGGAAATTGTACCATTTACTCCATTTTTGAAAGGAAAAGTTGATACTTAATGCAATAATAATTTTTACTACAACAAAAACAAGTTGCAGGAGAAACCCAGCAGTTCTGATGTCATCTGTGAAGAGAAAACAGAGTTGATGATTTGAGTACAGTGCAGTTCTGAAGAAAGGTCATTAGACTTGAAGCATTACTATGTTAATTCTGACAGGTAGTGGTGGGGTACCAGTGCAGCATTCGGGCTTAAACCCAGGGGCCATCTGTTTCCATTTATTGTTTCTTTCTTTTCCTTTCTTCTTTTACTTTTACTCGAACTAATTACACAGAGGCTGATATCCTGTCACCAAATCACCTTTTATTTACATGTACACAAAACATATGCCATCTCCACCCGGCCATCGCTCCAATCACTACCTTTTTCTTTTTGCATTTTATGGTGTCTTCAGTGGGGCTTTCATGAGAATGATAACAGAATGGATGCAACGAATCAAGGGTGGTATGGTCCAGGATTTGGCAACTCCTCCTGTGTAGGTTTGCGCATTCTCCCCGTGTCTGCCTGGGTTTCCTCGGGTGCTCAGGTTTCCTCCAACAGTCAAAAGATATGCAGGTTCGATGGATTGGCCATGCTAAATTACCCATGGTGTCCAGGGATGTGCAGGTGAGGTGGGTTAGCCATGGGAAATGCAGGGTGACAGGGATAGGGTAGGGAGGTGCATCTGGGAATGCTGCTGTTCGGACGGTCGGTATGGACTCAATGGGCAAAATAGCCTGCTTCCTCACTGCAGGGATTCAATGATTCTGACATTCCTCACCTCCACTCTCCTGCCTTTTCCCCATAACCCATGATTCCCTTACTGATTAACAATCTGTCTATCTCAGCCTTGAATGGATTTAATGACCTATCCTCCATTGCCCCCGGCTAAAGAATTACACAGATTCACTACCCTCTGAGGAAAGAAATTCATTCTCATCTCTATCTCAAATGGATGACCCCTATTCTCTGAAATGATGCCCTCTGGTTCAAGACTTTGCATCTAACTCGTCAAGCCCCCTAAGAATCTTGTCTGTTTCAATAAGGTCCCTTCATTCTTCTACATTCCATTGAGCACAGGACAAATCTCCTCAACCTCTCCTCATAAAAGAGACCTTCTTACCAACTATCAACCTAGTGAACTTCTGTGGACTTAGATAAGCAGCCCAAAAATGTTCACATACCTCAGCTGTGGTCTGACTATTGGCTGGATAGGTAAAAACAAGGACTGCAAATACTGGAAACCAAAGTCTAGATTACAGTGGTGCTGGAAAAGCACAGTAGGTCAGGCAGCATCCGGGGAGCAGGAAAATTGGCATTTCGGGCAAGAACCCTTCATCAGAATAGAGCTCTATTCCTGATAAAAGGCTTTTGCCCAAAACATCGATTTTCCTGCTCCTCAGATGCTGCCTGGCCTGCTGTGCTTTTCCAGTACCATTCTAGTCTAGACTATAGGCTATATAGTTTTATCAAAGCCTCCCTATTTTTATCCTCAATTCACTTTGAAATAAAGACCAACAATCCAATTGCTTCCCGTGTGACCCACTGGATACTGACTTGTGATGGTGTTTGATAATAGAATCCAAATATTTACCTCTATTGTTTACCAGCCCCCAGAACCTTGAGCAATCATTCCAGACTTTGGTATTTTTAAAAATGAATTCACGTGGCCACCACTGTCCAATCAACAATTATTGACCATCCCCAACTGTCCCTGGGATTAATATCATTATTTGGAGGCAGTTTACAGTGATAGAGGAAAAATATATATCTCACTCATAGTAAACTGAACAGAGCTTGGTAGCTATAATGTGTAATTAAATGTTCATAACCATAGCTTAGCAAGAACAAAATTGAAATAGAGATCACAAAGATACACTGCTACAAGTTATGGACACATAATGCAGCTGGAAGTACATCTGTAGACCAAAACCTATTCTGCTCTCCCTTTGCTGCATCCTCAGTTTCCCAGTTTTTGCTAGCCCAATCGCAACATTAGATGCCCTGCTCTCACACAAACATGTAAGACAATATTCCCCAACCCCTTCCTGCAGTTGTTATTTGTAGAAAGAAAGAAACTCCTTTCTGTGCCGCTGAGCAATTGAAAGCTTCATAATTGGCTGGGGCATCGGAGGCTTGGACTAGATATTTTCATTCAACCAGAGAAAGCTGGTATCTGGTGTATAAGGGGTCAACAACTACGGTACCAGTTGTTAGAGCACACCAACAGTGATGTCGAATGATGACAGTCCACATGTACTTAGAAGGTGAGTGAAGAAGATTTTAATGGAGTCCTACTGAAGTTTTTCCCTGTAAGTAGTAACTCAGACTACTGTAGTTTCTTCTATTGCAGGGAAACTGTAGTTTCTTCTAATCGGTCATGATAACGATTCTGTTTTACAAACTGTACAGTACAGAAGAAGGCTATTCAGCCCACCAAAGCCTAATATGAGAGCTAGCATTTACTTGAGTCTTTAAGAACTCAAGGATGTTTGGGTATAATTTCAACATGGCAACCTCAATGTTGTGTTCAGTTACTGATTGTAAGTGTGAAAACTTGCAACAAAAGCAAAGTACCTCATTGTCTATAAAGCATTTTGTAATAACATGAGACTGCGAAAAGCACATTTTAAAATGCAGATTTTTGTTTTGCGTGTCAGTAGTGCATATTCTCATTGATGATAACCCAATAAGTCATCTTCAGCCATTTATGTGGGACACCTCACTGAATCACTTGGTTTATAACTGTAGCCCCTGCAGCCATTATAATTTCATGCTTGTCTTTCGAGACCACAGAAATGCATTAACTGCTACAGTACCAGTAAGACTGCAGCACAATTTCATCCCTGAATTAGCCCGATCTTGCTGATGTTTGTTTGGTATACCCAGTTTTGAAATTGAATCTTAAAAGGGATTCAGTCTATTGCTACATTGCAATTCAATGTCATTGTTCTAAGTGACCATGAATGGGGCTCTAAGATAGAGTCACTTTTACTGACCAACTCCTGGCAGAGATGAAAGAATTTAGTTTAACTCTAATAAAGTATAACAAGTCTCCTGTGAAACAGATAGATTTCAGGACAAGTGAGGATCAACCAGCAAAGTCCCAAGGCTGCATGTGTTCCTACCTTTGGGCTCACTCACAAAGTTCACTATTTCCAGATGTTCTTGCTATCTTTAGCACTCAACTTTAAACAGATCTTAGAATCCTTACAGTGTGGAAACAAGCCCTCTGACCCAATAAGTCCACATCGACCCTCCGAAGAATATCTTACCCAAACCCATTTCTCTATATTTACCCCTGCCTATACATCCCTGAACACTACAGGCAATTTAGCATTGCCAATTTATTTAACTTGCACACCTTTGGATTGTGGGAGGAAACTGGAGCACCTGGAGGAAGCCCATACAGATATGGGGAGAACATGCAAACTCCACAAGACAGTTGCCCGAGGCTGGAATCGAATCTGGGTCCCTGACTCTGTGAGGCAGTAGTGCTAACCACTGAGCCACCATGCTGCCCCTCATTTACAAATATTTACAAACAATTTTTCTTTAAACTGAAACATATGAACCAAGGCTACTGTTCTTTTCATATGTTCTAGGGGAAAACTAGAAGAATGTCCAATGTCCTATACATTCTTCAATGGTTGGGACTGTGATGTGCTTGAGACATCCCAACTCTCCCAGCAGTGGTCTGAAGATTCAAGGCAAACATGTTAAAGGCCTTCTTATCCAACCTGTCTACCTGTGATGCAAATTTCAAAGGATTATGTACCTGAACCCCTAGGTCTCTCTGTTCTACAACACTACCCAGGGTCCTACCATTAACTGTATAAGTCCTGCCTTTGTTTGTTTTACCAAAATGCAATATCTTGCATTTATCAAAATTAAACTCCACCTGCCACTCCTCAGCCCATTGTCCGAATTGATCATGATCTCTTTCCCAAAATCATTTCAATTCGAGCATCAAGTCAATGGGATATTCAGCTTTCCAACTACACTGAAGCCATTACACAGTGTAAGCATCCAATAGTATTGAAGTATTGAAAACCAGCCAGGAAGTAAAATGGACTGATTGTCCTCCTAGGTGAAATAAATTTTACAGAAAACAAAACAGTTAGTTAATTGGTAGTATAGAACTTTACTATTGCTGAAAAACAGCTGATCTTAGGTTTTCATCATGCAATCCTCAGGCAATTCATAAGAAATATTAATGTAAAGGGAAAACAGTATTTAAAAGTGTATGAGAAGAGAGGGCTGATTGGTTGGCAAGTCAATTCAGATCAGTAGACATATTACTATCGGGAATGTGTCAGGTAAATCATGACTCACTATTAACTGCTAAGTTTAGTTTAAATTGTGACGATGCTGCTCCTTTAACAAGATTATGTTGTCCTTGGGTTTTTTTTTTAGAGTGGTTGTAAAAGATTCAGACTCTGAACAGCCTGGGGTTGAAGGGTTTTAGGGTCAATTTGATTACAGCTAACAGATACTGCCTCAGGCAAAAGGCATTGAAATTTTGAAAAAAAAACTTGCGCAATGAAAGGGGAGTGGCCAGTTCTTCCAGTTCAGCTTTTCTTTGGTCTGGCTATACACTGAAAGCAGTTAGGCAGCTGAAAAAAACTGCTTGATCCAAAGAAGCAGGTCCAGGCTGGTACTTTCTCTCTCTGACATCTCTCCTGTAAGACTCTGTGCTTGATTTTACCTTCTGTGTCAAGAGGAATTTACGGGGATTGTTGCAAGTATTTGGAACAGCGTCATTAAGTTGGGATAATCTGTTGGGTTTTCAGATAGGTTAAGTTATTCTGTATTCTGATTTCTTTTGTTTGTGTTTCATTCAGTAACCTTGCAAATAAATTCTGTTTTGTTTAAAACTAAGTGGGTTGACCAATTGCATCGCTCCTGGAACATCCACATTATACCTGCTTAAAACAAAGAGCAAAGTTAGTGTCTGGGTTACTTCCTTGAAATGCATTGAGGGGGTCTGGCCTGATCCATAATAAAATGTAAATGACCAGGTTGATTTTGATTGATCAAGTCTTTGCCTTGAGGTGTAGAACAAGGGATGGCTATTGTCCAGTTTGCTATGTTGAAATAGACACACGTGAGTAAATGTTCTTTCTGTCTGCAATGAACATGGCCCTGTACATTAATATTTTTAACTTCTGGGGCGGGTTATTATGCCACATGGAGAGCCTGCCTGACCATTGTAAATTTGTTGTTTGTGAATTACTTACCAATATTTCGATTTGTTCATAGGATGTGGATGTCACTGATGAGGTCAGCACTGGGCTGAGGAGTGGCCGATGGAGTTTAATTTAGATAAATGTGAGGTGGTGCCTTTTGGAAAGGCAAATCAGGGCAGGACTTATACGCTTTATGGTAAGGTCCTGGGGAGTGTTGTTCAACAAAGAAACCTTAGAGTGCAGGCTCATAGTTCCTTGAAAATGGAGTCGCAGGCAGATAGGATAGTGAAGAAGGTATGCTTTTCTTTGTTGGACAGTGCATTAACAATAGGAGTTGGGAGGTCATGTTGTGGCTGTACAGGACATTGGTTAGGCCACTTTTGGAATTCTGCATGCAATTGTGGTCTCCCTGATGTAGGAAGGATGTTTTCAAATGTGAAAGCATTCAGAAATAGTTTATCAGGATGTTGCTAGAATTGGAGGGTTTGAGCTATAGGGAAAGGCTGAATAGGTTGGAGCTACTTTCCCTGGAGTATTGGAGGATGAGGGGTGACCTTATAGATGTTTATAATAGTATAAAGGGCTCGGATAGGAAAAATAGGCAAGGTCTTTTCCCTCAGGTGGGGGTGTCAAGAACTAGACGGCATAGGTTTAGGGTAAGAGGGGAAAGATATAAAAGAGACCGAAGGGGCAACTTTTTCACACAGAGGGTGGTACGTGTATGGAATGAGCTGCCAGAGGATGTGGTGGAGGCTGGTACAATTAAAACATTTAAAAGGTATATGAATGGTATATGAATAGGAAGGACTTAGAGGGATATGGGCCAAATGCTGGCAAATGGGACTAGATTTAAAAAGGATGTCTGATCAGCATGGACAAGTTGGACCAAAGAGTCTGTTTCCATGCTGTTTATCTCTATGACTCTAAGGTGCTAGTGAGGTGCCTTCTTAAATCATCGCAGTCCTTTAGGTTCAGGGACATTGCAATTAGAAAGGAAGAGCTTAGATTCTGACCTGAAAGAATGGCAGTATATTTCCATGTCAAGACGTTGAGTGGCTTGGAGGGGAACTTGCAGGTAGTGGCATTCCCATGTAACTGCTGTCTTTGTTCTTTTAGATGGTAGAAGTTGTGGTTTGGAAAGCACTGTTGGAGGAGCTATAGTGAGTTACAGTAGTTTATCTATGTAGACGTTGAACATTGCTTCCACTGTACACCAGTGATGAAGGGAGCCCATGTTGAAGATTGTAGATGTGTTGCCAGTCAAACAAAATGCTTTGACCAGGATGGTGTCGATCTTGAATGTCGATGGATCTGCATGCTTCTTAGCATACTTTATGCCTTCTCCTGGGTTCAAATCAAGATGTGCCATAGTTCTCAAGAATTCATTTGATTCTCCTGAGTATTTACATAGCACTACAAGGGGATTGGTTAGCTTAGCTGGGTGGCTTCCAATGCAGCATTAATCTCAACAGCATGAGTTCAATTCCCACACAGGCTGAAAATCACACAGCACCAGGTTATAGTCCAACAGGTTTAATTGAAAACACACTAGCTTTCAGAGAGCCGCTCCTTCATCAGGTGATTGTGGAGGACACAACTGTAAGGTACAGAATTTATAGCAAAAATTTACAGTGTGATGTCACTGAAATTATACATTGAAAAATGCCTTGATTGTCTGTTGAGTCTTTCATCTGTTCGAATACCATGATAGTTTCACTTCTTTCATATGTAAATCACAAAACCTTTTTTAAAAAATTACATTCTCAGGTTAACTGTAACATTTGGTGTTAGCTAGACAATATGTTGAAGGTTTTTTAGATTAGATTACTTACAGTGTGGAACCAGGCCCTTTGGCCCAACAAGTCCACACCGACCTGCTGCAGTGCAACCCACCCAGACCCATTCCCCTACACCTAACACTACAGGCAATTTAACATGGCCAATTCACCTGACCTGCACATTTTTGGACTGTGGGAGGAAACCAGAGCACCCAGAGGAAACCGGGCAGACACGGGGAGAATGTGCAAACTCCACACAGTCAGTCGCCTGAGGCAGGAATTGAACCTGGGTCTCTGGTACTGTCAGGCAGCAGTGCTAACCACTGTGCCACCGTGTCACCTGTGTTCTTCAGCTATGCCATGATGTTTAGATTTATTCTAATCTAAAAAGTGAGATAACAGAGTGAATTCATGCAGTTTTTGAGCAAAGTACAATGTAAAGCTTCAAGTACAAATCCACCCCACAAAATATATGTACATGTGTGCGTGTGTCTGTGTGTGTGAGAGTCTGTCTGGGTTGGGGGGCTATGAGTGTGAGAGAGAGTGTATATATGTGTGTATGTGAGTGTAGAGTGTCTTAAGTCTATGAGGGGAGCATGTGTGAGTGTGGGTGGGTGTGTGTGTCTGGGGTGGGGGTTTGTGAGTGTCTGTGAGAGAGGGCGTATACGTGTGTGTGTGAGTGTAGAGTGATCTAAGTCTCTGAGAGAATGCATGTGTGGGAGTGTGTGTGTCTGTAAGGGTGTGTGTGAGTGTCTGTGTGCATGTTTGTGTATATGTGTGTCCGTGTGTATGTTTCTGTATAGGAGTACATGTGCGTGTTTGTGTGTGTGTGTGCGCGCATGTGTGTGTGTCTGTGTCTGTGTTTAGGAGTGTCTGTGTGTGCACATAGTGCAATGGTGGTCACCTGTAGTGTGACATGAACCTCAATTGAGGTCCTCCCTATGGGTATGGAACTTAGTGGCCTCTGCTTGGCCACTTTTCGCTGCTGCCTGTCCCAAAGTCCACCTTGGAGGATGGTCACCCGAAGGTCCGAGGCTGAATGTCCTGGACCACTGAAGTGTTCCCCAACTGGGAGGGAACCCTCCTGTCTGTTGATTGTTGTGCGGTGCCCATTCATCCGTTGTCGTAGCCTTTGCTCGGTTTCCCCAATGTATCATGCCTCAGGGCATCCTTGCCTGCAACGTACAAGATAGACAGCGTTGGCTGAGTCACATGAGTACCTGCCACGTACATGGTGGGAGGTGGCCCCACGTGTAATTGTGGTGTCCACACTCTGACACATCTTGCAGAGCCTACCATGACAGGGTTGTATGGAGTTGTCCTGAAAGCAAGGCAGATTGCTACAAACAATGATCTGCTTGAGGTTTGGCGGTTGTTTAAAGGCAAGCAGTGGAGGTGTGGGGAAGGTCTTGGTGAGGTGCTCATCCTCATCGCTAATGTGTTGCAGGTTGTGAAGAACATGGGGTAGTTTTGCAGCTCCTAGGAAGTACTGAACAACGAAGGGTACCCTGTCGGTTGCAGCACGTGTCTGTCTCCTGAGGAGGTCATTACAGTTCCTTGCTGTGGCATGCGGAACTGACGGTCGATGAGTTGAGCATTGTACACCGTTCTTATGAGGACATCCCTGAGTACTTCCAGGTGCCCATCACATTCCTCCTCATCTGAGCAAATCCGGTGTATGCGTAGGGCTTGTCCATAGAGGATGGCTTTCTTAATATGTTTGGGTGGAAGCTGGAGAAGTGTAGCATTGTGAGGTTGTCTGTGGGTTTGCGGAAGAGTGTGGTGCTGAGGTGTCCATCCTTGATGGAGATGCATGTGTTCAAGAATGAGACAGATAGTCGAGAGTAGTCCATGGTGAGTTTGATGGAGGGGTGAAACTTGTTGATATCACTGTGTAGTTTTATCAGTGACTCCTCGCCTTGGGTCCAGAGAAAGAAAATGTTGTCAATGTACCTGGTGTATAATGTTGGTTGGAGATCCTCTGCATCTTCTCAAGGATCTTCACATCCTTTCTAACCTGTGGTAACCAGAACTAGGAGCAAACCTTGAACCTAACCAGACTTTTAAATATAACCTGCATTTTATCACCTGCTAATCAGTCTCATCATTTCCAAATACAAAACCAGTCTTGCAGCATATAATTATATAATACAGCATCAAGTTGCTTCTCAAATGAATCTAGTGTTTTGATCTTACTCATTGTTTCTGGCAACTTGCTCCAGCAATCGCTCACAGTTGACCTGATGACTGGCAATTCTAGAGTGTTCTTTCAGAAACTTTCATTGCTGAAGAATTGAAGCATTTATGAGCACTGAGTACCAACTAATAAACCACTTAGCAAATCAGCACTGACTCCCTTCAATAGCCAGTAATGCTAATGATTCAAGATAATGAACAGTATTTACATACTATGGACTCCAAGGATTAAAATATGAGGAGATGTAAAACAGATTAAGGTTTTATTCATTGTTAATCAATCGATTTATACATTTTAAGACTCCAGGGCAGGTGGGAATTGAACCGAGATCCACATTATCACTGCACTGTTTCATTACCTACTAAGGTTAATAAGTAATACGATCAAAGTATTAAAGATACTAAGGTGACTTGGTGACTCTAGGACCAGACAGCTTAGTATGAAAACTATAGCCAGACTGTTCAGGGGTGAAATCAGGAAATGGTCCTGCACAAAAGTATAATAAAAACTAATTGGACTTCTGTTCCACAAATGGCATTGATTCCAGATTGATTATTAATGTTCCAAAAAGGACTAATTGTTTTGTCTTCGGATTGGCCAAGGTTCTTAAGGAACTATGGAGAAAAGGTAGATAACTGGAGTTAGATCACAGAACAGCTGTGATCTTATTGAATGGTGGAACAGGGTTGAGGTACTAAACAGCTTATTTCCTTCATCCTGTTCCATTGATATTACAACTGGGTTATGCCCAATAGATCATTGCCACTTGCTGAATTTGAAAACTTTCCAATGCTGACTCTGAGCGTAGGAACATTTTTGGGCAACATGATATAACCCTTCTCTTTTTCTCATTATGCATTCACAGGATGAGAGCATCAATGGCTAGGTAGCATTTTTTGCCCATCCCTAATTGTCCAGAGGGCAATTAAGAGTCAACCACATTGCTGTGGATCTGCAGTCACATGTAGGACAGACCAGGGAGGGATAGCTGTTTCCTTCCTGAAAGAGCATTAGTGAACCAGATGAGTGTTTCCGACAATAGATTCATGATCATCATTAGACTCTTAATTCCACATTTTCTTTTACTGAATTCAAATTCCACCGTCTACTGTGGCAGAACATTATCTGGGTCTCTCGACTAACAGTTCAGCAATACTACCACTAGGCCATCACCTCCTTTTGTTAATCTAGCACCATCATAAACTTCTCTTCTTAGCCACCATTGGACCACTTCTCCTTTGGACTTAGAAGCATTGCAAATTCTGTATTCATTTCTTAAATGTTTCCCTTTGGTTATCTACTAGGATACCTTTTTTTTTAATCTACTTTATACAATACACCCCTCAACATTTCTTCATTCAGGAATAACATCTTGGTTCCATACTTAATTAAACCACGTCCACATTCAAAATAATATTCTACCATTTTATGATCTTTCTTCTCAAGAGGTGCTTTCAGCATAAAGTAACTCATTAACCAAACCTTGCCTCATTTCACAGTCCTAGCTTTAACATATCATTTTCTTTCCTTGGGTCCTTTACATAATAATCAAAAAAGGTCTTGATTGCATTTTACAAATTTCAAGATGTTATTGTAGATTTGCTTTGCCTAGTTAATTTAAGATGAAGTTCTCTAAGATTACCTTTGATACATGCACCTCTAATTTACTGATTGTTAGTCTATCCTACATGACGACTGTAACTACCACCAAGTTTGTTTTCTGCCTCTTGTTAGTTCCTAGCTTCACCAAACTGATCTCATTTTTCCAAGCTGGGACATTTTCTCTCTTCTGCTTTCATTGTTACTTTCACTCTCAACGCAGACATTCCTTGTTTTTTTTTCGAGGATTCAAATATACTCGATTATTTAATTCTCAACCCTCGATAAATTTGTAACTGTTCTTCTGTCATGGTTATTAGATGATTACTTACAGTGTGGAAACAGGCCCTTCAGCCCAACAAGTCCACACCGACCATCTGAAGAGCAATCCACCCAGACCCATTCCCCTACATTTACCTCTTCACCTAATACTATGGGCAATTTAGCATGGCCAGTCCACCTAACCTGCACATTTTTGGACTGTGGGAGGAAACCGGAGCTCCTGGAGGAAACCCACGCAGACACGGGGAGAATGTGCAAACTCCACACAGGCAGTTGCCTGAGGCGGGAATTGAACCTGGGTCTCTGGCGCCGTGAGGCAGCAGTGCTAACCACTGTGCCACCTAGATGAGACATATTAATTTCTGCTGGACTGTTCATTTATCTATTTTGTTGTAAATTCTTTGCTCATTCATAAACAGATATATATATATTTTTTTCTATTTTCCCTGATGTCGTGCTAGTTACTAAACTCTTTACCTTTGTTAAGTTCCCTCTTACTATCTGATCCACCAAAAGGAAAGGAATGGGAATAGACCATTCGGTCCATGAGCTTGCTTCATATATTTTAGTTTTACCTAAATTTTTATTGAATACATAGTGTCATAGAGCACTGAAACAGACCCTTCGGTCCAACCACTTCACGCCAACCATAATTCCAAACTAAACTGCCTGTGCTTGATCCATATCCCTTAAAATATTTCTTATCCATGTATTAATCTACATTTCTTTTAAACATTGTAACTGTACCCACATCCACCATTGCCTCTGAACGTTCATTCCACACATGAACTATTTTCTGTGTAAAAAAATTGCTCCTTATGTTTTTTTTTAACGCTTTCTCCTCTCATCTTAAAAATATGCCCCTGAGTCTTGAAATGCCCCACCCTTGGGAAAAGACACCTGCCATTCACCTCATCTCTACCCCTCATTATTTTATAAATCTCCATAAGGTCACTTCTCAACCTGCGACACTCCAATGAAAAATGTCTCAGCCTGTGCAGTCTCTCTCTCTCTCTTTGTAAATGTATGAGGTGAATATGCACAGAAGGTATCAGATATAGATGGCGATGAGTTCCACTAGCAAACCTGAAGAAGGGTTACATTCGAAACGTCAACCTCTGCACCTCCTGATGCTGCCTGACTTGCTGCACTTTCCAGCCTCCTGCCTGTCTACTTTAAAATCAATTACTATTGGTAGAGCACCAACAGGTAATCATGAACTCAAGTACCAGTCCATATTTCTTCTACTTCCCCCATTGGCTCTGGTGTAATCATCGTCCATTGCCATTATGCCCTGATCAAAACAAGTTGGAAGCTGTATTTAAGGTCTAAAGCTGTTGAACACAGAGTTGTGGCCAGAAAATTTTAACATACATGGTAGTCGGATGAGTTTCAGTACATCAGACTTGCATTGAGCTTCATAAAGGAGAGAAAGAGGCTGTGATCAGAGACATAAGAGTCGGATGGAGAACTAAAGTTGCATTATAGCTTTAAATACCAGGAGGTGGCATAGCATGAAAGGAAAACCATGCACCTCTACTGATACACAGTAAGATATCTTGTATGTTTAGTGTCTGCCAGATAACACTGTAAGTAATCTAATCTAATCTAAAAAAAAATCTGGAGAATCTTGGGTAGATTGTTGTGGATCTGGAGTCACACAGGCCAGATCAAGGTAAGGATGGCAGATCTTCTTTCCTTAAAGGACATTAAGTTAACCCAGATCTGTTTTTATGACAATTGACAGGGGGGGTCCATGATCACCATTAGGCTAGCTGTCAATACTGGATTTATTGAATGCAGATTTCACCAGTTGCACTGACAGGGCAGTACTGTGGCTCAGTGGTTAGCACTGCTGCCTCACAGCACCAGGGACATGGGTTCAGTTCCACCCTTTGGTGACTGCGTGGAGTATGCACATTCTCCCTGTGTCTGTGTGGGCTTCTTGCGGGTACTCCAGTTTCCCCTCACAGTCCAAAGAAGTGCAGGTTAGGTGGATTGGCCATGCTAAATTGCCCATAGTGTCCAGAGATGTGTGGGTTAGCCATGGGGAATGCAGGGTTATTGGGGGGGGGGGGGTCTGGGTGGATACTCTTTGGGCTCAATGGGCCAAATGGCCTGTTTCCACATCGTAGGGATTCTATGATTCAAACCAAGTATTCCCAGAATGTCATCCTGGGATTGCTATCATTATGTCACTGCCTTCCTTTTAAAGTACATATTGATGATTTGCACTTGTTTTGTTTAATTCCTCAGCTTTTTTTACCACTTCTGCCGAAAAAATAATGTCACACTGATATTATGTTTTAAAGAAATATTTTCAGTTGAATAAAAATGTGTCTTTTCTTCAAAACCCTGTTTTAACCAAAACCAACAACAGAAATTGCTGGAAGGGCTCAGTGGTTCTGGCAGGATCTGTGGAGTGAAATGAGAGTTACCATTTCCAGTCAAGTGACCCAACCAAGTGACTCAACCCAAAACATTAACTCTCATTTCACTCCACAGATGTTGAGCTTTTCTAGCAATTTTCTGTTCTTGTTTCTGATTTACAGCATCCACAGTACTTTTGGTTTTTATCCTGTTTTAATCAACTTTTGTTCTGTTTTCAATCTTTATGTACTGAATAGTCAATTTATCATTTTTTCCCCAAATTTTCTTAACAGCAATCTTTTTTTAAAAATATTTTATCGCATATTTTTCCCAATGCTCCTGAACAATTATAACAATACTCATTTGCTTACTGTCATACTTTATTCCTTTTTTTAGCTTTCCAGCTTAAAATCTTTCACCCTTGCCCTAGGGCATTTAAGACCATAAGACCATAAGATGTAGGAGTGGAAGTAAGGCCATTCGGTCCATCGAGTCCACTGCGCCATTTAATCATGGCTGATGGGCATTTCAACTCCACTTACCAGCATTCTCCCCGTAGCCCTTAATTCCTTGTGACATCAAGAACTTATCAATCTCTGCCTTGAAGCCATTTAGCGTCCCGGCCTCCACTGCACTCTGCGGCAATGAATTCCACAGGCCCACCACTCTATGGCTGAAGAAATGTCTCCGCATTTCTGTTCTGAATTTACCCCCCTAATTCTAAGGCTGTGCCCATGGGTCCTAGTCTCTTCTCCTAACGGAAACAATTTCTTAGCATCCACCCTTTCCAAGCCATGTATTATCTTGTAAGTTTCTATTAGACCTCCCCTTAACCTTCTAAACTCCAATGAATACAATCCCAGGATCTTCAGCCATTCCTCGTATGTTACACCTACTATTCCAGGGATCATCCCGTGTGAATCTCTGCTGGACACGCTCCAGTGCCAGTATGTCCTTCCTGAGGTGTGGGGACCAAAACTGGACACAGTACTCCAAATGGGGCCTAACCAGAGCTTTATAAAGGCTCAGTAGCACATTGCACATTGCATTCGCTTTCTTAATCATGGATTCAACCTGCATGTTTACCTTTAGAGAATCCTCGACTAGCACTCCCAGATCCCTTTATACTTTGGCTTTATGAATTTTCTCACCATTTAGAAAGTAGTCTGTGCTTGTATTCTTTTTTCCAAAGTGCAAGACCTCACATTTGCTCACATTGAATTTCATCAGCCATTTCCTGGACCACTCTCCCAAACTGTCTAGATCCTTCTGCAGCCTCTCCACTTCCTCAGTACTACCTGCCTGTCCAACTAACTTCGTATCATTGGCAAACTTCGCTAGAATGCCCCCAGTCCCTTCATTCAGATCATTAATATATAACGTGAACAGCTGTGGCCCCAACACTGAACCCTGCGGGACACCGCTTGTCACCGGTTGCCATTCCGAAAAAGAACCTTTTATCCCAACTCTCTACCTTCTGTCAGACAGCCAATCCTCAATCCATGCCAGTAGCTCACCTCAAGCACCATGGGCCCTCACCTTGCTCAGCAACCTCCTGTGTGGCACCTTATCAAAGGCCTTTTGGAAGTCTAGATAGACCATATCCACTGGGTTTCCCTGGTCTAACCTACTTGTCACCTCTTCAAAGAATTCTAACAGGTTTGTCAGGCACAACCTCCCCTTACTAAATCCATGTTGACTTGTTCTAATCTGACCCTGCTCTTCCAAGAATTTAGAAACCTCATCCTTAACGATGGATTCTAGAATTTTACCAACAACTGAGGTTAGGCTAATTGGCCTATAATTTTCCATCTTTTGTCTTGATCCTTTCTTGAACAAGGGGGTTACAACAGCGGTCTTCCAATCATCCGGGACTATCCCTGACTCCAGTGACTTTTGAAAGATCTCAACCAATGCCTCCACTATTTCCTCAGCACCTCCCTTAGAACTCTAGAATGTAGAACATCAGGGCCAGGAGATTTGTCAATTGTAAGACCTTTTAGCTTTTCTAGCACTATCTCTTTTGTATTGGCAACCATAATCAACTCAGCCCCCTGACTCCCTTTAATTGTTGGGATATTACTCATGTCTTCCACTGTGAAGACTGACACAAAGTACTTATTGAGTTCTCCAGCCATTTCCTTATCTCCCATCACTAGCCTTCCAGCATCAGTTTGAAGTGGCCCAATGTCTACTTTTGCCTGTCGTTTGTTTCTTATGTATTGAAAGAAACTTTTACTATCATTTCTAATATTACTGGCTAGCCTACCTTCATATTTCATCCTCTCCTTCCTTATTTCTCTCTTTGTTATCCTCTGTTTGTTTTTGTAGCCTTCCCAATCTTCTAATTTCCCAGTGCACTTGGCCACTTTATAGGATCTCTCTTTTTCTTTAATACATTTCCAGACTTCCTTTGTCAGCCATGGTTGTCTAATCCCTCTCCAGATAATCTTTCTTTTCTTGGGGATGAACCTCTGTACAGTGTCCTCAATTATACCCACAAACTCCTGCCATTTTTATTCTACTGTCTTCCCCGCTAGGCTCTGCTTCCAGTCTATTTTCGTCAGTTCCTCTCTCATGCCCTCGTAATTACCTTTATTTAACTGTAACACCATTACATCCGATTTTGCCTTCTCTCTTTCAAACTGTAGATTGAACTCTACCATATTATGATCGCTGCTTCCTAAGTGTTCCCTTACTTTAAGATCTTTTATAAAGTCTGGTTCATTACATAGCACTGGGTTCAGAATAGCCTGCTCCCTTGTGGGCTCCATGACAAGCTGTTCTAAAAAGCGATCCTGTAAGCCTTCCATGAATTCCTTTTCTTTGGATCCACTGGCAACATTATTTACCCAGTCCACCTGCATATTGAAGTCTCCCATGATCACCGTGACCTTGCCTTTCTGACGTGCCTTTACTATTTCCTGGTACATGTTGTGACCCTGGTCCTGACCACTGCTAGGAGGTCTGTACATAACTTCCATTATTGCCTTTGTGGTTCCTCAATTCCACCCACACAGACTCTACATCATCCGACCCTATGTCGTTCAGTGCCATAAATTTAATTTTGTTCTTAACTAACAAGGCCACTCCACCCCCTCTGCCCACCTCCCTGTCTTCGATAAGTTGTAAATCCTTGGATGTTTAACTGCCAGTCCTGAACCCCCTGCAACCACGTCTCTGTGATGCCTACCACATCATAATTATTCACGATGATCTGTGCTGTTAGTTCATCTACTTTGCTACGAATGCTACGAGCATTCAGGTAAAGTGCCTTAATGCTAACTTTCTTATCATTAGCAATATTGGAAGTCATAAGCTGTCCTAAGTTACCTTCCTTTTTGTTGCATTCCCAGTCTGCCTCAAGCTTAAATCCACCTGCATACATGCTATCCTCCTGCTTATCTTTCCATTTAACTTACTTCAGATGACAAATCTCAACAGCTCCATTCTCAGATAGGAATTTGGATTTTTCCCTTTGTAGCATGCAAGACTCTGCTCGTTCTTAATGAGCTTTTCCAATATTTTCCACTGTTTTTAGCCAAATTGAGCTTTAACAGGCAGGTTTGCTGCTGGTATGGCTCCTGCAGCCTTTTTGCTGCTTGCTGCTATTTTTCACAGGAGTTAACAGGTGCTGCTTGCTTTGAAACTGCTGAATATATGAAGATATAATCACAGTTTTCTGAGTGGGAATTTTTCTTCATTTCTCTTCAGAATATTGGGCTTTTATAGAGTTGGAAGATTTTTTTTCAGGCTTGCATTGGCTGTTTGAAAACCAATCACAACTACCATACAATCAAGTCAATCATGGGTGGGCAACAATTGTTGGCCTTGCCAGACACCCCACAAGATATACATGAATGATTCAAAAAGAACAATTCTGAAATAGATGGAGGCCATTCAGATCAGTGATGGTTCTCTGCAAGACAGCAATGCAAGGCGGTAGCCATGCAAAAATATTCTCTTTCAATAATTATCCACTCCCCTTTTGAAAATCACAATTGAAGCTGCCTCCCAACATCACACTCCCAAGGACTTTCATTCTCGATCCTAACCTTACACTGGGGAAATGAAGGCTTTCCTTCGTTTGCTGTTGGTTTACTTTAGGTCAGTGTGCCCTAGTTCTTGACCCCTTAGTCAATAGAGACAGTGTCTCCCTATTAACTCAGTCCAGGCCCCTCATGACTTTTGAACACCTCTATCAAATCCTCCTCTCAATCTTCCCCTTCTGGGGAACATGCCCTCACGTTCAGTTTGTGACTGATAATCTGTAGCAAATCTCGAGCAATTTCCAAATCAATAGATAGACAATATGTCACTTCAGGGTGGATTACATCTTAGCTGCAGCCAGATTAATGCATTGGACCAGCAAATGATTATGACTGGGAGTTAAGGATAGCCAGCTCGGCATTTCTTCTGCATTGGTGGGCGTTAGACATTAGGACCCTGTGGATTGTCCAAACTGTGAGGGAACAGATTGAAGATTCTCATGGGTAACTTCCCTGAACCAAGCAACCCTCTGAAAGTTTCCATTCGGATCAGAGAATTCGGAGGGTCCTGGTCCATTGAATGAATAGCGACCCAAGAAAGATGAGACTATCAAACAGCCAGTCTAACTCCTTTGTAACCATTCAACTGATTTTCCCCAACCTGCTATGCTCCTCTCCACTACCTGTTATCCTAAAACTATTAACTCTTATTTTATCATTTCCTAACATGAGAAAACATCCTTTCTATGTGCACTTTGTCAATCCCCTTTAGCAGTTGTGTCTTTCATCTCCTGCCCTCCAACATCTGTCCTAAGATTGTGTTAGAATCATAGAAAATTAACAATGTGCAAGCAGGCCATTTGGCCCATCAAGTCCAAACCAACCCTCGAAGAACCTCCCACCCTACCGCATTTCCGTAACCCTGTGTTTCCCATGGTTAATCCACCTAACCTACACATTCCTGAACACTGTGGGCAATTTAGCCAATCTTTGGACTGTAGGAGGAAACACACAGAGATGGGGAGAACGTGAGTACTTTTCTACACTGTGGGCTATTCTGATTTAACCATTCAATTCCTTATAATAATAGAGCAGTGGGCTGTTATTGTGTTTTGTTTTAATTGATTTCACACTTCAGTTATGGTAGTCAGTTTGGACACAGCAATGTCCCACAAATGGCAATGCATGGAAGACCAGATAATGGTGATATTGATTGAGGGGTTCACTATTCACCAGGACACAGGGAAGTCCCCCTTAAAATAACACAGTGAAATCTTTTATATCCATCAGAAGAGTGGACAAGACTTTGATCTCTGAAGAATTTGATTCTGGTTTCAAATCACATAATCCAGTTTTTTTTTGTCCACTAGGGCAGCAAGGTAGCTCAGTGCAGTTTGCACATTCACCTCATCTCTTTGTGGGTTTCCTCCCATGGTCCAAAGATATGCAGGTTGGGTGGATTGCCCATGCTAAATTGCCCATAGTGTTCAGGGTTGTGTAGGTCGGGTGGATTAACCATGGGAAATGCAGGGAATAAAGGGATGTGGCGGGGGTTGGGGGGATGGCGGTTGAGTCTGGGTGGGATGCACTTCAGGGGGGGGTCGGTGTGGACTCAATGGGCCAAATGGTCGGCTTCCACACTGTAGGGATTCTTTCCCAGATTCATCACAATTTTCCTTGACGCAGAATGCTAAAAATCAGATGGATTTCCAAATAATCCCTTACAAGTATTTAAAGGTGAGGTTATTAAATTTTGCTGTACAATTTTTGAATCCTTTGTTTTTGTCCTCCAGGTTCTGGCTATTCTTGGGCTGATCTGAAACTCCACTTCCTTTTTATCACTCGAAGTTTGGCCTACTCTTCAGAGTGAAAAAGCACAGTTTAATAAATTGTGAAGCTGGCAAGTCAATGTTCTGATGGTATTGAGGTTCCATTTCCAGGTAAATGAGTCAGCCCGGTCTGCGCTAATTGCAAATTTTACTGGTTTTTTTCCTTTAGTTCATTTTTTTTTCTTCCAATGTAATCATAAATAAAACTAAAATCACTGCTGTGTCTGCTGGTTGGATTTTTAGTTTCTGAACTGTGGTTTCTACTCTGTAACGGGCACTTTTAAAAAAGAACTCTATTTGAAGTTGAAATTCTAATGATTCTCGGCAGACACTGGGCACTGTGACTAGCTCCCACTTCAGTGCCAATGGCACTTTATCACTCTTACTCTGCATAAGAAGCAAGGACATTTAAGCTCTGTCTTTGTTCTGCTTTGAGTCAAGGTTTCAGAACCACACGTACTGAACCTCTGCCTCTGGGGCAAGATCTTATTCCCACAGGAATAGGCTCCATTTCATCGAGATACCTGGAGTGACATAATATAAGGTTAATCTAACAGAAATTGAATGGGGTTCGGGATGCAGCGTCTTGTGGTGCAATGCTAGTACCTCTGAGTCAGGAGACCAGAGTTCAAGTCCCACCTGCTCCAGAAGGGTGGCACAGTGGCTTAGTGGTTAGCAGTGCTGCCTCATAGCATCAGGGAACAGGGTTTGATTCCACTCAAGGGCGACTAGATGTGTGAGGCGTTTGCATATTCTCCCCATGTCTGTTGGGTTTCCTCCCATAGTTCAAAGACAAGGATGTTGCCTGGGTTGGAGGGTTTGAGTTATATGGAGAGGCTGAATGGGCTGGAGGCTGTTTTCCCTGGAGCGTAAGAGGCTGAGGGGTGACCTTATAGAGGTTTATAACATCATGAGGGGCATGGATAGGATAAATAAACAAGGTATTTTCCCTGGGGTGGGGGAGTCCAGAACTTGAGGGCACAGGTTTAGGGTGAGAGGGGAAATATTTAAAAGGGACCTAAGGGACAATTTTTTCACACAGAGGGTGATGCGTGTATGGAATGAGCTGTCCGAGGAAGTGATGGAGGCTGGCACAATTTTAATATTTAAAAGGCTGGGTATATGAATTGGAAGGGTTTGGAGGGATATGGGCCAAGTGCTGGCAAATGGGATTATATTGGTTTGGGATATCTGATCGGCAAGGACGAGTTGGACCAAAGGGCCTCTTTCTGTGCTTTATGTCTCTGTGGCCCTATGTGCAGTTTTGGTGGTTTGGCCAGGGTACATTTGAGGTTATTGGTAAATAGGATAGGACAGGGTGGCACGGTGGCACAGTGGTTAGCACTGCTGCCTCACAGCGCCAGAGACCCGGGTTCAATTCCTGCCTCAGGTGGCTGACTGTGTGGAGTTTGCACATTCTCCCCGTGTCTGCGTGGGTTTCTTCCGGGTGCTCTGGTTTCCTCCCACAGTCCAAAAATGTGCAGGTCAGGTGAATTGACCACACTAAATTGCCCGTAGTGTTAGGGGCAGGGGTAAATGTAGGGGAATGGTTCTGGGTGGGTTGTGGGTCGGTGTGGACTTGTTGGTCCGAAGGGCCTGTTTCCACACTGTAAGTAATCTAAAAAAAAGGGGTCTGGGTGGGATGCTTTTCAGAGAATTGGTGCAGTCACAATGGGCCAAATGGATTCTTTCCGCAATGTAGGGACTCTGTGATTCTAGCAACTCCAAACAGAAAATTCTGATTTCCAGATTGGTAAATATAAATTAGATTGGATACAATGGATCCAAAATGGACCTATTGTGACTGACCACCCGACTGGGTTTTCTCCAGCAACATGTACTGAATCCTTTTAGAATATCAGCTACTGCCTAGCTGATACCTGGAGCTCAAACCTGGAAAATCTTGAACCACATCTCTCGAGACTCAAACCAACCAACCTGCATCAAGTCTTCAACTATTATCACTTTTATCTCATCATTTTTACACAAGTTACAGAGGCTCATAGAACAAGTCAGAGGATGGTGCAACCAGGATATATTCCAGAGAAGTCAATATATCTTGTAATCTAGGCCGAGGGCTTCTTGTGGTGCACTATTAATGTCCCCTACCTCTGGGCCAATAGGCCAAGGCTTAAGTTCCACCTCCTCCACACATGTTTATAACATATTTGAACAAGTTGAATAAAGCATCTATCATCTAGGTTGAAATTGTCGAGCAGTAATGCAGGAGCATTGCACTGTTTGAGCTGTCATCTTTCAGAGGAGATGACCTCCACAATTGTTCTTTGAAAGAGAAGCTTAGGATTCATTTTCACAAAGAGAAGGCAAACAGGGCTGTGATTTAATGGGAATTGGAAGAAGTGTTTTTTATAGGACAATGGGGAAATAATAGTGGAGCGAGACTAACTTCAAAAAGGATGGGCATTGATGCATAATGTCAAGTATCTTCTTTCTGCACTGTATCATTCTGTGATTTTTCTTCATTCATTTGGGCATGGGCATCACTTGCTGGGCCAGCACTTACTACCCATCTCTAGTTGCCTTGAGAAGATGATGGTGAGCTGTCTTCTTGAGTTATTGCAGTCATGTGCTTTAGGTAGACCCACATGCTATTGGAAGGAGTTCAAAGGTTTAGTCTCAACAACACTGCAGGGATGGAAACATATATCTAAATCAGAATGGTGGTGTTATGCTGTGAACATATGAGTGTGATGATACAAGCATTCTCTCTGAAAGTGCAGCACCCCCTTTAGTCCTGCACTGCAACGTCAGCCTAGATCTTGTGAGCTACTCTTTGGGATGGTATAACAACCACAAAACCTTCTGATTCAGAGGCAGAAGTACTATCCACAGCTTTCATATTGCCAACACGATGATGTAATTTGAATTTAATTGAAAAAGCCTGAATTAGAGAGCTGACCTAATAACCAGCATATGACCACTCTCAATTGTCATGAAAACCCATCTGATTTACTGATGTCCTTTAGTGAAGGAAATCCTTACTGGATCTGGCTTACATGTGACTCCAGACCCACAGCAATGTGGTTGACTCTCAATTGCTCTCTCGACAATTGGGAATGGGCAATAAATGCTGGTCCAGCCAATGAGGTCCACATCCCATCAACAACTTTTTAAAACAGTAGATTCATGTTTCTTGTTGGGCAATACTCAGCTGAGTCAAGAGTTAAAGTAAGTAAAAGGTTATAATATTTCTGTATAATTCTCAGTCATAGGATGTCCTGCTTTTCCAGCCAACGACCTTCAGAGTTTATATTAACAGTATGCAGTGAAAAATCCCACAGAGAACCAATACCTGCAGTTTCTGTCTAATAATTGTTTTTAAAATTTACACTATTTATTCAATGGAGTGCAACACTATTCCTTAATCTTGTGCTGTCTTCTGCAGAAAGGAGTGGAAAACAATATTTACATGTTTTAAAATGTAAAATAGTTCTTCCACGCGGCTTCGCATTAGGAAAGCTTCACATCACTGGTGTGACCTAGGGGTTGTTGGTTTCACATAAGTGATTAATGAGCAGGTTCCATCCAGACTCAACTTATGTTGAAGAAGGAATCTTTGCCATGACAGTCTACTCTGTTTCTGTCACCTACGTTGGAGTATGGCAGAATAGGAACAGCTTTTAGCAAATAAATTCACTGCACAATGTAATGCTAAGCCACAGGGACCGTCAATGTGTCAGGATCAATCCATATTCTATCTGCCGAGTTGGATGATCCCAGTTGTTAAAGGCACTGAGGAGATTTGATCACAATGGTTTGTGCTGAGGACAGGAAAAAATCCCCAGCATTTATCCTCCAACTTTGACTCTTTCCTGTTTGCACAGTAAGTAAGGGTTGGATCAGGACCCCGACCAAATAGCTCAATGTCCCGAACCACAGCCCGGGCTGCAGGGTAAGGCTGTGTGTTGCAGGTGATGGCGGGAAGACATTGGGTTAGCATTACAATACCATCAAATCCATCTCCGACATTAACGGCAGTCTCTCCTGAAATCAAAATCCCACTCAAGGTTTAAACCTACAACGAACAGACAAACGATCTTGTTAAAGGCCCAGTCAACAGTGATTTTACAATGTCCACCCCATTTCTTGTTGGGTGCAAGGAAATAACAGGAGGAGTGAGTCACGTCAGCTTTGAGTTGACAGCACAAGGGAAAGCAGGAAAACCTGCTTGTGGGGCTAGAATGACAAGTTCCAATTTCAAAACCACCTCACCTTCTGCCTGGGCAGTGTATAGCTCAGAGGACTCAACATTGAGTTCTCCAATTTCAAATAACCTCCCTTCCCATCACCAGACTCCCTTCCCAGCCCCTCCCCCTCCCTTCCTCTCATCAACTCTTCCTTCCAGCTACCAACTGGATTAATTCCTCCCATTGACCAACCAGGTCATGCCTTCTACCCATGTTCACATATCCTCGCCTCACCACCCTGCTCACCCCCCCCCCCCGCCCCTTTACCTGTAGCTCCCCTTACATCCACCCCCAGTCCGAAGAAGGGTTACATCTGAAATGTTGACTTCTCCACCTCCTGATGCTACCTGGCTTGCTGTGTTCCTCCAGCCTCCTGCTTTTCTACCTTGGATTCCTGGCATCTGCAGTTCATTTGTCTCTAACCAAGTGGGGCTATAATAGCAGCAGATGTGAAGGTGGCGGCATTTTCGCGTATGCAGACAGCATGGGTTCAATTCCTGCACCAGTTGAGGTTACCATGAAGGACTCGCCTTCTCAACCTTGCCCCTCATCTGAGGTGCAGTCGTCTTCAGGTTCAACTCAGCCTATTTCTAATGAGTGAATGGTCCTTTGGGACTATGACAACTTGAAAAAGACCTTATTAATTCACTCTGCCTTAATAAGGAAGGGGAGAGTGAGAGAGGGCAGGAGGCCTTTCCCTTGGTTGGTGGTGGCTGACTTCCAGTCCATGCTTTTATCATTTTCCCCATATTTTAAATTATATGCCCCGGTTCTGGTCTCTTCCACAAGGGGGCACATCCTTTCAACATCCACTCAGTCAAGTTCACTCTTGATATGTTTCAACAAGATCGCCTCTCATACTTCTCAATATCAATGGATCTGGGCCCAATGCAATTATATTCATTCTTAAATAAAGCAATGAAGTCCTCTTGAAATGTCATCACGGTGGTAATGTACTCCACTATCAAAATAGATAGTTCATTCAGAGGACCAAGACAGGTCAAATGGATTGCTTAACAAAAAAAAAAGAACTGCAGATGCTGGAAATCAGAAACATTACTGGAAAACCTCAGCAGGTCTGGCAGCATCTGTGGAGAGAAATCAGAGTAAACATTTCGAATCCAGTGACCTTAACTCAGAAATCTGAAGAATTTCTGAAGAAGGGTCACTGGACCTGAACCATTAACTCTGATTTCTCTCCACACATGCTGCCAGACCTTCTGAGTTTATCATACAACTTATGTTTTTGTTGTAAATGGTTTGCTTTCCAGCTGACCCTAAAATGCTAACTGCTATAAATCTGTATTAGCAATGCTTCTATGTTAATGCAAGCTTTAATCATAATCAGACGAAACATGACCAAAGCAATTAAACAGTGCAAGCTGAGTAGATTATAGGGGGGAGTGGGATGGGTACCAGGAGCATCAATTATCATATTGTTAAAAAGCCTTTGTAGCCTTCAATATCTACTATTTTCTCCATTCACAAGTCTCTATTAAAGATACATCCTTTCACCATGATGCGATAATCCTATCTTAACATAACAGTGATCTTGATTTTGTTCTGAAATCATGCATTAGGATGTGTTTGAAAACTGTTTTGAGTTTGGGAGTCCATATTTCTAAGGAGTGTGTCTGTAAAAGTAACAGGTTATGTAAAAGCCCAGAGTGTCAGTGAGAGAGCTTACATGAAAAATGAGTTTGTTAAGATGTGGTGAGAATACTCACTAGATCGCAAAAAGAAATTATGAAACTCGATTAAACTGACACTTAGCCAAAATAAATTAAGATTCAGGCACAGAACTCTGTTACCTTCTCCAGTCCTACAGCCCTCTGAGATATCAGCACTTCTCCAATTTGTGGCCTCTTGCACTGCCCTAGTTTGCACCACTCTGTCATTGGTAGCAATGCCTTCAGCTACCCAAACCCTTAGCTCTGGAATTTCCTCCTAAAACCTGTCAGCATTTACACTGTAATACTGTAGAACATAACATAGGATGATAAAACAGAGAAAGAACTTCAGCCTGAAGGTACTTTCTCTCCATACCATCCTCCCCCCACAAATCTTATCTAACTCTATCAGCCTATCATTTCATTTCAATATCTGTCATGTGTTTAGTCACCTTTTTTTTAAGGCTATTTATTGCAACTATTCCTTATAAAAATTGATATCTTCATTCTTCGAACATACTGGGTAAATGATTTGTTTTGCAAGCTCCCTATTGGCTTAGCTCATCTGCTCTGATGACCCCTAAAGTGGCTTAGTATTAAACTTTGCATAAAATTGCTCCTGTGAATAATTTTGTGCCATTTTACTGCATTAAAGATTGTGCATAAAATGCTAATTGTTGTCAATTTGTGTCCATGCACAAGCTTAAAGAAAACCGCAATGTTTATATTCTTCGTACATTGTTCATCAGCTACATCCCTCGGACAATCTAACTGTAGTCACATTGCTCCAGCCAACCTTTTCCAATGTCATAATTTCCCATGAGATAATAGACAAGGGAATTGTCACCCAGTATGGAAATTCCAGAATTTAAAATACTGTCCTCTACAGAAGTAAAGCGGCAGGATTTTCTTATCAATACAAAGGAATATTGGACAGCATGCAATAGCAGGGCATTTCACAAACCATTGCTGAGATTATTATCTTTTTAGCACTTGTATTGCATTCTGCTCTGCTAGATTAATGGAGCATTTAAAATACATATGCTAATTTCCCATTAGCATAACCGTGAGGGATTTAGTATAAGGCAAACAGTTGTCTACAGTAACCAATACCATCCAGACTCTACCCTGTGCTGCTGATTATTATAAAACAACATATTACAGACCTTGAGAGAAAACCGAGACTTTCAGTTATATAACATTTTCATAACCTCAGGATACACAAAAGGGTGTTGCACCTAATGTCATCAAATTGAAACGCACAAAATGCAGCAGCCAATCCACACAGAGCAAAATCCCACAAAAGACATGTCATAAATAGCCAGATTATTTCCCTTTTAACCCTGGTCGAGGGCTGGTGAGAGATGTCAGGGAGTGGGTATAGCAGAATGAACATATGAATCAGGGCAGTAACAGGCCAATCAATCCCTCTAACCTGCTCTGTCTTCACCAAAATCATTGCTGATCTGCTTGTAACTTCAAATCCACTCACTATCTACTCCCTGCTAACCTTAACCTCTTTGCCTAACAAGAATTTATATACTTCTGCCTTATCGCTATTCAACGACTATGCTGCTAATACTTTTCTAGAAAAAGAGTTACAAAGACTCATGGCCTTCTAAGAAAATAAAAATCTCTCCTAATTTCTGTTTTTAACAGTGACACATAATTCTAGATTCTTCTACAAGCATAAATATCCTCTCCACATCTCCTCATTCAAGACTCCTAAGGATTTTATATTTTTCTTTATTCATCCATTGGATGAGGGCATTGCTGGCTAGGCCAGTATTTATTGCCCTTTCCTAATTGCCCAGAGGTCAGTTGACAGGCAATTACATTGCTGTGGGTCTGGAGTCACATTTAAGCCAGACCAGGTAAGGATGGCAGTCTCCTTCTCTAAATTGGATAGTGAACCAGATGGATTTTTCTAACAATCAAATCATGGTCATCATTAGACACTTAATTCCAGAATTTTTATTATTGAATTCAAAGACCACCATTTCCCAATTTCCTGGAACATTATCTGGTCACCAGATTAACAGTCCAGTGACACTAGGCCATCACCTTCCCCCAGTTTCAAACAAGTCAACTCTTACTCTTCAACAGTCCAGTGGATACAAGGATAGCCTGTGCAACCGTTCTTTCTAAGACAAAGCACACATTCCAGCTATTACTCATACAAACCTTCTGTTAACTATGTCCAATGCACTTACATCCTTCCTTAAAAAAGATGATTAAGATTCTAATGTGGTCTTAGCAGTGCCTGTATAATTTAAACATAACCTTCCTACTTTTGTATTCAACTATTCTTGTCATAAAGGATAACATTCTATTAGTTTTCCTGATTACTTGATGTACGTGTATACTAATGTTTTATGTTTCATACCCTCAGACACCCAGATCCCTCTGTATCTCAGAGTTCTGCACCCTCTCACCATTTAGATAAAATGCTTCTTTTTAAAAAAGTTTTCCTGCCAAAATGGACACTTTCATACCTACCCACATTATACTCTATTTTCCAGCTCAATTAACCTACCAGTATATTTTTGTACATTCCATGTGTTGTCTTCACAATTTATTTTCTTACTTATCTTTGTGTCATCAGCATATTTCATCCCCTTATCTAAGCATTAATATGAATTGTAACGGTTGAGGTCACAGTACAGTATCATGCACACCACTTTTTACATCTTCCCAACCTGAAAGAGACCTTTTTATGTGCTCTGCTTCCTGTTAACCTGGCAATCTTCTGTCCATATCAACATATTTTACCCAATAACCTTTGGTGTCGAGTCTATAGTTCAGCTGATGATTCCTCATATATAGTGTCTTTTAATTTATTGCCTACAACAGAGCTCCAATAGTGACTCCAATTCAAGGGATGAAAATTGTTGCAACCCTTTGGTGAATGGTGGTGGGGGTGGACAGGGAGAATACCTATGAGAAGGTGAAGAAGGTCAGCTATTACTGTCTTGGAGCTGAAAATTGGGGCCTCAAATTCCATTTTGAAAAGACCTAATCTTCAATGTTAAAGGAGATGGCTTGCTCAGTGCAGTGAGGTTGTGAACCTCTTCCTTACTAATAGGATTACAAATCATTGCATGACATGCTTTGAGGAAATGTTCCCATTTTATGACAAAACAATTATATTGATGCCAAGTTACAGCGTAAAAACCATTCAGTCTAATTGCTCATGCTCCAAATACATTTTCTGGCAACCACATTCATCAAATCTTATCACCATATCCTAAGCCCTTCTTAAATACGACTAGGTTATTCACCTCAACTACTTTGTATTGTGGGGAGTCTGTATCGTAATCATCCTCCGTGTAAAATTATTTCTCTGTATGTTAATTGGATTCATGAGTAAAGAGCAAATCCTTGAAGTTATCCAGAGCACTGCTTCAACAGTTTAGGCTGGGCATTTGATCAAAGAAACAGAAATGCTGCAAACACTCAGCAAGTTGTGCAGTATCTGTGGAGAAAGAAACAGAGTTAATTGTTTCAGATTGTTGACTTCTCAATAGAGCTGGAACATTGAGTAATAGAAAAGGATTTAGTCCCTTGTGTATGCTTCATCATTCAATGATATTGTTAGTTCTCTGTGATCTAACTCCACAACTGCACTTGCTGGCTTTGGTTAACAAAAATCCGTCAATCTCAGATTTTAAAATTCACAGTCGATCAAACGCTGGAAAAGGTTAGAGATGCAACAAGATGTAACACAGTCAAGGTATATTCCCATGAAGGAGAAAGGCAAGGAAAACAAATTCAAGAACTCCCTGGATGATAAAAGAGGTAGCGATTAAGATGAAGGAGAAAAAGCTGTCTTTATGATGGATGTCAGCTGAATAAGACAACTGAGAATCAGGCTGATTACAAAACGTTTAGAGGGAAAGTGTAAAAAATACAGAATCAAAGAGAGTATGACAAGAGACTGGCATGATGTAAGGTGAGCAATTTATATATAAGTATATTTTTAATATAATGTATGTTTGATTTTTGAATTTTTATTTAATGGTTTATTGTTTTCTGTGTGTCTGAAGAAGTTTAAAGATTAACTTAGAAATATATCTGTAGCCTTCATCATTTTTATAAACAGTCTGAGAGACTTAGAGGCTAATAGAAATTTGTTTATATTAGGAAAGTTTACAGCCAAACAAAGTAGACAGTGTATTGCATTGGCTTTCAAACAGAATACACTGGAATTTGTGGGGGATTTAGGGGTGATATGCATGGCTTGAACAAAAAGGTTTTGGCTTTCAGCCAGGCCATTTTGCATTGGTCTTGGCTGAAGCTATATGTATAAAATAGTTGCTTCTGAGGACGCAAAGGCAATTAAAGATTGTTAAGCAATAGGTTACCTCAGTGTAAGAAGTTAGTTTTAAAGTTCCAGACCAGAAGTGTTTGGTCAGAACCCTGAAAGAGGCAATTGAAGCTGAGAAAATCTGAGCTCAGGTGTGTGAAGGTTCCATGAAGAGATGTCAGCTTCTCAAGACATGGAATTGAAAACACAGTTTTATTAAACCTCATTAATATGATCAGGAAGGGATTTCTTTCTGGTCTGAGTGTGGCAAGAAGAATGTTTTTGGGACTAATGAGATTGTATATGACTGTGTATTTCAATATCTTTAAATGGTGTCTTATGTAAGTAGTTTAGTTTATTCTACTTTAATCTTCACTTCTTTCATGTAACAAACTTGTGTTTTAGTTTTAAATTTGAATTGGCAGCCTTATATGTCCTACCTTCCAGCTCAGCACCATCCCCATGACCTGTCCTACCGGCCTATCTTCTTTTCCACCTATCCACTCCATCCTCCTCTCTGACCTATCACCTTCATCCCATCCCCATCCACCCATTGTACTCTTTGCTACCTTCCCCCACCCTCCTCCCTGACCTATCACCTTCATCTACACCCCCACTCACCTATTGTACACTATGCTACTTTCTCCCCACCCCCACTCTCCTCTCATTTATCTCTCCACCCTTCAGCAACTCTGCCTGTATTCCTGAGGAAGGGCTTTTGCCCAAAACGTTGATTTTACTGCTCCTCGGATGCTGCCTGAACTGCTGTGCTTTTCCAGCACCACTCTACTCCAGAATCTGGTTTCCAGCATCTGCAGTCATTGTTTTTACCTAGCCTTATGTGTTTGTGTTTCAATGAGAGGGCATCTTGATAAAGAACCATATATGATCTACCAAGCCAGATTTCAACTGGGATCTAACTTGTCCAGCAACAGCATCAGCTGAGATTGTAACACTGGCTATTAATGCAATTGGGAATTTAAAAGTCTCCTACAGGCATTAAAAAAGTAAAGGAGAAATAGACTAATTACAGATTAAACAAATGATGAGGGCACAGTTGACTCATTAAAAGGGTATACCATGCATCTGCCTTTTTCTCATTCTTTTTACTAGCAGGGATAGTTTCTCAGAGCTCGAGATTTTTTGGAGGTTTCCAGGATATAGAGGAATTGTCTGTCAGAAGTCCCAAAGGTCCTGGGAAATTCTTACAGTGCTAATGCATCAGGCCATCTGACAAGTGTCAAAGTGCATCTTGGAGGGTACATCCAGTCTCCAACAATCTCTAAAGATCTGGATCCGATGCTCCCCAAATGAAAAGGAAACTTGAAACTAGTCTCTGTGGTTGTCAGAATTAATGTATATTCTCTACATGTTTGAACATTTTTGGTCTTAGAGTAATTATTATAACAAATGTCTCTAGTAGCATCCAAGAATTGTTGTTCATGTTTAACTTCTCTATTAAAATTACAAATGTGTTGGAATATCTAAAATAAGAGGTGGCTGCGTTAGGAGTTGTGAAATGTTCTGTTCTTTAGGGTCCTCCCGCTTTCCCAATGAATCAACGTTCAGATAATAATGTCTTCCTGTTTTACTAAAGTTGATAGCCTCACATTTATCTACATTATACTTCATCTGTGATACATTTTCCCAATCACTCAATTTGTCCAATATAGGCACAGAGCATTGGTAATATAGTGAGTTTTGGAAATAAACTGAGAAATTTCTCTGTACCCTCATGGAGAGAAACCTTTAATGAGGCACTGAGGCCATGATGGTAAACTTTTATAATGCCTTTAATGTAAGAAAACGTGTTTCACATAGTGTTTAGGAACAAAATATAATACTGTCCCACATTCAGCAGATAGACAAAAGCTTGTTCAAAGAGGTAAGCATAGAAATGGGGTTTGATGATGATGTAATTAGATCTGTAAGAAATGCAGGAATGTCACTGTGACCTCAAAAGGTTAAGTGTTAAAGTTCTAATAAGAAGTCTTGTAAGAAGTTAGGTTAGAATATCTGGTCAGTATGGATGAGTTTGATCAAAGGATCTGTTTCCGTGCTGCACAACTCTATAACTCTATGACTCTAAGTGCATTTCAGAACCTCCTGCCCTATAGACTTATTATCATATACATTGTAACGATATGCATACATTCATATTTCCTCAGTCTGGTCCAAGCTCTGATCAATACCCAACGATCCCATATATGAAAGATTTACCAAATGTCTTAAAAGGAGAAGGGAGAGAGACAGACAGCTCTATTGGGGTGCTGTCAATAGAGAAATGATGAAAATCAAGAAATAGATCTTGCATTCTTTGTATTTAATATTCACTTATTTATAAAAGAATTACTTTCAACCTTGTTGAGAGGTGAGGTGGAAGAGAATCGAACAACTCTCCTTCATTCCAAAACTGGAAAGTTTTGCTAGATGTATTAAAGCTGGTTGTGGTTTCACTGCTTTCGGTGCTTCCCATATACAGAACCTCCTCCTGATGCTGAAAACTACATAGGAGTCAATTGCTGAGGTCCTGGGTATTACATTGCCTGTCAGTAGGCACAGTGCCCCCCAACACCAGGCACAGGGTCTTTCTCCAAGTCATGCTGCTGTTATGTGGCTAACCAGAAGGTCCACTTTAATAAAATGTTGATGCTGTAATCCTTGTCACATAGTTGGAACCTCCCTCACCTATTTTTATTACTACAGACAACCCCTTTCTCCTTTCCAGAGAATGTAGCAGTTGAGTTTTGGCATCACTCCCAGAGCAATCAGGCCTGATCCACTCATATGGGTAGATGATATCACAAACATGTAACATTTTGGTATAAAGTTACTCTCTCCATGTGGTGTCAACTAAAAGTGTGTGTAAAAAGTAGTAACATGAGTAAACATAGAATACAGACTAAGTATTCAGCTGTAATATCGTGGTCTTGTAAATAGAGTTGCAAATAAACTGCAGATATCTGACTAATGTCTTCAGAAAAGCTTGTGGTATATGTTATTCAGAGTAACTGGTAAACCATAGATGGCAACAATGGTTAATGACAGGAACTGTATTCATCTTTCAGATAGGCACTTGATCGCTTTCTGGTCTCAATACTGAGTTCAACAATTTTGAGTCAAAAACACCATCCCGCATGTTGTTTCTTTGTCTTTCCTCATTTTGTCTTTCTGTCAGCAGCACACCCACTCTGGACACATCTTTTGTTTCTTTGTTTATTTCCGTGCCGTATTGCCATTCCTTTTGGCCCTGAGGGATTAAGGTATTCATCTCTCTTATCTTCCATCCTGTCACAGACACTCCTGTGGTCCTTACATCCCTCCTATCCTTTGCCCAAACCCTATGAAATCTCTGATATTTCCCAGTCCTGTTAAAAATAATAGACCTGAATCATTGGATTAGTTTCTCTCTCTCTGTACTGATGTTGCCATTACGTGCTGAATTTTATTTCAGATTTCCAGCATCCATAGTAGGCTGCTTTTCTGTCGTTGTCGATGCATTTTCAAGATGTTAATGAACACAGTATTAATTGTCACCTCTGGGAGTCTATTTTATGAACCACAAGATCATTCCAGGGAATGATAATTCCCTTTCGTCCAAAGTCTTACTTGAGGCCTATCAATTACTTGTCAGCCTCTTTATTCTGTGCCTCCAATCAAAGTTTAATATCTTGCTACATCTAGATTATCCAGTCCCCTCCTCCCCAGCTGTTTATCGCACAGATCACATGCCCAATCAATTTTCTTTTCTCCCATAAAACTCATTGCCATTCTGTGACTTCCTCTAAATTGTCTCACATTGTGTCTGAGACTGCCACCAATGTGTTTTTGCAGGGATGCTTCAAAGAATTCTGTATCATCACTCAAGGCTTTGTCTCACCAGTTACTGAACGATCAAGTGTTTTCTTCAGGCTAGGACTCATATGCGGCTGTCCCTTGGCTTGGATTTCTGCCTTGCGGCTTTCTATACAATGGACTCCAATTGTTTTTTGAGTCTCTAATGTTTGAAACTATCACACATCAATATTGGAAAATTGAGAGTTCATTTTGTTTAATACATGTCCCACTACTTTGTAGAAACAAACTGCTTTCAGGTACTCATGTTGCACGTCACATGACTCAACAGTGTAGCCATGATTGTGCCCCCTTAGAACACTTGCACATTTCTAAATACATTAACTTACCAGAGTGAACAAAAGAGCTAAAGAATGAGCATAAATCACCATTATTGCTCAATTTCAAATTCCCATATCTCCCCCACTCTCAATTCAAAATATCCTGGTATATTTATACCAAGACTGAAAGCTTCCAATTTTGATTCTGAATAGAATTTGAAAATTATGAGTATGACATTAGTAAGCTTCAGACAGACTTGAGATTAGATGTAAATTTCTAACCCCCATGAGATGTGAGGTTGAACAGTAAAGCTCCATCTAAAGAAAGAAGCGCTGTGCAATCTACAAAAGACACTTCAATAATTCACCACAATCTGGTGAAGGAGATGTTGTCGGTCACAGTGGCTACTCCACTGAAGTTGAGTTTGCAGGGGTTTTGCCTGAACGTGATACATGGCTTCACCAGGGAATATCCTCCAATCATTTGGTTGAAAAGCTTGTGTGTTTCACTGATCCTTTGAGGTATCGTGTTGGTAGTCTTTGTTCCTGAGAGATGCATCCATTTTGGTAAGAATTGAGTGGGGGGTGCGGTGCAGAGGTGCCATACATACTGTTATTCCTAAAAATTCTTACCAGCAGATCAAATGAAGAAAGAAAGCTCTACACACTGCAACTTGGCATCCCAGAATCACAGAATTATTACAGTGCAGGAGGCCATTCAGCCCATCATGCATGCACCTGCTCTTCAAACCAGCAAAATTACCTCAAGTCAATCTCCTACTTTACCCCATACCCTGCCACACTACTTATATTCAAATAATCATCCAAATGCCTCTTGACTGCTCCCATAGAACATAGAACATAGAACAATACAGCACAGAACAGGCCCTTCGGCCCACGATGTTGTGCCGAACTTCTATCCTAGATTAAGCACCCATCCATGTACCTATCCAAATGCCGCTTAAAGGTCGCCAATGAATCTGACTCTACCACTCCCACGGGCAGCGCATTCCATGCCCCCACCACTCTCTGGGTGAAGAACCCACCCCTGACATCTCCCCTATACCTTCCACCCTTCACCTTAAATTTATGTCCCCTTGTAACACTCTGTTGTACCCGGGGAAAAAGTTTCTGACTGTCTACTCTATCTATTCCTCTGATCATCTTATAAACCTCTATCAAGTCACCCCTCATCCTTCGCCGTTCCAACGAGAAAAGGCCGAGAACTCTCAACCTATCCTCGTACGACCTACTCTCCATTCCAGGCAACATCCTGGTAAATCTTCTCTGCACCCTCTCCAAAGCTTCCACATCTTTCCTAAAGTGAGGCGACCAGAACTGCACACAGTACTCCAAATGTGGCCTAACCAAAGTCCTGTAAAGCTGCAACATCACCTCACGACTCTTGAATTCAATCCCTCTGCTAATGAACGATAATACTCCATAGGCCTTCTTACAAACTCTATCCACCTGAGTGGCAACCTTCAAAGATCTATGTAGATAGACCCCAAGATCCCTCTGTTCCTCCACCTGACCAAGAACCCTACCATTAACCCTGTATTCCGCATTCTTATTTGTTCTTCCAAAATGGACAACTTCACACTTGGCAGGGTTGAACTCCATCTGCCACTCCTCAGCCCAGCTCTGCATCATATCTAAGTCCCTCTGCAGCCGACAACAGCCCTCCTCACTGTCCACAACTCCACCTATCTTTGTATCATCTGCAAATTTACTGACCCACCCTTCGACTCCCTCATCTAAGTCATTAATAAAAATTACAAACAGCAGAGGACCCAGAACTGATCCCTGCGGAACTCCACTTGTAACTGGACTCCATGCTGAATATTTACCATCTACTACCACTCTCTGACTTCGACCGGTTAGCCAGTTTTCTATCCAATTGGCCAAATTTCCCTCTATCCCATGCCTCCTGACTTTCCGCATAAGCCTACCATGGGGAACCTTATCAAATGCCTTACTAAAATCCATGTACACTACATCCACTGCTCTACCCTCATCCACATGCTTGGTCACCTCCTCGAAGAATTCAATAAGACTTGTAAGGCAAGACCTACCCTTCACAAATCCGTGCTGGCTGTCCCTAATCAAGCAGTGCCGTTCCAGATACTCGTAAATCCTATCCCTCAGAACCCTTTCCATTACTTTGCCTACCACAGAAGTAAGACTAACTGGCCTGTAATTCCCGGGGTTATCCCTATTCCCTTTTTTGAACAGGGGCACAACATTCGCTACTCTCCAGTCCCCTGGTACCACCCCCGTTGCCAGTGAAGACGAGAAGATCATTGCCAACAGTACTGCAATTTCCTCTCTTGCTTCCCACATAATCCTAGGATATATCCCGTCAGGCCCGGGGGACTTGTCTATCCTCAAGTTGTTCAAAATGTCCAACACATCTTCCTTCCTAACAGATATCTCTTCTAGCTTATCAGTCCGTTTCACACTCTCCTCTTCAACAATACAGTCCCTCTCGTTCGTAAATACTGAAGAGAAGTACTTGTTCAAGACCTCTCCTATCTCTTCCGACTCAATACACAGTCTCCCACCACTGTCCTTGATCGGACCTACCCTCGTTCTCGTCATTCTCAGGTTTCTCACATACGCATAGAATGCCTTGGGGTTATCCTTGATCCTATCCGCCAGGGATTTTTCATGCCCTCTCTTAGCTCTCCTAATCCCTTTCTTCAGGTCCCTTCTGGCTATCCTGTATCCCTCCACTGCTCTGTCTGAACCTTGTTTCCTCAACCTTATGTAAGCCTCCTTCTTCCTCTTTACTAGACATTCAACCTCCCTCGTCAACCAAGGCTCCCTCACACGACCATTTCTTTCCTGCCTGATCGGTACATACATATCAAGGACACGTCGTATCTGCTCCTTGAAAAAGTCCCACATTTCCACCACATCCTTCCCTGACAGCCTATGCTCCCAACGTATGCTCCTCAAATCCTGTCTTACAGCATCGTAATTTCCCTTCCCCCAATTGTAGAAACTTCCTTGTTGTGCGCACCTATCTCTCTCCATAACCAAGGTGAAAGTCACAGAATTGTGGTCGCCATCACCAAAATGTTCACCCACTAACAAGCCCACCACTTGTCCCGGTTCGTTACCGAGTACCAAATCCAATATGGCCTCCCCTCTGGTTGGACAATCTACATACTGCGTTAGAAAAGCTTCCTGGACACACTGCACAAACACCGCCCCATCCAATCTACTTGATCTAAAGAGCTTCCAATCAATATTTGGGAAGTTGAAGTCGCCCATGACTACGACCCTGTGGCTTCTGCACCTTTCCAAAATCTGTTTCCCAATCTGTTTCTCCACATCTCTGCTGCTATTGGGGGGCCTATAATAAACACCCAACAAGGTGACTGCACCTTTCCTATTTCTGACTTCAGCCCATACTACCTCCAGAGGCAGATCCCCCTCAAACTTCCTTTCTGCAGCCGTTATACCATTTCTAATTAGCAATGCCACCCCCCCTCCTTTTTTACCACCCTCCCTAATCTTACTGAAACATCTGTACCCAGGAACCTCCAACAGCCATTCCTGTCCCTCATCTATCCATGTTTCCGTGATGGCTACAACATCGTAGTCCCAGGTACCGATCCACCCACCCAACCTGCCTCCACCAAATTTCCAGGCAGCACATTATACACATTGAACAACTCACTGTGTGAAAAGACTTTCCTCACATCACTCTTGCTTCTTTTACATATCACTTTAATACTCTGCCCTCTAAATTTTGCTTTTTTTCTGAAGGATGATTTTTATCACCATTTAGATGCCATAAAGACATCATCAAGGTAAGAATGAACATTTTCTTTAACATCATCATCTATGTTAATGGTCAGGGCATAAGCACTGATGTCTATAGCATTTTACAGTTGAGCTGTAGGCAAAGTATCATGAGCCTTCTATTTATACAGTTTCTGCTCTAACATTGCATTAAATTTCCTATTCCAGATGACAAAGGCAATTGAAAGGTGCTGTGTAAGGATCTTTGGTGAATTACTGCAGCACCTCTTGTAAATTGCACAGCACTTGTTTCTTTAGGTGGTATTATATTGTTCGTCTTCACATCTCATGGGGTAAGAAATTTACATCTAATCTTAAGTCTGCATGAGGCTTATTAATGCTGTATTCATAATTCTCAAATTCTGTTCAGAATCAAAATTGGAAGCTTTCTGTCTTGGTGTAAATATTCCAGGGTGTTTATAGCACGGAAAGTGGTCCTTCGACCCATTGTGTCCACGCTGGTTATCAAATACCAATCTATTCCAATTCCACAAATTTTCATCTTCGCAACTTGTTGTTTTCAAATCCCAATATGTTGTTCTCAACTTTATTGAAGCAGTTGATTGGTTAGGCTGATGGCTACATGGGTCACTTTGAAAAGCTGTCCTCTGTTCAAATCTTCTTGAATTTACCGATGTTAGACTAAAGTCAGCAGGGGTTTTTTTTTCCACTTATTTATTCACCAGATGTGAGCATTGCTGGATGGACAAGCATTTATTGCCAGTCCTTAAACAGCATTGCGAAGATGGCGGTGAGCAGCCTTCCAGAACATCAGTTGTCCATGTGAGTACACCCCCAATGCCGTTCTGGGAAGAGTTCCAAGATTTTGACCCAATGGCAGTGAAGGAGTGATGATTTAGTTCCAAGTGAGTGCCATGTTAATTATAATGGTTTAACAATCAATTTTTAAACTCTGTGGCTTAGTCTATTAATGACAGTAATATACATCAGAACTTAATAAAAAGACTTCAAGTCAACCAACTGACTTTTGTCTGTGCTGATTTCCAAGTTTAACTAGCTTGCAAGAAACAGATATAATAGTTAGGATAGAACATAAGAATATAAGAACTAGGAGCAGGAGTAGGCCATCTGGCCCCTCGAGCCTCATGGCTGACCATTTTGTGGCCTCAGCTCCACTTACCCACCCTCTCTCCATTACCCTTAATTCCTTTACTGTTCAATAAACTATCTACCTTAGCTTTAAAATCATTGACTGAGGAAGCCTCCACTGCTTCGCAGGGTAAAGAATTCTTTGGATTCACAACCCGCTGGGTGAAGAAGTTCCTTTTCAATTCAGTCCGAAACCTGCTGCTCCTGATTTTGAGGCTATGTCCTCTCATCCTAGATTCACCTGCCAGTGGAATCATTCCCTCTGCATCTATCTTATCTATTCCCTTCTTAATTTTATATGTTTCTATAAGATCCCTCCTCATTCTTATCAATTTCAATGAATATATTAGTGGTATACTGATCTCTCCTTGTAAGCCAAATCTCTCAACTCTGGAATCAATCTAGTGAACCTCCTCTGCACCCCCTCCACTGCCAGTACATCCTTTCTCAAGTAAGGAGACCAAAAACTGCACACAGTACTCCAGGTGTGGCCTCACCAGCACAGCTGCAGCATAACCTCCCTGCTTTTAAACTCAATCTCTTTAGCAATGAAGGACAAAATGCCATTTGTCTTTTTAATTGCCCTTTGCACCTGCAGACCAACCTTCTGTGATTCATGCACAAGGACACCCAGGTCCCTCTGCATAGATGCATGCTGTAGTTTTTTACCATTGAACTAATAGTCCTTTTTACTGTTATTCTACCAAAATGGATGATTTCACATTTATTAACATTAATAGTGACTGGCTTGGAGGAGAATTTGCAGGTGGGTGGTCTCATGTATCTATTGCTTTTAATCTTCTAGGGGATAAGGGTCTCAGGTTTGAAAGGTCTTGATGATGGAGTTTTGCAGTATATCTTGTCAACGATACACATCGCTGCCAGCATGCATTCAAGAAAATGAGTTCTCTTCCACCCAAAGTGAAGTTATTACTCTCAAGAATCTGATTAACCACCTTATCGGTGGAGTCTTTTGTTTCTTATTTATTCAATTGTCCACTCAAGGTGAGCTCTTCTTTTTCCTCCCAAGTTCATTAAGTCTTCCTGGGATGTCCTGTTTAAGCTTCCAACAATCAATTCATGTAGTGGATATGTGGTTAACTTACTGCAGCTCACTCTCCCACCCAGCTTTCTATTAGTATTACCAATTATATTTTCAGCCTATTAGTGCCATGGAATGCCAATATCCTTGACATTGTGTTGGCTCCCATAATTATTTGTGGGGAACATGGTATCAAAAGAGTCAGAGGGTCATACAACAAAGATACAGACCCTTCTGTCCAATTTACTTGTACTGACCAGATATTTTAATCTAATCTAGTCCCATTTGCCAGCATTTGGTCCATATCCTTCTAAACCCTTCGTATTCATGTATCCATCCACATTCCTTTTAAATGTTGTATTTGTACTGGCCTACACCATCGTTTCTGGCAGCTCATTCCATGCATGCACCACTCGCTGCATGAAAATGTTGACCCTCTGGTCCCTTTTAAATCTGTCTCCTCTCAACTTAAACCTATGTCCTCTAGTTGGATTCCCCTACCCTGAGATAAACACTTTGACTTTTCATTCTGTCCATGGTCCTTATGATTTTATAAACCTCTATAAGGTTTATATAACCTCTATAATCTTAGCTTCTGATCCTCCAGGGAAAAAAAACTAGCCTATTCAGTCAAACCATGCTCAAACCATCCAATCCCAACAAAATTCTTGTAAATCTTTTCTGCAAGCTTTCAAGTCTAACAGTGTTACCAGGATTATATGCAGTATTCAAAAAGTGGCCTCACTAATGTACTGTACAAACGCAACATGACTTCCCAACTCCTATACTTAATGCACTGGCCAAGGAAGGCAAGCATGCCAAATGCCTTCTTCACCACCCTGTCTATCTCCGACTCCACTTTCAAGGAACTATGTACCTGCACCCCTATGACCCTTTGGCAACACTCCTCAGGGTCATACCATTTACTGTACAAGTCCTGCCCTGGTTTGCCTTATCAAAATGTAACATTTCACATTTATCTAAATTAAACTCTATTTGCCACTCCTTGGCCCATCTGATCAAGGTCCTGTTTTACGATGAGATAACTTTCCTCACTATATACTACCCCTCCTAATTTGGTGTCATCTGAGAACTTACAAACCATACCTCCTAATATTCACATCAAAATCATTTATATAAAGGATGAAAAGTCAAGTTACCCTGCATCCCATGTGCATTTACCTCTTTTATCAGGCTCCTACATTGGGACATTGTTAAAGGCTTTGCTGAAATCCATATAAACTACATCAACTGCACTACCCTCATGTACACAACTAGTCAAATTCTCAAAATGATTCCATTATTAGGCATGACTTCCCTCTGACAAAGGAGAAAGTGAGGGCTGCAAATGCTGGAGACCAGAGTTGAAAAGTGTGCCACTGGAAAAGCACAGCAGGTCAGGCAGCGTCTGAGGAGCAGGAGAATCGATGTTGCAGGTATAAGCCCTTCATCAGGACCAGCCCTCTGACAAAGCCATGCTGACTAACACTGAGCAAACTTTACTTCTCCAAGTTGAGATTTAATCTCTCCTTCAGAATTTTCTCCAACAGTTTCCCTCTGACTGATGTGAGACTCACTGGTCTGTAATCCTCTGGTTTATCTCTACCACTTTTCTTGAAAGGTGGAACTGCATCAACTGTCTTTCAATCCTCACACACCTCCCCTGTGGTCAGACAGGAAGATTCAATAGAAGTTTGTTCTCGCTCCTGACATATACATATATTATGGTCACAGGTGCTTCAGTATTTGGGCGAAGATTAAGCTATTCATTTTGAAAGAGAAGGACACATTCATCAGGGTATCATGCTTCAACTGATCTCAAGTTAAGGTGGAGTTTGAGACGTTTACAACCTCAGTTCATACGTTAAAATACAGCAATGATATCATGTCTCTTAAAGGTATTCTGCATGCTAACTGTAAGACAAAAGTCCTGATAGAAATTAAATATATGACACAGTTTCTGCTGAAGAAAGGGAATGGTTGAGTACTGTTAGGAAATAGATCACCTCATGTAAGGGCTTTAGAATGAAAGTTCCAGACCAGATATATTTCGTTAGAACTGAGAAGGAGTTATTTGAAGATGAGAAAGTCTAAGCTTAATTGTGTGTCTCATCAGAAAAGAGGCTACTAAATTCTCAAGCCAGGAATTGAAAGAAACGGTTAAGTCAGTCCTATGAATATGACTGAGATGGGATTCTCTTTTGCAATTGAGTACTCTAACGTAATGATATTGGGAAAGATGGAGTTGTCTTTTTATTGTGTGTTTTGAAATCTTACAAATTGTACTTTTTATGAATAGCTTTGTTCGGTGTATTTTACCTTTTTTTTGTGAAATAAACTTCTGCTTTATTGTGAAAACAAGACCTGCAGCATTACTTACATGTTATTTCAAAGATATCCCACTTCATTTCAAACTAATATAAGCTACGAAGCCAGATTTCTCTCTGGGGTCCAGCCAGTCCTGTATTGATATCAACTGGGATTTTAACAGTACCTGATAGAGTCATAGAGTTATAAAGATGTACAGCATGGAAACAAACCCTTTGGTCCAACCTGTCCATGCTGACCAGATATCCCAACTCAATCTAGTCCCATCTGCCAGCACCCGGCCCATATCCCTCCAAACCCTTCCTATTCATATACCCATCCAAATGCCTCTTAAATGTTGCAATTGTACAAGCCTCCACCACATCCTCTGGCAGCTCATTCCATACACGTACCACCCTCTGTGTGAAAAAGTTGCCCATTAGGTCATTTTTATATCTTTCTCCTCTCACCCTAAACCTATGCCCTCTCGTTATAGAGTCATAGAGATGTACAGCATGGAAACAGACTCTTCGGTCCAACCTGTCCATGCCAACCAGATATTCCAACCCAATCTAGTCCCACCTGCCAGCACCCAGCCCATATCCCTCCAAACCCTTCCTATTCATATACCCATCCAAATACCTCTTAAATATTGCAATTATAGCAGCCTGCACCACATCCTCTGGCAGCTCATTCCATACACGTACCAACCTCTGCGTGAAAATGTTGCCCCTTGTCTCTTTTATATCTTTCCCCTCTCACCTTAAACCTATGCCATCTAGTTCTGGACTCTCCAACACCAGGGAAAAGACTTTGCCTATTTAGCCTATCTATGCCCCTCATAATTTTGTAAATCTCTATAAGGTCACCCCTCAGCCTCTAACACTCCAGGGAAACAGTCCCAGCCTGTTCAGCCTCTCCCTGTAGCTCAGATCCTCCAACCCTGGCAACATCCTTGCAAATCTTTTCTGAACCCTTTCAAGTTTCATGACATCTTTCCAATAGGAAGGAGATCAGAAATGCATGCAATATTCCAACAGTGGCCTAACCAATGTCCCGTACAGCCGTAACATGACCTCCCAACTCCGACCAATAAAGGAAAGCATACCAAACGCCTTCTTCACTATCCTATCTACCTGCGACTCCACTTTCAAGGAGCTATGAACCTGCACTCCAAAGTCTCTTTGTTCAGCAACATTCCCTAGGACCTTACCATTAAGTGTATAAGTCCTGCTAAGATTTGCTTTCCCAAAACGCAGCACCTCGCATTTATCTGAATTAAACTCCATCTGCCACTTCTCTGCCCATTGGACCATCTGGTCCAGATCCTGTTGTAATCTGAGGTAACCCTCTTCACTGTCCACTACACCTCCAATTTTGGTGTCATCTGCAAACTTACTAACTGTACCTCTTATGCTCGCATCCAAATCATTTATGTAAATGACAAAAAGTAGAGGACCCAGCACCGATCCTTGTGACACTCAACTGGTCACAGGCCTCCAGTCTGAAAAACAACCCTCCACCACCACCATCTGTCTTCTACCTTTGACCCAGTTCTGTATTCACATGGCTAGCTCTCCTTGTATTCCATGAGATCTAACCTTGCTAATCAGTCTCCCATGGGGAACCTTGTCGAACGCCTTACTGAAGTCTATATAGATCACATCTACCACTTTGCCCTCATCAACCTTCTTTGTTACTTCTTCGTAAAACTCAATCAAGTTTGTGAGACATGATTTCCCATTCACAAAGCCATGTTGACTATCCCTAATCAGTCCTTGCCTTTCCAAATACATGTACATCCTGTCCCTCAGGATTCCCTCCAACAACTTGCCCACCACTGAGGTCAGGCTCACTGGTCTATAGTTCCCTGGCTTGTCTTTACCACCCTTCTTAAACAGTGGCACCATGTTTGCCAACCTCCAGTGTTCTGGCACCTCACCTGAGACTATCGATGATACAAATATCTCAGCAAGAGGCCCAGCAATCACTTCTCTAGCTTCCCACAGAGTTCTCGGGTACACCTGATCAGGTCCTGGGGATTTATCCACCTTTAACCATTTCAAGTCATCCAGCACTTCCTCCTCTGTAATCTGGACATTTTGCAAGATGTTACCATCTATTTCCCTACAGTCTATATCTTCCATATCTTTTTCCACAGTAAATACTGATGCAAAATATTCATTTAATATCTCCCCCAATTTCTGTGCCTCCACACAAAGGCCGCCTTGCTGATCTTTGAGGGGCCCTATTCTCTCCCTAGTTACCCTTTTGTCCTTAATATATTTGTAAAAACCCTTTGGATTCTCCTTAATTATATTTGCCAAAGCTATCTCTTGTCCCCTTTTTGCCCTCCTGATTTCTCTCTTAAGTATACTCCTACTTCCTTTATATTCTTCTAAGGATTCACTTGATCTATCCTGTCTATACCTGACATATGCTTCCTTCTTTTTCTTAACCAAACCCTCAATTTCTTTTGTCATCCAGCATTCGCTATACCTTCCAGCCTTCCATTTCACCCTGACAGGAATATACCTTGTCTGGATTCTTATTATCTCATTTCTGAAGGCTTCCTATGAGACACAACCTTACATGGTGATTTCTTACACAGCTGTGCTCTGAAATTGCCTCCTTTGAAGTCTCTACCTTTGTCTTTCCTCAAGGCTCTCATTAGAAACCTACTCATGTGACCAAACTTAAGAGTTAACATTGGCTCAGTCAGTGGCAATCTTATCTTTGAGCCAAAAGGCTGAGAGTTTAAAATCCACACTCCATATAGAATTAAATGTTATTGTCACAGGTATTCAAGTATAGGAATACAGGACTACAGTGAAAGTTGTACAAAGTTGTTATTCTCCAGCACCATTCTGGTTACAAACTAAAAATCTCAAAGAAAAAACAATAGCAATATTTAAAAAAACCCAAAAGATAAGAAAAACATTTAGATCGCAAAGTCTAAGTGTTCTAAAGATTTTTGGAACTACCAATTCAGGCATCTACATATAATGTGAGTTCTCTCTGGAGGCTGACACTCTAGTGTAGCAGCAAGGGAGTGCTACACTGCTGGTGGTGCCTCCTTCCAGCTGAGATGTTGAACCAAAGTCCTATCTGCCTGTGAAAGACTTCATTTTATTAACTGGCACCTATGAAATCAAGAATTAATCAAACCTTCCAGTTGATCAAGAGGTCCACATAATCAATGTAAAAACACACATTCATAATAGAAACGTAATGCAGGAGATATACCTGTCACTGTTCTACTTTATTTGCAGCATAAACCATTTGAATAATAATGCAACTTTGCCTTAAATAGAACTTACCTAGAGAGCCTTCTCACTTGCATTGTCAACTGACTACTCGGACTTTGCGGAGATCGCTATAATACAGTAAACTTCCGGTATTTCAGGTACATAATCCTTGCCAATTTATTGGGAGTGCCTGTTCATAATGTGCCCATTAAAACAAAGTTTGCTATAATATTCAAGAAGAAGAATAGGGGACACCTTCCCAATGTCTTGGCCAATATTTACCCTTTAATTGCTATCGCCAAAACAGATTATCTGATCATTATCATCTTGCTTTTTGTGGGATTATGCTGCATCCAGATTAACTGTCCTCTAGACCATAATTTGCATTGGGGCATCTGAAAATCATGAAAGGCACTATACAAATATTATAAAATTCATTTTGCTTTCTTTCCTTCAAATATACTGTGATTCCTTCTGGATTTCATCTGTTAAGCAATTTAAGCATTTAGAGTCATAGAATCACACAGCACAGAAAAGGCCCTTTGGCCCATCAAGTCTGTACTGCCAAAAAACACATTAGTCTCACTTTCCCATTCTTGTCTTGAATGTAATGGTACATCAAGTGTTTTCCTAAATGTACTTGAGTTCAGTAGTTAAGACATAACATGATCCATTTTATTGTTCTTGAAAAAGGCAAGCAATTGCATAGCTTTGGAATCACTGGGTTAAATGAATTAGAATTGGAAAAGGCAGGATGCATTTTGATTTCCCAACAGTCACTAGGCAGGAAGGTGGAAGAATGTTTGCAACATTGGATGTACAGGTGAGGAATCATTATGAGGCATAATGGCCTGTGCAATGTTGAGGAAATAGAGAAAAGCAACTTCCACAAAAAGGGAGAAATTGAAAGGGGGAAGGTGAGAAAATAATCAGCGGCATGGTGGCACAGTGGTTAGCACTGCTGCCTCACAGTACCAGAGACCCGGGTTCCATTCCTGCTTCAGGCAACTGACTGTGTGGAGTTTGCACATTCTCCCCGTGTCTGCGTGGGTTTCCTCCGGGTGCTCCAGTTTCCTCGCACAGTCCAAAAATGTGCGGGTTAGGTGAACTGGCCATGCTAAATTGCCCATAGTGTTAGGTGAAGGGGTAAATGTAGGGGAGTGGGTTGCGCTTTGGTAGGTCGGTGTGGACTTGTTGGGCCGAAGGGCCTGTTTCCACACTGTAAGTAATCTAATTGTTTGCAAAACTGCTCACAAGAGAGAACCTGTGAGGGCTCAGCTGGAGCACTGTCATGCATTTTCTGAAAGGTTATTTACATCTCTTTGCAAAATATGTCTTATTAAAGTTCATGCTGCAGTGTGAAATGTTCCTGGCAACCAAAATGGTTGCGTGGAACAGACTGCTTCCCATAGCTGAGAATTCTCCCCCTCTACCCCTACTAATACACCTCTGGAACTTGTTATTTCATAGAATGCATACTGCGAATACGTGCAGAGTTAACAGATATATATCCAGCCTCGATGTTATCACCGTTTCAAAATAAAAAGTGCGAAAATAGTTTGAAGTGATATCGTTCAAACCTTGAGCAAAAATAAAGAAAGATAAAAGAAAGGAAGGCAGCTCATCACCACCTTCTCAAGGGCAGCTCGGGATGGGCAATTAATACTGGCCCACCCGGTTATGCCCATATTGCATGAGTGAATTAAAAAAAACTGGTGAAAATACCCAGGATGGAGGTGAATGGTGTTGTATCTAATCCACTCTTTGGGGAATGAATATGTACATTTCCCTATAGTCCTTATGGGTCTAAGTCAAATAAGTTTGGGCAGTCCCTGTTTAGTTTCCACTGAGCAAGCATGGATATCTCAAAACTATCCCTAATTTGCCATTATTTACAAAAGCAGAAAAAGATTTTAAATTGCTGAATCAGCCTCAGATGGAATAGTGTGCTGAATGTTGCAAGAATACAACTTAAGGGGAAAACCTCCACTCATAATGCATGGGAGGAGAATGAAGATCAGTTGGTGAGTAGACTATGTTTGGTAGAGATGGTGCCATAAGACTGCAACCATAAATGTTGTTAAAAGCAAACCTTTATTTATTTTTTAAACTGGACAGGTGGCTTCTGGTTGATCAGTCCCTGAGAAATGGACCAACACATGGCTGGTACCTATATCATTGGGTTAAAGAGATACAGCATGAGTAAATGTTCTTCCCATCTTTAAAGAATAATGCCCTGTTAATATATGTACCTTCAGGTGCTTACGACACTGCAAGCCCAACTGACAAACCTAAACTGGTTGTCAGTGAAATTCCTCAAACATTCAGGATTATCCAACAAATGTCCAATTGCAGAGCCACACCTAATATTGGACACTGTTGCAAGTTGCACAAATTCAGACACATTCTGCTCACTTCAAGATGTGCAGAAGTAGGACACAGCTATAGAGCAGCAAGAAAACTTGTGAAAAGTGTATAACACAACAGAGGAAACTGTATTATAAGAGATAAATAATGCATTCCCAAGGGAAATTGGTGATCCAGCACCTCGCATTTGACAGAACCTGTTAATGTCAATGAATATCTTATTGGTTTTAGGTTCAATACAGGGGAAAGAATCACTATCCTGTCAGATTGTATACAATGGCTAAAAACAAAAATGTGACAGTCTACAAAGGTGAAACTAGATAATCCAGATGGAAAATCTTCTCAGACTAAAGATACATAGGAACATACAAAATATTAGAAGTAGACAATTCAACCACTTGAACCAACTGTGCCCTTCAATCACATCATGAGTGATCAGTTTGAATTCCATATTCACATCTACTCCCAAAAACTCTCGATTCTGCTGCCTAATATGAATCTGTCCATTTCTGTATTAAAAATATTCAATGACCCTGCCATCTCAAACATAAAGTCACACAATCCTCTGAGAGAAAAAAATGTTCATTTTGATAAAGCAGACTATGACTTGAACAGAGAGCAACTGTAGAATTCACAGAGTCATAAATAAGGAGACCAAACTTTCACACAATATTTGAGATGTTAAATGCCCTATACAGCTGAAACATAATGTGCTTACTCATTTGCTCAATTCCTCTCATAATTTAGGATAGCATTCTATTGGCTTCTTCATTATGTATGTCCCTGCGTGGTAACATTTTGTAACTCACGCACCAAAACACCTAAGTCCTTATTTATAAGTGACTGAATTCTGCAGTCATTCTCCATTTAAGTAAAGCTCTGCTCTTTTGTTCTTTCCGTCAAAATGAACAATTTTGTTTTCTCACATTATAATTCACCTTCCAGACTTTTGCCCACTCACTCAGCACATCTGTATCCTATCTCTATCTATCTGCAGCTTCCCATCTCTTCTTCATAGCATAGAAACATGGAAGCTAGAAACAGCAATAGACCCATTCGGCCCTTGGAGCCTGTTCTGCCAATCAACACTATCATGGTTGATTCTCTACCATACTTAAGCTTTCTCTCCATATATCTGATAACATTAAAACCTAAACATTGACCATACAATATTCTTTCCAACCAATTTTTCTGCCATCTGTAAATTTAATAGGCATGCCTTGGTTCCCTTCATTTAAGTCATTGAGATAAATTGCAAAACATTGAGGACCCAGCAGTGACACTTATGGGTTCTACTCATTATGTGCTGCCAATCAAAGACCATTTAATGCATAGTTTTTGATTTCTGCCAGTCAGCTAATCTTCTTTCCATACATTCATGTCTTGCCCCTCCAGCATGAGCTTTTAGTTTTTATAATTACCTTTGATGCAGCAGCTTACCAGTTGCCTTCTGGAAATCCAAGTATTATACATTTTTAAACCCCTTTTTATCTACAGCACTTTACTCCTTCAGCAAACTCCAATACATTGTGAAAATACAATTTCCTTTTAACATAATCGCGATGGCTGTTCTTGATTAATTTGGCATTTTCTAAGTGTCCAGCCCTCCCACTCCACCACATCTCAGATTCAACCCTCTGACTCAGCTCCACCCTCTGGACCTGACCTGCCTGTCCATCTTCTTATCCACCTATCCACTCCACATTTTCCACCAACTTGTCACAATCACCTCTTACCTTCACCCACCTATCACCATCCCAACTACCTTTCTCCAATCACCCTCCCCCACCCCCCTCCCCCACCAATTTCCCCCTCTCCAACCCTGATGAAAGGTTAGGTTCGAAATGTCAATACAGGATGGCTTTTTGGAAGAGCTTGTCATGGAGCCCACAAGAGAGCAGGCTATTCTGGACCTAGTGCTTTGCAATGAACCAGACTCTATAAAAGATCTTAAAGTAAGGGAACCCTTAGGAAGTAGCGACCATAATATGGTAGAGTTCAGTCTGGAGTTTGAAAGAGAGAAGGCAAAATCGGATGTAATGGTGTTACAGTTGAATAAAGGTAATTATGAGGGCATGAGAGAGGAACTGACTAAAATAGACTGGAAGCAGAGGCTAACCGGGAAGACAGTAGAGCAAAAATGGCAGGAGTTTGTAGGTATAATTGAGGACACTGTACAGAGGTTCATTCCCAAGAAAAGAAAGATTATCTGGAGAGGGATTAGACAACCTTGGCTGACAAAGGAAGTCAGGAAATGTATTAAAGAAAAAGAGAGATCCTATAAAGTAGCCAAGAGCACTGGGAAATCAGAAGATTGGGAAGGATACAAAAGCAAACAGAGGATAACAAAGAGTGTAATAAGAAATGAGAGGATTAAATATGAAGGTAGGCTAGCCAGTAATATTAGAAATAATAGTAAAAGTTTCTTTCAGTACATAAGAAACAAACGACAGACAAAAGTAGACATTGGGCCATTTCAAACTGATGCAGGAAGCCTAGTGATGGGAGATAAGGAAATAGCAGGAGAACTTAACAAGTACTTTGCGTCAGTTTTCACAGTGGAAGACATGAGTAATATCCCAAAAATTAAAGGGTGTCACGGGGCTGAGTTGAGTATGGTTGCCATTACGAAAGAGATAGTGCTAGAAAAGTTAAAAAGTCTCAAAATTGATAAATCTCCTGGCCCCGATGGGATACACCCTAGAGTTCTGAGAGAGATGGCTGAGGAAATAGCAGAGGCATTGGTTGAGATCTTTCAAGAGTCACTGGAGTCAGGAAAGGTCCCGGATGATTGGAAGATGGCTGTTGTAACCCACTTGTTCAAGAAAGGATCAAGGCAAAAGATGGAAAATTATAGGCCAATCAGCTTAACCTCGGTTGTTGGTAAAATTCTAGAATCCATCATTAAGGATGAGGTTTCTAAATTCTTGGAAGAGCAGAGTCTGATTAGAACAAGTCAACATGGATTTAGTAAAGGGAGGTCATGCCTGACAAACCTGTTGGAATTTTTTGAAGAGGTAACAAGTAGGTTAGACCAGGGAAACCCAGTGGATGTGGTCTATCTAGACTTTCAAAAGGCCTTTGATAAGGTGCCACACGGGAGGCTGCTGAGCAAGGTGAGGGCCCATGGTGTTGGAGGTGAGCTGCTGGGATAGATTGAGGATTGGCTGTCTAACAGAAGGCAGAGAGTTGGGATAAAGGTTCTTTTTCAGAATGGCAGCCGGTGACGAGCAGTGTCCCGCAGTGTTCGGTGCTGGGGCCACAGCTGTTCGCATTATATATTAATGATTTGGATGAGGGAACCGGGGGCATTCTAGCGAAGTTTGCCGATGATACGAAGTTAGGTGGACAGGCAGGTAGTACTGAGGAAGTGGGGAGGCTACAGAAGGATCTAGACAGTTTGGGAGAGTGGTCCAGGAAATGGCTGATAGAATTTAACGTGAGCAAGTGCGAGGTCTTGCACTTTGGCAAAAAGAATAAAAGCATGGACTACTTTCTAAATGGTGAGAAAATTAATAAAGCCAAAGCACAAAGGGATCTGGGAGTGCTAGTCGAGGATTCTCTAAAGGTAAACATGCAGGTTGAGTCCGTGATTAAGAAAGCGAATGCAATGTTGTCTCTTATCTCAAGAAGGTTGGAATATAAAAACAGAGATGTACTACTAAGACTTTATAAAGCTGTGGTTAGGCCCCATTTGGAGTACTGTGTCCAGTTTTGGTCCCCACACCTCAGGAAGGACATACTGGCACTGGAATTTGTCCAGCGGAGATTCACACGGATGATCCCTGGAATGACAGGTCTAGCATATGAGGAACGGCTGAGGATACTGGGATTGTATTCATTGGAGTTTAGAAGATTAAGGGGAGACTTAATAGAGACGTACAAAATAATACATGGCTTGGAAAAGGTGGATACTAGGAAATTGTTTCCGTTAGACGAGGAGACTAGGACCCGTGGACACAGCCTTAGAATTAGAGGGGGTCATTTCAGAACGGAAATGCGGAGACATTTCTTCAGCCAGAGAGTGGTGGGCCTGTGGAATTCATTGCCACGGAGTGCAGTGGAAGCCGGGATGCTAAATGTCTTCAAGGCCGAGATTAATAGATTCTTGTTGTCTAGAGGAATTAAGGGCTACGGGGAGAACGCTGGTAAGTGGAGCTGAAATGTGCATCAGCCATGATTGAATGGCGGAGTGGACTCGATGGGCCGAATGGCCTTACTTCCACTCCTATGTCTTATGGTCTTATGGTCTTATGGTCTTATGGTCTTATGGTCTTATGGTCTTGCTCCTCAGATGCTGCCTGACCTATTGTGCTTTTTCCGGTGCCACACTTTATTGACGATAACTTTATTTAGTGATGAATTCTAATACCTTCTCCATGACAGTCATCAAGCTAATTGGTTTATGGTTTCCTGTTAGGCAAAAGTAAGGACTACAGATGCTGGAGATCAGAGTCAAGGTTAGAATGGTGCTAGAAATGCACAGCAAGTCAGGCAGCATCTGAGGAGCAGGAAAATCGATGATTCGGGCATTCCTGATGAAGGGCTTTTGCCCAAAACGTCGATTTTCCTGTTCCTCGGATGCTGCCTGACCTGCTGTGCTTTTCCAGCACCATTCTAACCTAGACTTATGGTTTCCTGTTCTCTACCCCCCTCCATTCTTGAATAAAGGGGTTATATTTGCTACTTTCCAGTCTTCTGTAGCTTTTCTTGAATCTCAGAAATTTTGAAAAATTAACACTAACACATCCAGTACTTTGTTCACAACATCTTGTAAGAGCCAAAAATGAAGTCCATTGGAAAGATGTCAGATCATGGTTCCATCAGTTTGTTTAATGCCACTTCTACATATTCCTCCAATACAAAGAACACCAAAGAGTTGAAAACATCTGCATGCAGTGAAGTTGTCTCACTCTTCGACATGCATGCATGTCTTGACCAGAGAGTTCTCAAAGTCACAACTAGGTACGATTGACAGATGTATGCCGTGTCTTCTTATTTTTCTGTATTTTTGAATGTGGACTGAAATACAAAAAGGACTACTTTGAAATAAAGACCTGAGAGAAAAATTGTTGTATCTTTCAAAAACAAGTAACTGGAACTCATTGTTTGTCATGTTTACACTGTTGCTTTGAGGGTGAAGGTCCAAAAGGCAATAGCCTGACCCCACTAGTGTGTGTCCAAAATGAGATTTGGCCAGCAGCAGACTGCTGATTGGTGTCAAGATTAGAGTAGTGCTGGAAAGGCACAGCAGGTCAGGAAATCCTGATGAAGGGCTTTTGCCTGAAATGTCGCTTTTCCTGTTCCTCGGTTGCTGCCTGACCTGCTGTGCTTTTCCAGCACCACTCTAATCTTGACTCTAATCTCCAGTATCTGCAGTACCCACTTTCGTTTTGTTGATTGGTGTGTGGAGTTGTGACTAGCTGCAGATGTCAACGATGCCAACAGATGCCAACCAGATATCCTAATTTAATCTAGTCTCATTTAGAATATCTTGTTGGCAGGAACAAATTGGATCTGTTAGCGTGCTGTACAACTTTGTGACTCTATGACTGCTTTCCGTGGCACAGAATTCCACAGGTGTCAAATTCAAATATGCAATAGCAATATGTTCACCAGGCTGTGTTGCTGTCTAGACAACTTCAGTTAAAAGTTGAGGCCAAAACATTGAATGTTTTTCAAAAGGGGTTAGATGTAGTTCTTAGAGTCAAAGGTATCGAGGGGTTTGAGGAGAAAGTGGGAATAGAGTACTGAGTTGGATAAACAACCATGATCATACTGAGTGGTGAAGCAGCCTAGAAGGACTAAAAGGCCTAGTCCTGCTCCTGTTTTCTGGGTTAGATCGTGTCAAAACAAACATTTGGGAAAAACATTTCAACTCTTTGTGTTCTAGGGAATAGTTATTCTCATGACAGAGACAATGCTTTGCATGCAACAATCCTCAAGTAAATATGATTGAAGAGTATCGATTAGATTAGATTAGATTAGATTAGATTCGCTGTCACATGTATTGAAATACAATGATAAGCATTGTTTTGGTACTATTCACAAAGAGTCACAACTCTCCAGTGCCATCTTGGATTTCTGTTTATATTGCATGATATGGTGGATTCATCAATAAAACAATCACAGAGAGTAAATGAAGATGTTCATCCAATAGAGAATAAAAATTTGCTTAAACACAAGCTTCAAATCATCCCATGGAAGCCAGCGC